>NW_021318796.1:2874147-2936542 GCF_001605985.2 Dendrobium catenatum | reverse complement strand
AGAACTTTAAAAATTATAAATAATTATTTTTATTTGAATAATTATAAATATATAATTAATTATAAATTTAAGAAGTTTAAAAATTATTATGATGATTTTTTATTTGAATATTTTATAAGAAAATTTTCTAACAAATTCTCATTCAAATAAGTCTCATGCACATATTGTTGAAAGTTGAAACAAAAAATTATTAGTTGTTTAGTCTCACATCACTTAGGAGTTTTATGTTGTGTTGTTTATATACCTTTCCTTGTACCCATGGGTTAAGAGCTTATATGATATTATGATATCATGTGAGCAAGATTATTTATATTTAATTTAATATATGATACAATTAAATTTTGGGAATTATATTGTTAAATAAAATATATTATATTTAAATTAATTTTATATTTAATTAAACATTTTATATTAAATTAAAATATTTAAATATATTATTAGTTGAACCAGCCAATTCTTAAGAAACGGGATCGGTTCAACGATCGGCCGGTTGAACCGACGGTTGAAACCGGTTTTGACCGGTTCGTTGCTAGATCGGTTCTTCAGGAGGACCGAACCGGCCATAAGACCGGTTCACGGTTGAACCGGTCGAACCGGTCGAACCGGCCGGTCCGGTCCGATTTTAAAAACAATGGTTCTAACATATGATGTCCAATAATAAGTTTTTAATAATAAGACAAAATCTAATGAAATAAAAATAAGATGGTTGGGAGCTAACTATGATGCTTTTATATTTTAGATCGATTGCTCTTAAATAGATATAATTTGACTCCAAACTTATGCACAATAATAACCTATTTGATTGTATCTAGTGAGCCTATTGTGGGACCCTCACATATGAAGCATGCAATAGTAATAGGGGAATCTAATATTATTATTAATCATAAGAAGACCATTATTTAAGACATAAATAAGATTTACTGTTCTGAAAATTTTATTTGGTCACAATAATTTGTATTGGATTCCTCTAATAGGGTCAAAATATATTTATTCCTCCCATCAATAAAGGCTTTATAGGTGTATGAAAATGGGCACTTGTATTACCACTGGTTTGTTACATCAATAAAAAAAATTATATTTTTTGAATGGATTAAAAGATAAATTTAATTACTAAATAAATTAAATAAAAATTACCAAAAAAATTTGTTTTACTTGAAATTAAATTATTTTAAAATAAAATTTCACTAGATTTAATTAAATACACTATATTCTCAATTTAATTAATTGTATTGCTTAGTTAAATTTATTAATTTGAATTTTTTATTTTTTAATTACATTTTCATAAAAAAAATTAATAAGCTAAATAAATAAAAATTATAATTTCTTATAATTAAACATTATTTTACAAAATTCTTACAAAAAATTTTATTATTGTAATTTTCCATTTAGATATTTTTAAATATAAAAAATGGAAAATATATTTAGAAAAATTTATTTACAAATATTAGTTAAAGAAATATGTTAGGAAACACAAAATAGTATTATGTTTTCTAAGAAAATGTAAAAATAATTTGTGTTTTATATGAAATTGCAAATTAATTTTACATATTTGCTCCTTTTTAAATTATGTTATATTAAGCTATTCTGTGGAATTTTACTTAAACCACACTCCTTAAAAACTTTTGCCTCTTATATCAAAGAAAAGAATCTCAGGATCATTCTTGTTAATTTGGGTTATTGTTTGGTTTATTGCAAGTCTTTATTTTTTATGAAGTAATTTGCATAATTAGTTGATCGCATGACTAGTTGACTGCAATTTTTTAAGGAAAAAAATATCCATAGATTGTAATTGTTTTCCATTGGTTTTGGCGGAAGTAAATGTTTATCTCATGAATAATAATATGGATTCCTTAATTCTTTCACTTTAGAGTGATCCTATGATGGGCCAACATGTTTCAGCCCATTATCCTTATACCTATTTATGATGCTTATATTTGTGTCTATATAATTTATGATGTATGATATGCCAGGATTTCGTGTTCCTAATACACATTAGTATGAGATGCTCAAAAGCATGCGAGTCACGTACAAAGCTTCACAGTTCATAAACTCTTAATTATAACAATTATCTTTAAACCCCAATAATTTTTACATTGATGACAATTCAATAGTTCTCTACAAGAAACGACGACGTAGAAATTCGGAAGAACTAAAAATCTTGCAACTAATTGAAAATGAACTCCTAGAAATGCTGATTGTGTTGAAGAATTTTAACGCATATAACAATTTAATAGTTTTCCACTAGAAACAATTTGTAGAAATTCGGAGCTACTAAAAAAATCATGCAACTAATTAAAAATGCACTTCTAGAAACCTAGATTGCATCAAACTTAAATAAAATTTATCTGATTCACATTGATATTTGATAACAAGTTTTAGAGGCAAGAAATAAAGTTGATCGAAAGAGCCATCAAATAAAGCCTCACAGGTATGAGGAGATAATCTCTCATGATCTTTTTGAAGCCTCCCACTTGATCAAAGAGGAGGCTTTCGCAAGTTGACTGAATAGCACAGCCAACTAGAACTTTATTAGGAATAACTCATTGTATTTTTACATGCCAAAGACCCACATATACAAAAAATTCCTCTTTGATGTCATTATACTACCAAAAATAGAAAATCCAAATTTTCAGCCTCCAGGGATTGAAATTGAAGGCCAACAACTAGCACCTTTCCTGCTGGCCGCATCTTTGATCCCAACCATATCTGGCATTTCTGCAATTTTTTATTGCTTCAAAAGGAAACACCTTGAAAAGTCTATTGACCCACAAAAGCTGCTTAAATGCCACAGTCAAAGTTTCCATAACAGAAGACACCTATTAGAGAATTTCAGGTGCTATAATAGAAGAAGGTGCTTGAGAAGTTTAATTGCAAGATTATTATATTAGTTCTTTCCACCTATAAAGCAGAAGCCACTAGCGCCAAACAAATTCATCCTTAAAATAAAGTCTCCAGGAGCAAAAAAAAAGCCCAGGAAAAGCTACTGCTGTTAGATATCATAGAGAAATCAGCAGTAAACCCTACATAGCAAAGAACTGCAGTGCAATATACCTCATTGTCGAGCATTAAGTTTACTTGTGTGACATATTGATGGGGCTTCAATTAATCCCCTACATTATTGATTATCATGGCATTTATGAGTTCATAATTACAATTTTGTCCTTCAGTGGTTCCACTTAATGTTATTGAAAAGGAGAACGAGTAGGGTTATAGTTCATGATTCATCAGGATGGTAAAAATACGTTTAAATTTTTCTCCATTTTATTTCTGGGTACTTTCATGTTAGTATTTACGATATTTTTTTTTCAGCATTTTTTTTAATTATTTATGTTATACATTTTTCTAATATAGAAGTCTCATTCTTATTCCGCATAGTTATTTCTTTCAAACAGTTTTTTATTTTTCTATTTCCTTAAAACATTTTATTTTTGCTTTCTTACTGGTTAACCAATTGTATTATATTCTTTGCTATCTCTAGGTGTGAGGAGTTGCTATGATGAGGGTAAACGTGTGGCAGAGACTCTTATGTTTGATTATCATAGGCAGCATGGCCTAGGTAAACATTATATTTACAAACTATAATTGCTTTGGTTGTTTTCATTTTTCACAAACTATATATTTTCTTCCTTTTAATTTGATGTAGTATAATATCATACACTTGAACTTATTATGATATTATTATTATTTTTTTAATAGAAATTCGAATTGCAAGAATATTCAACACATATGGACCACGTATGAACATTGATGATGGTCGTGTTGTTAGTAATTTTATAGCTCAAGCAATCCGGTATTACCTAATTTCTAGCTTCTATGCTCTCTTCATTTGTTCATTAAATCCTTTTTTGTTAGTACTATGATGTAGCAAATTATAAAATGAATTTGATGTCATTTAGGGGAGAACCTTTAACAGTTCAAGCTCCTGGGACACAAACTAGGAGCTTCTGCTATGTATCTGACATGGTATCTGCCATTGTTATTATATCTTATTTCCAGTGTGGTTCACATGTCTACTTCATTTTAATTTATTTGGTGATACTAATTTCAAGGTTGATGGTCTCATACGTTTGATGGAGGGAGACAATACAGGCCCCATAAATATCGGAAACCCAGGTAGTTGTGCTGAGCATAATTTATCTTCATCAATTCCCATCAAATTTAAGAAGTTGATGCTTGTTATCTAACTACGGCTATCAAATTGGAAGTTACTTGATGTTTGTTTAAATTTTGATCTCTTGAAATCAAATTGGTTTATTCACGCCACTATTGAAATTAACAGATTTAATTCAAAATGTATGTATATAAAATCATAAGTAAATTTATATGGCTAGAAAATAATAAAATGGTAAAATTATCTGGAAACAAGATATTTTAACTAAAATATTTCTAAAAATCAATGTTTTTCTTTTTGTTTATTGCTATATTAATAATTTTGTTGCCTTTTTTTGTGGAAAAATATGTTTTTGTTTACTACTTTAGAGGATTTAATGAGAATCATGTTGGCCTTTTTTTTCTTTTTCTTTTTTTTTTTGTAAATTTTGGTTCGGGTTTATATTTAGCAGTTGTTAGATTGGATTTAGTTTTGTTAGGATTGCTTCTAGTACTTTGTTCAATATAGCATCTACGTTTAAGAAAGTACATATCATGGTGGGAGCACCTAACACCCGATGCGTACCTTTTTGCATTTATGTCCATATTAGATTTTAGCTAAAAATTTGGACCTGTACTTTTAACAATGTAATATCATATTTTCAATGCCTAATTCAATAATTAAGCTCTAATTGGCCTGAAAGCAAGGCTGGCTTCACGTGATTTCAAGTTAACCCTAAACCATTACATTTGAATTAAAGACAAACTTGCTCAATTTGTTGTTGTTTCTAAACCTAGCTGTGATTTAATTTCTGCACTGGTTATCCTGGTCTCATTTCAAATGGAGTAAGAGTAACTAATTGTTTACCTTTTGTAGGTGAATTCACGATGATGGAACTTGCTGAAACAGTTAAGGAGGTAACTTTTTTTCTTCGGATCAATCTCCTTTCTTTGGTTTGCATAAAGCTTCATCTCCTGATGCCTTGTTTGATGCACCTGAAAAAAAAAAAACTATTCTTACAATTTGACAGTTGAGTTGGCTTCTTTCTCTTGATCCCTAGTTGACAATCTGGCATTCATAACCATTCTTATCTTTCCAGCCTTGTAATGACGTACAATGGTACTCAAATCTCAAGCTGATTTGGCACCCGCTCAAGATGAACACAAAATCATTTGATCTGTTCTTGGGCCGATTCAAGCCTAATTATAGCTTAGCTTGAATCGCTCTCAATTCTAGTCATGTTTCATTAACTTTGATTCAAGCTTGATTCAACACAAAAATTGATCTAATCACAATTGATTATTTCCTAAGATAAATTTATAATCCACATATACTCATAAATATATAGATTCATATTTATGAGTGAATTCTCTCTCTCTCTCTCTCTCTATATATATATATATACACACACACATTAATTCAAATCTAATTTTTTTTTGTGTAAAAATATGTTTATATCTATTCAAAGTTTCAAACGTACATACATATACATAATGATATGATCTTAAGCCACTAATTTTTATTCAGATTCAACTCAAGTGAAGTTCAGTCTAAGTGAGAATTAGCACTCATGTCATAATCGGCTTGTTGAATTCAACCTAAGTTGTTCTCAACCAAAATTCAGTTCAATTTATGATATGTCTTTGGTCTTCTAACCAATTTCATAGACCTAATTGTTGAAGAAACTCCTGCACGAGTTAGACAATAAGAAGATAACAGAGGATATTGTTTTACTGTAGCATTTTATGTATATCACCCAACAGCCTTTACATGAGTCTTGTATATGTAAATGTAATATGTGAGAAATGTCTGCAGGCCGTTGGTGGCAGTATAAGATGGCAGAGAATATGGAGTGTGTAGTGGCGGCTGGAGTAGGTGGTCCTTGCTGGTTGAGTTGTTGCTTGCCCGTTCTGAAGCCGATGAAATCTCGCTGGAGGCAGTATTTTTGTCAAAAATGTCTATCAGTTGATCTATTAAGTTGATGTGATAAATGGCTACTGGCTTGTTTTTTATATGCTCGCTTATGAAATGATAGTCAATTTCGATGTGTTTGGTTTGAGCATGGAAGACGGGGTTGTTGGCGAGTGCCATTGCCGAGGTGTTGTCGCAATGGATTGGTGTTGGTGTGATTCGTTCTTCTTAAAATTTAGCCAATAGTTGGCGAAGCCGGATAACGTCTGAGTTAGCGGAGGATAGAGCACAATATTCTGATTTGGTGACTTTGGCTTACTTTTTAACTTGCCATGATACTAGATTGCTGCCAAGAAAAGATTAGAAACCAGTGACTGATTTGCGATCAGAGCGGTCAGCCGTCCAATCCGCATCCACAAATGTTTGAAGCTAGAGATCGTTGTGAGTGAAGGGAGGATTGAAATGCTAAGTGCCTTGAATATATATGAGGAGACGTTTGAGGGACTAGTAGTGTTGGTTGGTGGGGTTATACATGTTTTGACAAATGTGATTTGTTGCAAACACAATGTCGAGTTTGGTGATTGTGAGATACTGGAGTGATCCGGCAAGCTTTCGATATAAACTTGGATTGGTGAACGGTTGATCAACAAGTTGACATTTTGATGGTTTAAGGATTAATGGGGTAGGCGCTGGTTTGCTAGAAAAGAAGCTTGAGGTATCTAGTAGTTGCGAGCATAGTGGGACTGATGCAGGAAAATACTTTTGCATTGTGTTGAACTTGGATGCCGAGAAACGTGAAAATCGAGCCAAGCTGTCTGAGGGAGAAGGTTGATTGTAATTTAAGGAGTTGTTGAATGATGTTGTGATTGTTATTGGTGAGCAGCAAATCCTCTACATAGATGAGTAGATACAACCGGATGTCGTCATGCATATAGAGAAGTAGGGAGGGGTTAGACTTATTGAACTTAAAATCAAACTCAACGAGGGAGGAAGTGAATTTGTTGAACCATTGTCTTAGAACTTGTTTGAGTCTGTATAAAGATTTGTGTAGCTTGAAAACATGGTGGGGAAATTGGGTGTCGGTTAAGTCTTGTGGTTGTTTCGTGTAGACCTCATCAGGTAGATCACCATGTAAGAAAGCGTTGGAAATGTCAAATTGTAGAATGGACTATTTGCGATGATGAGTACAACGCGGATCGTGGGCATCTTGACAACGAGGCTAAAGGTCTCATTGTAATTGATGCATACTCTTGAGTGAAACCTTGAACTACTAAGAGAGCTTTGTAGTTCTCAATTTGACCGTCGGGTCGTAGATTAGTTTTGTATGTCCAATAGGTGGCGGGGCTTATATTTAGCTAGTCCATTTTGCTTTGTAGTGTATGGGCAACTTAATTAGTGAGTGATTCCTTTAGCGAGAGGGAATTTTTGAAAGTTATGACTAGTGAATTCGCCACTGCCATCTGAGCGAAGAGTTTTTATTTGGTTGTTAAAATGTATTGTGAATCATTTGAGTGAATTGTATAAATTTTGAAAGAGTTTGATCCTTAGAATGCATTAGATAAAGCCAATAGAAACGAGAATATGTATCAATGAAGGTGACATAATATCTGTAGCCATTAAGTGAAGGAACAGGGGAGGGGCCCCAAATATCTGAGTGAATTAGAGTAAAAGGAGTTGTAATATTGGTTGTATTCAAATTGAAAGATAACTTATGGTTTTTGGCCATATTACATGACTTGCATAGAAGAGAACTAAGAGATATACATATAGTGGGATAAGTTTAGTTAGAAGTTACATGACACAATAATGAGGATGACCGACACATACGTCCCACAACGAGGTAGAAACGGGCTTGGAGTGAAGCACAGTGGTTGGGATGTTGTTGGTGGTGGAGATCGAGTAGAGACCATCACGGGTTTGACCACGAAAAGGGATTTGATTGTCCACTAGATCTTGAATTGTGAATCCATGAACATCAAAGGAAATTGAACAATTATTGTCAGAAGTTAGTTTGTGAATGGATAGTAAGTTGTGAGTTAGAGAAGGGGCATGTATAAGATTGTGAAGGAGAAGCTTATGAGATGTGTTGAAGCAAAGTATTGAAGGTTACAATGATGCCAACAGGTAAGGGCAGTGTGGCCTATTTTTTCACATATCTATTAGGTTGTGCTTTTGTTATGGCTGATAGGTGGAGGAAGGGTGATGTTTAATGGTGGACGAGAGGATCCTCGACCACGGTTGGAGGAGTTTAGCTTGCCTAGGAAGGGTCTTGTGCGGCCATAGTAGAGAGCAAGATGGTTCTGTGAAGGAGTAATTTCCTTCTTTGACTCATTTTTATGTTTATTTCCTCGGTGCATAGGAGTGAGTACAAAACATCAAGGTTAATGGGTTGCAGAGAGGTGTGAATAGAGGTTTTGAAGGAATTGTAGGTGGATGGCAATCCATTCAGGATATACAAGATGATGTCCTCGGAATTAATATGCGAGTCAACGGCTGCAATGTCGATCAAGGTTTTGATTTGAGCAAGGCATTGGCTCATTGTATTATCCCTCGTTTGTATGTTGTGAAGTTCATTCTTCAACTGGATCACCTGTGGTTTAATGGTAGGTTTAAGATAGTTCACCAGTGTAAGCCAGATGTCGTGAGCAGTGGAGAGATGGAGAATGTAAGGCAGAACCGAGGGAGAGATCGTGAAGAGTAGGGTCGAGACATTGTTTTGATCAATGAGGTGCCATAGGCGATGGTTGGGGTGAGTGGAAGGTACGTCGGGACAAGCCTGATGTGTGATAAGATATCCTTTGAACCCATTGACCGCAAAAAGTTTGTATATATGCAAGCTCCAAACGACATAGTTTTAGTTTTTGAGCTGTAGGTTAACTATGAGCTTAAGATTGAACATTAGAAACTTTAGAGGAATTGGGACGATGAATTCCGCCATCGAGGCAGACAATGAGGAAGCTGGAGGAATAGCTGAGGAGTCTTGATCGACCATTTAGGGAAGACGGGCGGTGAAGCGCACTTCTCTGATACCATGAAGAAACTCCTTCACGAGTTAGACAAGAAGAAGATAACATAGGATATTGTTTTACTTTAGCATTTTATGTCTATCACCCAATAGCCTTTACATGAGTCTTGTATATATAACTGTAACATGTGAGAAGGAGAAGAAATGTCTGCAAGCCGTTGGTGGCAGTCTGAGATGGCAGAGAATATGGAGCGCGTAGTGGCGGCTAGAGTAGGTGATCCTCGTTGGTTGAGTTGATGCTTGTGATTTTAATTCCATGCGTACTAACAATTGTTGCATCCAAATTTGTGCATGGGCAATACTAGAACCTTACTTGCAATATTTGCAAGGTTCACATAGCAAGAATGGGGGGGGAGAAGAACATATATTAAAATACATTAGGCGCGTGCCCAAAAGTATGAAAATATATGTGGACAATCATTAATGAAGTTGCTAGCTTGATGGTTGATATTGCTGGCTTGCTAGGTGAAGCCACTTACTCAACAATGCAAGTAGGTGGCTGTTGGACCGGAACCAGCCCAAGAAGGGCCGGCTGAACCAGTCCTAGGGCTAGTTTACTCTAGATGGCCAAGCCAGCTGTTGGCCCCCTTGTGGGCCCCCATTGCTTGAAGAGGAAGAGGGGAATTTAGACATGATTCGATAAAGGGGGAGCGACGGATCTTGTTGGGCCCATTGCTTGAAGAGGAAGGGCTATTTTAGGCATGATTTGATTTAGGGACGGGCTATTTAGTAATTGAGATCATATTTGTATGTTTTAATATATGAGATTGTTTAGGGTTAAAGTTATATGGATATTTGTTTAATTTTAGAGAGTTCCTAGGATTTTCTTGGGCTCTAGCCGCCGGCTAGAGATTGAGAGAGACGGATCCTCCTCTCCAATTGAGGATCCATTATATCTTGTTAGTTTTCTTTCATCTTTTATTAATAAAAAAGTTTATTTCTGGTTATTTCTTCCTATTCTTCTCTAATCTATTTTTGCGAGGGCTGAAACTCAAATTTAGCAAGGAAAATTCTTGTCTACAAGTGTTTCCTATCAAATTGGTATTAAAGGAGTGTCCTAGGTAGTTTTGGGATTGTTTGGGTTAATTCCTGCAATAATTTTTCTCCTTGGAATGACTATTTTTCAGGTGGAAATCCGGATTTTTGAGTCCAATAAATATCCGATGACCTATGGCTGGAAGAAAGGTGAAAGTATTGGAAGGGGAGATCAGACAAATGAAATATGAAATTTTAGATCTCCAAACTCAAGTTTCAGTTTTAAAATGTGAAATCTCAGTCGTCCATGAGAAGATACTTGAAATTTTCCATCATAGAGGAGATGTTGAAGAAATTGCTTGAGAATCAAACCAAAACATCGTCGTCAGAGGGGAGGAAACCATCGGCAGCTATGGAAGTGGGGAAAATTCTAAGCCAATTAGATGAAGGGAAGATCAGGAGGTGGAGATTTTTGAGGAGGGCCTATTCCTAGGGAGGAGTCGGGTAGAGGGTATGTGGAGAGGCATGAGGGGGTTGAACATGAGTGGAGGGGTGTTTAATTTCAAAGGAGAGGGGCTGAATTTGAAAGTCGAGTGCTTAATTATGATCGAATATGTGTCAAATTTGAAAGGAGAGGGGTTGAATATGAAGGGAGAAGGTGAGCTTTTGATGAAAGGTTTGGGTGCAAGCAAAGAAGGGATGGTTGGCATAATATGGAGGAACCGCTTCCTTGGGGAATGAGAAAATTTGGAGGTAACAGGGGTGACAGAGGAGAGATGAGGGTGAGTAAATTGAAAATGCCTATTTTTAAGGGAGATGATGCATATGCGTGGATCTACAGGGTGGAGAGATACTTTACCATCAAGAGGTTGACAAAGGAGGAGAGACTGACGACAGCTGGGATGTGCTTGGAGGAAAGAGTTGGTACCAGTGGAGGGATATGAGGCAACCCATATGGACTTGGATGTAGTTTAAGGACTGCTTGTTGGAACATTTTTGAACCAACCGAGGAGGGGACTTCTATGAACAGTTCTTCGCCCTGACGCAAGAGGGGACGATGGTGGAATACCGTGAGCATTTTGAGCACCTAGCTTGCAGGCTGGACCGACTCTTGGAGACTGTACTGGAGGGGAACTTAATGTAAGAGCTCAAACCAAAGATTCTAGCGGCAATTAGAGTGATGAAGTTTCATGATTTGGGATAAGGTATAGAGCTAGCTTAGTTGGTGGAGTATCAGAGGCACTTGAAGAGAGGGACAAGAGGTAGCAATTTCGGAGGCTCATGCAAGATGACCACCACCTTTTTGGCACCGAAGGAGCTGACACAGGGTACTCTTTAAGAGACCCCAAAGGAGAAGACTATAGGTGGAAGACCTGGAGACAACTTCAAGAAGCTCATAGAAACGGAGTTACAGGAGAAGAGGGTGAATGGGCTCAGTTTCAGATGTGACGAGAGGTATACACCGGGGCTGTGCAGTAATTGAGATCATATTTGTATGCTTTAAATAGGTGAGATTATTTAGGATTAGGATTATATAGATATTTGTTGAGTTTTAGAGAGTTCCTAGGATTTGTTTGAGTTCTAGCCGCTGGCTGGAGATTAGGAGAGACGGATCCTCCTCTTCAATTGAGAATCCATTGTATCTTGTTCATTTTCTTTCATATTTTATCAATAAAAAGGTTTATTTCTGCTTATTTATTTCAACTTCTTCTCTAATATATTTTTGCAAGGGCTGAAATTCAAATTCAGCATGGAAAATTCTTGTGCCTACAAGCATTTTCTATCAATGGCTTGTTCAAATAAGTGGTGGTGAGTAGCTTCTGAGTTTGAGCCAGTAGGTTAGTCATCAGAAGTTCAAGTTGATCTATATGAGTTTATTGTAACTCTTACAAATCCATAGCTAACCTGATGAGTTCATGATAAAGTTTGGCGAGTTTGTCTTTGCCTTTCTTACTTGATCCAGTTACCTCAAATCGAGCTGATCTCTCTAATCGAATCTTGAAATATTTTCTTGTTCAATAGCTTTTATATCAAACTCTCTAGTACCAGCAACACATCTGAGATCTTGACTAATTTTAATCTGTTTGATTGCAGTTGATCAACCCAGATGTTCCTTTGAGGATAGTGGAGAACACTCCTGATGATCCAAGACAAAGGAAACCTGACATCACAAAAGCCAAGAATTTACTTGGTTGGGAACCTAAGGTCGTTCTAAGAGATGGTTTGCCCCTTATGGAAGAAGACTTCAGGCAGAGACTAAATGTGCCCAACAAGTAGGTTTAAAGATTGATGAGCTACTGAAACTAAATTTGGGGGATTTTCATACTGTGGAACTCTACTCTGATGAATTTTTATATCTAATATTTAAGTTTTATATTTAGTTTTATAACATTAAAATTTTTAAATCTCATCAAAGATATCATTAAAATTAATATTTTTAAAATGAGAGATTTTTTCATGCATAAATTTTTTTGATGTGATTGTTACATCAAAATGTTGTATTAATAAATATGAAAATTTAAATTTTAGATATATAAATTCATTAGATCTTCATGATAATGTATGGAAATCCCCCAAATAAATATAGTTTTTTTTTTTTTGTAATAAAGATTTTGAGTCTACCTATTTTAGTTGAATAAAGATTGTGGTTCTTGCTATTTTTAATACTATGAATGGTAAGTTTACTTCTTATTTATCAATTACATGCGTTTTCTGTTTGCATTTATTGTTTGCACATATTTCTGTTTATTGAGTTATTTTTTTTTTTTTTTTTTTTTTTAATATTTTCTTGTTCAATAGCTTTTATATCAAACTCTCTAGTACCAGCAACACATCTGAGATCTTGACTAATTTTAATCTGTTTGATTGCAGTTGATCAACCCAGATGTTCCTTTGAGGATAGTGGAGAACACTCCTGATGATCCAAGACAAAGGAAACCTGACATCACAAAAGCCAAGAATTTACTTGGTTGGGAACCTAAGGTCGTTCTAAGAGATGGTTTGCCCCTTATGGAAGAAGACTTCAGGCAGAGACTAAATGTGCCCAACAAGTAGGTTTAAAGATTGATGAGCTACTGAAACTAAATTTGGGGGATTTTCATACTGTGGAACTCTACTCTGATGAATTTTTATATCTAATATTTAAGTTTTATATTTAGTTTTATAACATTAAAATTTTTAAATCTCATCAAAGATATCATTAAAATTAATATTTTTAAAATGAGAGATTTTTTCATGCATAAATTTTTTTGATGTGATTGTTACATCAAAATGTTGTATTAATAAATATGAAAATTTAAATTTTAGATATATAAATTCATTAGATCTTCATGATAATGTATGGAAATCCCCCAAATAAATATAGTTTTTTTTTTGGTAATAAAGATTTTGAGTCTACCTATTTTAGTTGAATAAAGATTGTGGTTCTTGCTATTTTTAATACTATGAATGGTATGTTTACTTCTTATTTATCAATTACAATAGCATGTGTTTTTTGTTTGCACATATTTCTGTTTATTGAGTTATTTTTGTTTTTTATTTTTTCTTTCTTCGAGAGGGACGGTCATTTTGGTCAATTCAGATAAATTCATAAACACGTTATATATGCAAACTTCGAACTCAAGACCAACCAACTGATCAAGATGAGTTATGTTTTGATGATTGTTGTATTGGAAGGCTATGTTCAATTATTACTTTTTTTTAATGCTTCTCATAGCTTGTTTAGGTTTCGTTTGGGATGGCTTTCTTACTGCTTCTAAAAGCAGCTTTTTAGTGCAAATTTTTTGAATTTTTGCATTAAAAATTTGTTTTTAGAAGCAATAAGAAAGCCGTCTCAAATGAAGAGAGAAGTGATTTTTCTGCTCATTTAATGCACTCAGTAGGGCCTCATTAGATGAAATTTTGATCGGCTCAAATTCTGGTTATGATGAGTTTTAGATTAATTAAATGTATTTAAAATGAGTGTAATATAATTTTTTGTTAATAAGTCATATTTAACACTCATTTTAATTTAAATCTAATTATATAAAATAAATTTGGGAAGATATCTTTATCCCCATAATTATTTATTTTGGCTTGGTCATATTGTTATTTCTGTATTTGTTGTTGCTGATTTATTATCGAATTAAATATGGTGGTGATGGTACGTTAATGATGTTCAGTTATTTTGAAACACAAGCAAAGATGGTGAAGTGAACTACTAAAATTAGAGCAGCATTGGTGCACAGAACTTTCCCTATTCATCAGCTGGTGCTAATTTAAAAGATCTTTTAACAGCCAGTTATTGGTAGGTAGGGCTTCAATCGAATCGAGCCGAGTCAAGTAGAAGTTTGTTCGTATTTGGGTTTGTTTATTAATAGTTTGTTTAAGTTCGGTTCGAGCTCGATTCAAGCTTTTTCATTTTCCTTCAAGTTTGGTTCATTTAAATTGACAGATGTTCAAGTTTGATTCATGTTCAATTCATATTTGATTCATTTCGTGCTTATAGAGCTTTAAACGATCGGCTCTTTTAAATTAATTAATGAGCCTTATAGAGCTATTAACCAACATGTCTTATCAAATTATTAACGAAAGAACTTTATTGGGATGCTCATTAGCTTAATAAATGAGTCTTATGAAGATTACTAAAAAACAATTATAAGCTTTCTCAAGCTCATAAATGAGCAAGCTTATTAAGCATTCTCTATCTCATAAATGAGTAGTTTATGATTTTCACTGTTGCGGATTGGAATATTCACGGTAGTAGGGAGATAAAGAGATGAATGTCTTAGATTTGAATGAAGATCCATCACACATATAAATAAAGAGAGAAGTGTACAATCGTCATAAGAGACATCAAGATTTTTAAGTGAAAAACCCTCAAAAGATAAAAAATAATAGGGCTTGGCCCATTTAAAATGATTTCACTAGTATTTGTAGTTGATTATAAATGGTTCCCTTATGCAGGGGAATGAATTGGCTCAATGTATCATATAGTGCACATTGCATTGTTGGGGTTGGAAGAATTCAATGATAAGGTTGCCATTCTAAGAGAACGTTGGCCTGTTCATTTGACTAGTAAGGTTGTATTTGGGCAATAGAGATTAGATGGACTGTAGTCGGCGGGCGATAGAGGTCGGCAGGAGATAGTGATCAGGTGACCGTAGTTTGCGGGCGATAGAGGTTGAAGGGACCTTAGTTTTAGCGGGCGACGGATGTCGAAGGGACCGAAGTTAGCCCGTGATGGTGGTCGAAAGAACCATAGTAGCGGATGATGGAGGTCGCAGGGACCGTAGTCTACAAGCGATGGTGGTTGGAGGGACTGTAGTTTGAGGGAGATAGTGGTTAGAAGGATCGAAGTCGGTGGATGATGGGCATCCGATGGATTGTAGTTGGCAGTTGGCAGTTGGCGGCCGAGCGGTGATTTGATGATGGTTGGGTGAAAATCTGGTTATGGTTCATGGCTGAGTGATAGTTTGGCAACGGTCGACGGCTGGGTGGTGGTCCGAAGTTTTAGGAAGAAGTATGGTGGCGGTCAACGGGTGGAAGTCCGACGGCGATTAGAGGACATGAGGTAGTCTGGCATCGGTCGACGGCCAGGAGGTGGTCCGGCGATGGTCGGGTAAATGTCCAGCGGCAGTTGACGACCTGGTGGTAGTCCAGCATCAATCGGTGGAGGGGCAGTGTTCTGTTGATGGTAGGGTGGAAGCCTGGTGGTGGTCAGCGACCGAGTGCAAGTCCAGTAGCAGGCGAAGCCCGGGTGGAAGTTCGACGTCGATCGGAGGCAATGTAATGGTCCAACAATGGCTGGCGAAAGTATGCTAGAGGTGATGTTGAAGCTCTTGAAGCCTCAAAACTCTCTTCAATCTCCAAACAAAAGGTCCCCCATCATATAGAGAGTGGGAGGCCTATTTATAGATTTTTTATAGTGGCAAGCCCTATAAATATGAAGAAGATCTACAACAAATTTGGAGTGCTACATCAGAAGGCCCAATATGATCCCCTTGATCATAGAGATTTACCAAGCATTTATGAGCATAAATGATGTCAGAATTAAGCGATCTTAGGTTCGTTGGATTTGTCTCGTCTAGCCGCTAGATTCGATTATAAGCATGTTATATTGGAATATCATTTGGTAATCCAATAGGCTATGAACCTTCTAAATAAGCTTCAGACCTTCAATTTGGACTCAATTGTGCTCAAATTGAATCGATTTGGGTGTCGTTGGGTTCACACTTCGAGACATTCCGTTTGACTATAGCTTGCTGAAATTGGAGTTCATACCGTCTCAATTTTAATTTTGAAAGTTTTTTACTTGTATATGCCTCGAGATTCGTGCTGGATCAAATCAATTTTTGGTGATGTGTAAATGATTCTTTTAATGAACGAGCTTTATTAATAAACATTTAAATTAAATAGTATATATATATATATTGTCAGTGAACAAACTCAATCTATTGATCAATGAAAGAATATATGAAATCATATGATATATTTTATTGGTCTAAAAACTCAATATATATAATTAAAGAGCTACTGATCATTAAAAAAAAATTAATACCATCATATCTCAAATCTCATTAAAATTATAAAGTTTAGAAATTGATACATATTTACTCAGGCATAAATTTATAATTATATAATATCATAAAATAAAAAAAATTAATTAAATTAGTAAATTACACATGATAACATAATATTAATTAATAGATATTTATGTTCTGCATTGATACAGCTTTGCGTCCAGATACACGCATCCCCCCCTAAAGCAGTTGGCCATTTAACTTTTGTCTTCATCGATTGCGTTACGCATCATAACTTCCCCCACGCTATTCTTCTCTTTGATTTTATTTTCTCCAAATTTGGCTACTAAATTAATAAAGATACCCACCTTGTCTTGAGAGATTCCTCCGATACTGTTTGGTACCGAGCATATCGAGCGGTACTGATACTCAGTATCATATTCGATATCGAGTGTGATATACTTTTGAGGTGATGTGATACTTTTTATTGGTCTCTAGACGACGTACGAACTCTGCATGTAATAATTTGTCTCTAGTCTTAGGGTCGTTGGTGTGAGAGCACGATTGAGAACCCGTCATTCTGGGTTCGTATTCCCTCTACTACGGCCTGGTCTCTTCAATGGGACAAAACAAGTGTGCGTCGATACCGATAAGTGGCCTTACTAGATTCCGTCGATAAATTAATTACGCCGAAAAATGCTTCCTCTAAAATGACCGCGGTTAGATATCTCGTTCAAAAAAAAAAAAAGAGAAGGTTGGATTGACACATATTAATAATATTTTAAGAAAAAAAAAATAGCAATAATCATAAAATAAATCTAAATATTTGGAATCCATCTTAAGCAGCTTACGCAATTTTTTTTTTCTTTTATTATTCGCGTAAAGCACAAACCGGTCTGTCAATAGATACGCATCCGCGAAAGATTCCAGCCCCGAGCTTTGCTCAAAATATCCTCCAATCACTCTCATTCTCTGTCCTTCCCTCACAGCTCCGAAGATGCCGGCCCATTCCGACATAGAATCCCCTCTCCTCCGCTATCCTGCTCCGCCGGAGCCGCCGCCGCCAATCCCAAAATTCTGGCGGCGAGTCTTGATCTTCTTCGTCGCTGCAACTCTACTCTGTAGGCAATTAACCTCTTCCTCCTCTTAATCAATTACTCTCTCCCTTACTCAATTCCTCCTTTGCTTTGCCAGGTTTAGGGCAAACCCTGATCAACGTCTTTGATTCGGGCCACGGAGATCGGGGAATAAAGCTGCAAAGCAGCAGCGGATCGGAGATTGTGGAATCTGAGATCGGTGTCGTGGCGGCGGACGACTGGCAGTGCTCGAAGATTGGGGTAGAGGCTCTAAAAGCCGGTGGGCATGCGGTGGATGCTGCGGTTGCGACGGCGCTGTGCCTTGGATTTGTGCATCCGATGTCTAGTGGAATTGGCGGCGGGGGATTCATGGTTGTTTGGCCGGCTGGGTCTTCGACGGCGGATTCCTTTGATTCTCGTGAAACAGCTCCGATTGCGGCATCTATGGTAAATCTTCATGCATATCAACATCTTTGATCCTCTCTCTCTCTCTCGTCGATTTGCTCACTGGGAGAACAGAGATATATTAGGCTAGATAATCATCACAATAATTAAATCATCATTCATACTATTCTTATTATTTATTATAAATAGTTACGGCTATAAAAAAAAAGCTCCTCATTAATGAATAACAAAAAAGTTTAAAGTACTTGTTCAAAGTTAGTAGTTATAAAAATATCAAAATATTATAAATAGGCGAATGATATATAATTTTAAATTAGGAAAAAGAATATAATATTAAAAAAATTTAAGAAGAAGTACTAGTTTCATAATATTATAATATATTATCATACCAAGTTTATGAGAAATATTATAATATTTTACAATACGGAAAGTCTCCCTTAGATGTAATTTTTTATGACAATTGATTTCCGTTCTAAAATCAATAAAAAATGCTAAACAACAAATATATAATTTCTTGAGAATTCTTTGTTGACGGGCGATGATATTAGTCGAACAATCGAGTTATTTAACTGGTAGCTTGGGCAAATATGCGAGATCCAATCCTCGGCAAATTAGGTTTGGATAAGCACCAAATTAATCCTCATATGGCAAATTGTTAAACAAGTTTAGGCATGCATGATGATTTGCTCTATTGACTTACACAAATACATATATTTAAAGATAATTCTCCTTAACTTCATCGATTTTACTTATGAGTTGATTCAAATATGAAACTTTTTTTTAATAAAGATTTTCAAAGTTTAACGAATTGCCCTTTTTTAAAGCCAAAAATATAATTTTTATTTCATTTTTTCCAAAATTAAGATATTTAAAAAACCAGTTGATCAATGCGGAGCTTTGGATGAGTTGATGAGCATTTGGATTATTCTTACATTTATTTTGGCCAGTCAATTTCACGGGCTCTAATTTGCAACAAAAAAATGCTTCATGCCAGCACTGTTGGCAGGACGTGAATGATGAAAATTTAACACAGGATGTTGTCTTATTCAGCTTTACAGATCCATTTTCTATTGAAACAGAACATGTATGAGAAGATTCCTTCATCAAAGAGCAAAGGTGCACTCTCGATGGGGATTCCAGGAGAGCTTGCCGGCCTCCATGCAGCTTGGTTGAAGTATGGAAAGCTCCCATGGAAGCTTCTCTTTCAACCAACCATAAAACTCGCAAGGTATGGCTTCCCTCTGCCTCTTTATCTTGCCCAGATCATCAAAAAGTCCGAGAAAGACATCTTGGCCGACCCGGGGCTGCGACAAGTATTTGCTCCCAATGGCAAACTATTGCAGATAAATGACCCCTATTTGAACCCCAAACTCGCTGACACTTTGGAGATAGTTTCCATCGAGGGTCCACAAGCATTCTACAATGGCACCATTGGAGAGAAGTTCATCGATGACTTGAGGAATGCTGGAGGGATTGCAGCCATGGAGGATCTTAGGAGTTATACAGTTGAAGTCAAGGAGGCTGTGGCCGCAGATGTTATGGGTTACCGAGTCCTTGGCATGCCTCCTCCATCAAGTGGAACTGTTGGATTGTCACTGGTGAGTTTTTCTGTTATAACCTGTTTGTGTTTCCTATAATCCTTGTTGTGCTCACAAAGTTGAATAAGAGGCTTACTGTGTGTTAATTAGGTCCTAAACATTTTAGGTGGCTACAAGTCTTTGGATGAAGTAAGAGGTCTGCTTGGTCTCCACCGCCTCGTAGAAGCATTCAAACACATGTTTGCCATCCGTATGAACCTTGGGGATCCTGATTTTGTCAATGTCACTGACCATGTTTCCGCCATGCTTTCTCCTTCATTTGCAGAAAAAATCAGGCAGAAAATACTTGATAACACTACTTTTGATCCAAGTTACTATCTTCCAAAGTGAGTTCTGTCACACTCTTTTCTGTCATGCCATATAATATGCTGAAGGGATCTCATCAGAATAACCTGCTTCGCAGATGGAGTCAGCTAAGAGACCATGGAACAAGCCATTTCTGTGTTGTTGATGCTGAGCGAAATGCAGTTTCCATGACAAGCACAGTTAATGCCTACTTCGGGGCAAAAGTACTTTCACCATCAACTGGTATTGTTGTCAATAATGAAATGGATGATTTCTCCATACCCACTGATGTTTCCCCAGATCATCTCCCACCAGCTCCTGCTAACTTCATCCAGCCAAGAAAGAAACCTCTGTCTTCCATGACCCCTCTCATTATCCTTAAGGTACAAGCAGTATTCATCCCTGCATTTCTTTAAGCTTCAAGTTCCTCTCACAGCATATATGTGATATGCTTTAATGTTAAGATAATTATACTATATTTAATGGAGCTTAAGGTAATATTAGTTACTTAACGGTTAAATAATAATTGTTAAGAATCATTCTTTTTAATTATAAATTCTAACATCATGAAAGAGTAAACAAATGACATTAAGTCAAAATACAGCAAATAGTTCCCTCCGCTTATCTGAGCTTACAACAACTAATCTTTACCTGACAAATGTCTTAATCCCTCTTAAAAAGTTAGCTTGGTTTAGTTTATTTGGCTTAGTTAACTTGAACCCCAACCAAGTCAGCCCTAAAAGTGTTGCATATATTTAACATCAATCAATTCTATTAATTCTCTCCTCAAAATTTCTGCAAATCATGTGTAATTAACCTCATTTTTCAGGTGTTTCATTTATCTACATGCAGTTTACCTCTAATCAAATAGATTCGTATAAAATATCCAATAAATATTCATCCTTGATAATATAAACAATTGTATTAGACATTGATCACCACACACATTACGGCTTCGTTTGGGATGACTTTCTTTCTGCTTCTTAAATCAGCTTTGTACTACAAAAATTATAATTTTCAAGCAATAAAAAAGTCGTCCCAAACGAAACCTAAATCAACAAATTTTCAAGCCAATGTCACATTTCATATATAAAACGAGCTAAAATATGATAAGGCTGTTGATTAGCATATCTTTTCACGAAACACTATTTTAATTATTTGAAGGCTAATATAGTTTTATTTTCCCTACAAATATGCAGGACAAGCAGCTCGCAGGAGTGGTTGGTGCAAGTGGAGGAATGTATATTATTCCTGCAGTTGTTCAAGTGTTCCTCAACCATTTTGTGCTTGGTTTTGATCCTCTGGAAGCTGTTCGACGACCAAGAGTATACCATAAGGTCTGTATACCAGCTTAAGACTTCATTTGGGATGACTTTTTTATTGCTTCCTAAAGCAGCTTTTTAGTATAAAAATTTTAATTTTTGTACTAGGAAGCTGTTTTAGGAAGCAGAAAAAAAGCCGTCCCAAAATGAAGCCTAAATATATTTAGGTAACTGAATGTAGATTATCTTCGAAGTATAAATAGGCCCTGAATTCATCTAAACATACAGCTCATCCCAAACGTTGTGCTGTTCGAGAACTGGACGGCCATTGATGATGAGCAAATTCAAGTCTCTCCGGAAGCACAGGCATACTTGAAGCAAAGAGGCCACCATCTTTCCAGCATCTCTGGCGGTTCCGTTACCCAGTTTGTTGTTCATAATCTTCAAAATCCGGTTCCAAATGTGGATAAAATGAAAGATGGAATCTTCTATGGAAAGCTTACTGCTGTCAGTGATCCAAGAAAAGATGGGCGGCCTGCAGGGATTTAGGTTTCGTTTGGGACGATTTTTTTATTTCTTCTTAAAGCAACTTTTCAGTACAAAAATTAAAACTTTTGCATTAAAAAGTTACTTTAAGAAGCATTAAAAAAACCGTCCCATACAAAATCTTAAGTTGTTCTTTGACCATACTATGGAGCTCCTGCATTCACTCGCATTGAAGAAGGTACGCTTTTATACATTTAAGTTGTTGTATTATTTGTCATCCCAGAATCAGAGTCATTGTAACATATTTGTGTTAATATCAGATGTAAATTTTATATTGATGAACAATAAGATATCACCAAGGCATGCACATTCTACTTGTTAAGTTGTCAAATGTGAATAAATTGGTTGGAAATAAAGCATTGGATTCTCAAAACAATATGACTTTTGTCTTGTGCTGTGAGATTTTCTTTTATGTTGTTTTGTGCTTTGTTGTTGAGCGAAGTAAATAATTGTTCTGTGAAATACTCATGCTTAAGGCAAGTCGAAGGAGAAATGGTTACACCATATTTTGTAAGCGAAATAGATACAACTTTTGAGCTGACTAGCGCATCAAAATGCCAATCCTAAGGCAATTACAAATACAAAGAATCATAATTTTCAAAGTTGTCTGAACTTGTGATGCCAAATAGTAATATCACCACTATTCAATTCAGAGAATTGGAGAGAGAAAATGACTTTTTTTTACTGTACAAAAACTATCTATATTTATAGATCTATACAATATATCTTAATAGGAAAATAAATAATTATAGAATAATACATATTTGAACTAATCTAATCCTTCTTAAGTCAGCCACCAAAATATGGGAGGAGATTAGCGTGCATAATTGCACTAATCTAATCTATCCTAAATCAACCACCCAAATATGAAAGGATATTGATGTGATCCAGGTGAGACTCTCAGGATACCCATGCTGGCCATGGGATCAAGAGGGAAGGGATGGCTAGGATAGTTGGAATGGTATTTGACACTCCCCCTCAAGCCAAAAAATACAAATATGTCATTCCTAGCTCGATTATCCATTCCAGAAAGGTAGATTTATCAAGTTCCTTGATAAAAATGTATGCAAGCTGATCTTTCAATTAGACGTGGTAAATATATAAGCCCATTGTCCAATTTCTCCTTTATGAAATGTTTGTCCACTTTTATGTGCTTGGTCATATCATGCTTAACTAGATTATGAGCTATGCTGATTGATAATTTATTGTCACAATGTAGCTTCATGGGTCCTTCCCACTTGATCCTTAGATCTTCTAGAATCATTTTGATCCATAAGAGCTCACATATACCTAAGGTCATAGCTCTAAACTTTGCCCTCACTAGACCTTGCAATCACATTCTATTTCTTGCTCCTCCATGTAGTTAGGTTTCCTCTAAGGAATGTGTAGTATCCTGAGGTAGGTTGTTTATATATTAGTGATCCTACTTAATCTGTATCAGTATAAGCTTCTGGGGTTATTCCACATTCTCTTTTGAAGAGAATCCCCTTTTCATGATTTTCCTTAAGGTAGTGCAGTATTCAGTCTACTACTTGCAAGTGAGTTTTCTTTGGATTTCGCATGAACTGGATGGCCATGCTTATAACAAAGGTGTGACACCCCATAATATAATTTAGAAGAATTATTCTTTTATCTTTTAATATATAATAATCAGAGCTACCTAATTTTTTTAATATAAATACCAACGAAAATAAACTATCTATCAAAATATCAATATATACATTTGTTTCATTTTCTCAAAAATCATGTACACTACTAAAGATCTCTATAATTATATCACAACTATTATATTCGGAGTACAAAAGAATAACTAAAATAACAAGAATATGAACATGAATGATACTAATCAATCTTGCACTCCTATTATCTTGTCATGGCCTGAAATCATTTAACCTTAATAATGAGCTCAAGAGCCCAACAAGTAATCATATATTACAACTGACCTCAAAACACGACAAATGAGCAATATATATGTCAGCAGTCAAATCATAGGAATAGCAGTCATATGATCATTTATCGATACATAAATAGTAAAACACACATGTAGTGACAATAATGTCTGTAGCCAGTAAAATACTACAGTACGAAAGCCAATAAAGTAGTATGATGTAAAAATCAATAAATCAATATGGATGTTAAATCAATAAAGTAGTTTTCATATTGATACTATCTATCAATAAAGAAATCATATAAAACAGTAAAACCAAATCATTGGAAAAGACTGCAAGAATCATATCAATACTGTAAAACTCTATAATGATATATAGATGCTATCCAGTTATTCTGTATCAATATCAAATCAGTATCTTAATTATATGCTCAGTATATCACATTCTAGTATCAT
The DNA here is from genome assembly GCF_001605985.2 of Dendrobium catenatum. NCBI lineage: Eukaryota > Viridiplantae > Streptophyta > Magnoliopsida > Asparagales > Orchidaceae > Dendrobium > Dendrobium catenatum. The sequence goes on along the minus strand of NW_021318796.1, from coordinate 2,912,525 downwards.
TATAGTGTTGTTAGTAAAATCAATGACAATAACAATAAAGAAATGCAATTATAATAAATTCATATGATAATAATAAATAAGTACAACAATTATAAGGTTGTATAATAATAATGAATCAGTAACAAAATAAAACAACAGAAATGAACACACGATTTAATGTGAAAAAATATAAAATCGGAAAAAAAAATCACGAAGCCAAACCATACAAAGAAATTTAGTATGAAATTTAAGAGAGATTGTACAAATCTCTCTCTCTCTCTCTCTCTCTCTCTCTCTCTCTCTCTCTCACTCTCTCATTGTCTCACTTCACTTCTTCACACTGTTATACACAGAACTAACAAAGAGATATTTTAACAAAACCAAGAGACACGATCCTTTAAGCTAAACATGAAAAACATGAAATAAAATTACTCAGGCCGACTCCTAGCATCGTGAAATCAGGGTTTGGAGTGCTATGATGCTCCACTCTCTCTCTAGCCTAACTCATAGCGCCACATCACTGGCTCTGGATTGCTGCAATGCTCTGCTCTATGTCTCCAAGTCATAACTAGAGCACCACCGCGTTGCATGCTACAACGTTGCAGTATGCAATTACTGCAACACTCTAATGTATAGCACCATGATGTCGTACGACTATACTTAAAAAATATCAAAGCCACGTCCCCTGAACATCGAGCAGGTGAGGCCCCCCTGCAACCCCCGGAAAGTTGGACCGACAAAATTGAGGTCTGAGTCAACATTATAACCCGTTTGATCAATATAATCAGATTTCATGCCGAACTAACACTGCTTTGTTGGATAACGATGATTGCTAGATGTTCAGTTCTCGTGTCTTGCTTGGGTGCAATTTGGGTATGCTGTGAGCCTCTCAAGATCAACTTCGTTGCGGGTTTCTTCACCTGAATATCCTTTGTCTTACTATGGACTAATTTTTTTAACTTGTGATTTTGAGGTCCATTCAGAGTTGTCGTTTTATTTGTTTGTTTTTTTTTTTCTCATTTGTCGACGTTTTTTTTGTTCTTATTATCATTTTAATTGGTTTCCTCTGTTTTTTATTTCGTTCTTTTAAAACCTTCTCTCTTGCTTTTGCGAGATTTCTTGAATTTGTGATTTTGTTATTTTTTTTAATTGATGACTAACACTAAATTCATAATTAATATATATTAGACGATGACAAATATTACTAATATATATATATATAATTAAGTACTGCTACGATTTCTAAATATTTTACAAATAAAATTTTATTTTTATCTCAATGCATCATATTTAGATGTGCAAGTGAGCTGAGCTAGCTTGTGAGCCGGGCTTATCAAGCTTGGGCTCGTGTAGAATTTCGAGGTCGTTGGATTATCGAGCTCGAGTTTCAGCTCGGGTGATGCTCGGCTCAATTACTCTCGAGCGGCTTGATTGGCGATAAGTGCGAGCAAACCACAGATGAGCCCAAACTAAGCGTAGAAGGCACACGTTTGCGGGTGCGAACAGTGAAAAGTGTTGCTCGTCTGCGCATGCGACCTCAAAAGGCAAATTGGCAGAGTCATGGACAACACGGTAGTCTCGCGAGCTCGAGTTCAAGCTCGGATTTTGGCTCACAAGTTGAGCTCGAGTTAGTCCCGACTCGAACTTGACTCGACCTGTTTGCACTCCTAATCATATTAATATATATGGAAATTTTATTATTTTATATAAATCATATAAATATTGAAAATTTAATCATATTATTAATGCATATTTATTTTATCGAAATAATATCTTGTGAATCTTAACATGTGTGATTTAAATATTTTATTTTATATAAATACTTTTTTTAATTACTCTACCACAAATGATTTCACTCAAATAATTTATCTTATATATATTAAAACTGGTAAGCATTTTAATCATAATATTAATATATTAATTATTGAAACGTTCATCGAATATATCAAACTTCCTCATTAAATATTTAAATTTTATTTAAAAAATGTTCTCACGTCATCAATTAAAGGATTTTGTTAAGGGCATATTTTGTTCCTTATATTCCTGCAGTCCGTTGTCAAAGGTTCATTGCGTCAACTACTTACCATTTTGTATTCTTCTCCGTAATCGCAATGAGGGTGAGAAGCTCGGTTCCGCTCCGCTCAGTCCTTTGCCTTGCCCTCCTCCTCACCGGTTCCTCGAATGCATCCTCTAACTTCAGTTATTTCGGCTCTTACGAGCTCAGCCCTTACCGGACGGCGGAGAGACTCATCAGAAATCTCAACCTCGTTCCGCAGAACCAGGAAATCAGTGGAGAAGAGGACTTCGACGATGATCCTTCGCAACGCCGCCTCGTGGAGCGGAAATTGAACCTGGATATACTCGGAGATGCCGGGGCGACGGTTCCTGTAGAGCAGCTAGGGCATCACGCCGGGTACTACCGTCTGAAACGCACCCATGCTGCCAAGTAATGAGTTTGCTGCGATTCCCTTGCTTCATGTCTTTTTGGATTTTTATGTATGTTTACCCTTTTTTTACATTTTTTTTTTGTGGTGAATTGGTCAGTAGCTTGCATGATTACCAACCGCGGGGATTAAACAGCGTCCCTAAAAAAAAAAATTTGTTTTTTTACGCTTGCTATACACTGCAGTGTCAGATTTAAATGAGAATTTGACTCGGGACACAATGGGGAAAAAGAGAAAAAAGATTCATGCACCGACCCCACGTGGTGGGATAAAGGCTTGTTGTTGTTGTTGCTGCTGCTGCTATACACTGCAGTGTGCTGAAGGTAAACATTTTGAGAAGTGCTTGTTGGAAATGTGAGGTTGTTATTTGGGAATTTGCTTTGTTGCATGTCAGAGAAGATCTTCAATGTTAGTAGTATTTGGGTATACGGAACTGAGACACAAGTGCAGCCAACCAACTCATGGCTTTTGTCTCTAGGAAGATCCTCTAATGTTCAAGTCAGTGTATGAATTTGAAAGTGAGTAGAAGTTAAAACCAATTCAACGAATTTTCTATAAGGAATGTTGAGGGGGATACTCTATGAGAGAATTGGGTGAATTAAAATAAGAAAATTTGCCCCCAAGGGAATATTTATAAATATGTTGATGCAATACATATTTATAAATATTTACCACCAATCCTAATAACATAAAAGCACAACATGATCCATGAGGACTGACCCAATGCACATAGGCCCTAAATAAAAAACGACTTAAAGACTCGACAATTACAAAGGGTCTAAATTAAAAGTATTGAAGCAAGTAAATTACAATCATGCATCAGAAAAAGACTTGGTTGGAAAATATTATAAATGATCTTTTTTTATTAGATTTAAATGAGAATTTGACTTTTAACAGTACAATGACGAAAAAGGATTCATGTAGCCGACCCCACGTAGTGGGACAAAGGCTTGATGTTGTTGTTGAAGCAAGTAAATTACAATCATGCATCATAAAACATAAGATCTAAACTCAAATAAAGAAAATACATTAAAATAAAGTGACACATAACTACCGGCGATGACATTTGCATCATCCTAAATCAGCTGCAAAAACATCATGCCTTAAGAAGCCTCATTGGGGCCCGCCTATGGCAAGGTTGGCTTTGAAGGTTTTCACAAGGAACCAAAATTAGGTTTCTGCTGATTTTGTGGCAGGATAAGACATAAAAAAGCATGCAATGTTGCTCAGATGAAAAACATTGTATAGTTTTTTCTTAACGTTTTCCATAAGTAGTTTATAAAAAAGCTTCTTTTTGGATAACATAATATAAATAGTGATCTAAAGTATCTTTTATATTGTTTTTTGAATAATTTTTCTGGGCGTACTCAACTTTCATTGATTAAAATAAAGTGTTATATGCGTGATGCCATAAAAAGACAAAAACCTTGGATGGTGTTAGAAGAAGTTACAATTCAATGAGAGGAGGATGTGTAAGCATCAAAATGTGGCTCAAAATAGAAATTAAGAAATAATCAATTATTGGTTATGTCACAATAACATATTAGGAAGAAATCATGATATTTACATTTATGTGCTGTATCTATGAAGTGAGGCGAGCTCTGTTGAATCTCTTGAGAAGCATTGTCATTATATTCATACAAAAAATGAAAATTGCTGTAAAATATCCACCCAAGAAGCAATAAGGACATTCATAGGGCTCAGAATATAATTAAGATAAAATCAATCCTTGGTTCTATAATAACATCAAACTAACAAGAGAAGCATAATATCTATTTCATAATGAAATATTTATATTTATAGGAAAAATGAATTGTATCGAACATGTTGAGAAGAGTTAATTGTCATTTCCCTTAAAAAATAGGAAAATGTTGTATAAGCATTTGACTAAAAAGAAAAAAAAGATATGATGTAGTAACAACCTCTGTTTAAAATTGCGCAATAAGAGGCGCGCCTTGAGACGTGCCTCTGCACAATTCGTCCCAAAACTGCCTTGAAGCTTACGCAATTCCACCCCTGGCAGAGGCGTACGCCTCATATGGACTGAGGCGCGCCTTAGAGGCACAATTGCACAATTCTTAGTGAGGCGTACGCCTCATGGGAATGGGCCCACCCACTTAAAATGAATGTTTTTTTCTCCTTAAACCCGCACGGCAGCAGCTCCTCCCGAATTTTTCCTACCCGCATGGCTCCAGTTCACGAAACAGAGAGCTCCCGCACGGTCCTTACCCGCCGGCTTCCCTTCCCGCCGCTTCTCCCGCCGGCGTCGCCTCTCTCCGGCGAAGTTGAAACTTTTGGCCGCCCTCTAGGAGTACTCCACATTAGATTTTAGGTATTTTTTTTAGTTTAGGGTTAGATTTTTCAAGTGTAAGAAAATCTAGGATTTATTTTTTTTTATTTTTTTTTTGTGTTTTTGGATTTTTACTTTAGGAGACATGGTTAGAGGTAAAGAAAAGGCGAATACGTCATTGCGGTGTGACCCTTCTTGAAAATATAGCGTGCAAGTTGACGTAGGAGGGAGCGAGAAGACGTATGTCTATTTAAAATGCAATTATAGAGTTTTGCTGTAAGAGTGTTGGGCTTCACTTGTTCTTCTTCTGGGTGTGAGCGAAGCTGGAGTACATATAGGCAAGTGCAAACAAAGAGAAGAAATCGGCTATCAACCCTCAGAATGAACTCCCTCGTATATATTATGCACAATAAGAGGTTAAGAGATAGGAGGTTAAGGAATAAGGGGTTGAAAGATGATGATGACCCATTGGTGTGTGATGATGTGTCATCTGATAATGAGTGGTTCATAGATGATGAGACAGATTTGCCATTATCAGACTTACAGTTAGAAGATCTAAGTGTGGATGTCTTGAGGGGCGAAGCAGTTCAAGTGGGCACATTATCCTGCTAGCTCTGCAGCACAACAATCAAGTAAAGGTATTCCACAACTTCTTATATGCTATCGTATTATATTTATATCAAGTGAGCAATTAGCATGATAATGATCTTTTCTCTTATTGAACAGGGAAGAGAAAAGTGAGTCATATTGAAGATGATGATGATATGACATTCATAGATACAATTGGAGAAGAAGATTCCCTTGAAGACCCATTTAGTGATGGGATATGATTGTGTTTTATATGTTCTTTATACTTTGGGAGTTTTGTTAAGCTAATATTTTGTGATTTTGTACTTTGGGACATGATTTTATTGCATCTATTTTGTTACTTTTCACTATTTTCATATATAATTTAGATGTTTTTATTGTAAGATAGAATATTGCTATTATTATCCTGCTAAAACCCTTAATTTCTCATTTACGCAATTCTGTGTCCGTGAGGCTTACGCTTCGCCTCACGGACGAAAACCGCCTCGAGGCTTAATTACACAATTTTAAACCTTGGCAACAACAAGTAAAAAGGTCCCAAAAATTATAATCAATGGATAGAAAAACAACAAGTCAAATGGCTTAAGCAAGCTAGTTAGTTTAATCATTTACAAGAAATAGTTTGATCGCATTTGGCAAATTGTATATGAGTTTCTATTTTATGCTTTTTGCCTAATGCTAAAACTAATTTTTTAGAATTTTTTTGTAAAGGAGTTCAACCAGCTCGAAAGAGGATATTATATAGTAAGTAGTGATTTGAAAGACAAGAATGAAGATCACTCTTGTAATTCTGCTAGTAATAAAGTAAGCATGGTGAAGAACTTGAGAAAATGAGCAGTACAAAAAAAAAAAATGAGCATCTTGGGATGCTAGTGTGAAGAATGACCATAGAAACATGACTCTCAAAAAATAAATGTGCATGTCATTCACCATAATTCGAGCAAAAAACACATCTAATATCCACCAAAATGCCACTGTTAGTGAACACATCATTAATATTTAGCCTCTAACGCATAGTTTCCAAGCAAAGGAAGCAAAATTTAATGCCATATCCTTAGAACCATATAAGTTTGTTCCAATTCACATTGGGGATGTGCTCGTATGCTTTTTTTTTTTTTGCAAAGAAAATTTCATTCCCAAAACATTGAATGAAGCATATGAGAGTAACAACGTGGGTTTTGAGAATATCCAGAGTGCAGTTTAATTCCACTGGGGAAGAAGTAGCAGCTAATTGCTAATAAAAATTATCTCTTTAACCATGATGTGATTATCTTTCCCAAAGATTTGCAAAGAAAATTTCACTCCCAAACCATTGAATGAAGCATATGAGAGTAACAACGTGGGTTTTGAGAATATCCAGAGTGCAGTTTAATTCCACTGGGGAAGAAGTAGCAGCTAATTGCTAATAAAAATTATCTCTTTAACCATGATGTGATTATCTTTCCCAAAGATTGCATGGTAGATTAGAACTTGGTCCTAGCATATTCACTATGAATTCCCGTGAATCCAAGGGTCTCATAATAAAGAAAGTGTGAAATTTCCACTGGACAACCAACTCTTAATTTTAATAGCAATATAATTCAAAGCTTTCTAAAGTTGGGAAGCATTTCTATTAATGGAAGCTCAAATGGAGGCCATAATAGTTAGAGTCCATTTAGAAAGTTTAGATATAGAATTATAAGGTTTGCCAATGATCTTAGCCATGCACATAGTATTTAAGCTATCAATTGAATATAATCTCAAGTCATCTTTTTCTTTAGGTAGGGTAGTTGAGAAGCATGAAATTGTATGACATTTATTTTTAGCATTAAAAACTTAGAAATTAAAGAGCTGGTCTTTTTAATGTTAGTTTTGTGTGGAATCGGATTGTGTCGATTAAATGGGTTGTATTGGTGATTTAAACCTCAAATTTGTTGGTCGAGTTCGACAAGGAGCTTGCTAGGAGGCAGCGCACCCCTTGCTCAGGGGTTCGCGGGCAAAGACTAATTTTTTTTTTTGTCTATAACACTTTAGGCTTGGGTTGGAGACAGAGAGTGGAGCACTGCTGCGCTCCAACCCAAGCGATGCAGCGTTGCAAGTTGAACTAAGCAGTTTTTCTTTCATCTTCTTCTTATTTCACTTGAAGATTGCATCATTTTATATGTTTTTAAGTGTCTCTCTTATTTGTTTTTAGGAGATAAGTGTGTGTGAAGTGAAGAGAGACAAAGAGAGAGTGTGAGAAGAGAGATCCGTTCAACTTCTCCCAATTTTATGAGTAAGTTTTTTGGTGTGGTGTGGCTCCGTGGTTTTTTCCCTGTTTCAAATATTTCCACGTTAAATTCTAATGTAATTTTCCGCTGTTTTCTTTTTCTTGTTTGTTTTTTGTTGTGTGATTTTACTTCCCAACTTTTAATCACATCATTTTGTAATGATAGCAGATCTCAAGCAATAGATAAGGTAATTCCAAATGGTGAATTTAATGAACTATACTCTTCCATCAAGGGACACAACTTTTTATTTCCATTCACTTATCCAAGCCGCGTGTTTGTTCATGATGGGAGAGCAGTCCATGATATTTAATCTTGAGGTAGAGGCAATAATCCTCAAATATTTCCAAGGAAAGGGGAATAATTTATGCTGAGCATGGAACTGAGAGAATCAGTGAAGTTAGGCAAGGTTTTAGAGACAATAACAGAGGCGAAGGAGTGAAGAACAGCCTTAAGGATTTGAATACAGGAAGTGTTAGCTTTACCAAATATGAGCAAGTCATCAACATATATAAGATGTGAGATAGATGCATTGTCACAACAATTAACATCAAAATTCTCTATTTGGCATTGAGAATCAATTATGGAAGAGGAAATATCCATCACAAGAGTTAAATAAAAATGGCACAAAGTTCACTCGTCTGAAAACATTAGAAGCCTTAAAATAACCCTTGAATTCACCATTGATAATGATAAAGAAAGGAACGTCTTCAATGCAACCATTAATCCAATTAACAAAGGTTCTAGGTATGCCCTTTTGAATCATTCTTTTAGATTGTGTGTAAGTGAACACTTTCAAATGCCTTGTGAATATCAAGCTTAACAAAGAAATGTTGAGGGTAATTGGAAGAGTTAGAACCTTAAGCAGCTTAGTGGCAAGAGCAATGCTTTCTGTAATATCTCTATTTTGAATAAAAACAGATCGAGTACTATTAATCAAGGATGGAAGAATGAGTTTAAGTCTATTTGCAAGAAGGTTTGATATAATTTGGTAGAGTGTTGCAAAGAGAGATAAGCCAGAGTCACTAAGGCACTTTAAGTGCAATATTTTGGGTATTAAATTGATTGCTGAGTGTTTAGCTCTCTCAAGTAGCTTGGCAGTGGAGAAGAAATGTTGCTCGACATTAACAATTTAAGAACCCATGACAACCTAGGCATCCATGTGAAATTTTATTGTAAAACCATATGGCCCATGAAATTTATCTTTACCAATGTTAAATATTGAATCATTTATATTTCTATCATCAAAGTTACAAATAAGAAACGTTTGGTTAGATATGATAGCTCTATCACCCAACAACACATAATTAGTAACATTTCCAGAAAAAGGGTATGTACAATTAAAATGCCATAGAAGTAGGAAATACCAACATAACCAATATCATTCAGAGAAAATAGAGTTGAAATATAGTAGTTTATTTCTTTTATAACATTTAGGTTTTGTCTACCTCTAATTTTGTGCTGAAGAAATTTAAGGTCATCCTCTTATTTCCTAATCCAACATATTTAGGACGTTGTTTAATCCATTTGACTTTGATGGACGTAGCTTGAATTGGTTGAACATCTAAGGCATTGTGGAGAAGATCTTATCCGATTTTTTTAGTCAATAATTTGGAAATGGTCTTGCCATTTCGTGTTACAAAAGATCTATCCAGAAGACAATGAATTTGATTTTTAAGTTGATGGTTGTACCAGTTGTAAGAAAGGCTCTAATTGAGGATCTCCATCAAATACATTAAAAATGCAGTTGAAGTCAATCAATTTGGGACAGCCCTCCCTTACAGTTTTGCATTGCCTTGCATGATGCAATTGAAATCACTAAGCAGAATCTTGGGATCAGTTGTGTGAGCAGCCATAGTCGTGATACTGATAGCCCTTCAGAGGACTTTCCTTTCCAAAGCACCGTTTTCAATATAAACAAAAGTAATAAGGAACTTTGTGGAAAGGGAGTATGTAAGGCAGCCTTGAATGAATTATGGATGAACAATTATAGCAGAAAAATGGACTTGATAGGAAAAAAAAAATTAATGCATAAGCCTTGTCAAATGAAGTCTAAGAGATTTCCAACCACTGTTGCTGTTCTGTTTTTCTATTTGCAGGATGTTCTATTTTTTCTTTGAATCCCGAGGCAAGAGCAGTGACCCTGTCGTTGTCTGGCTGACTGGAGGTCCTGGATGCAGCAGTGAATTAGCCCTTTTTTATGAAAATGGTCCTTTCAAGATTGCTGATAACATGTCTCTTATCTGGTCTGATTATGGATGGGACAAGGTATTTCTTGCTTATGCTAAATTTTCACTAGGCAATTCCTCCATGTTTTAGCTGTCAAAAATTGGACTATTCTAAGATCTTGTTTCTTTTCAAAAAAATTGTAATTGACAAACCCTAAATGTGTTTTAGATTTTGAATTCCATTCCAAATTCAGGCAACCGCATTAAAAAAAAAAAAAAAAACTGATTACTTTTTATTAATATTTTCTTGGTTATCATTTTTTTGTATTAGAAGTTTATTTTTTTAGAATTTAAATTATCATCTCTAGAATTGGTTATTTGGTTGAAATGTGCGAGCCTCTCTGAAGGCAAAAATCTATCATTAGACAACCCATGTTCTTTGTACCTTGCCTAAAATAATGTATAGAATGAGGTTTCGAATACAAATGTAGTAGTGCGCAAAAGTTGAGTTTAGTTACTGTTTTGTTAATAAGCAGTGTTCATGTGGAATAACAGATTCATGAACCCATTTTTTGAGTTAAACGGTAGAGTTAATTCAACTATCAAATAATTGATTATACTTAGATAAGTTAAACTAAAATTCGCTGTTTGAAAAGCAATACTAACTTATTATCAGTTAATAGATATTCTATAATTATATGGAAGTTTTAAATTCAGACAAATGATTTGGCATTCAGCCATTTTTTATTTTTTTATATTCATTCAACATTTTCTGTTGTGTTTTGTTCTTTTTCAGGCATCAAATCTTATATATGTTGACCAACCCACCGGTACTGGGTTTAGCTATAGCACGGATGTGCGGGATATTCGCTTTGGTGAGAAGGGTATAAGTGATGATTTATATGATTTTTTACAGGTAAGATCTTTTGAGTTCTAAATTCTTTTTCTTTTTGCTCATTTGTGTATTATTATGCATCACCCGTCTCTTAACATTTGGTGTCAAGACTGCATTCACTTCAAAGTTAACAATATCATGTCTTATTAACAGCAGTGGCGGGGCAAGGATTATTTATCCACAATTTCTAATTTGAAAAATACTGTCAAGTTTTTTCATTTGAGCTTGAAATTGACATTAGAGTTTTAATTTTTTTATTATAGTTGTTATAAGAAGATAAATTTTATAATAATGAAAAAACTTATTGTCATGCTCATCTATTTCAACTATTTTTTTATAGTACATTTTCATATAAGTAAAAAATATTTATAATGAGCAATAAATATATAAAAAAATTGCATCTTATTAATATAAAAATATATAAAAAAATTATAATAAGCATATTTTAAGCTACTATATTTAAGCAAGCTATGAGAAAAAAGCAAGAAAAAGAAATTGCGAATCCCCTTCCCCACTAAATCCGCCTATGATTAGCAGCTTCATATTTTAACTGCCATGTATGACTACAATAATAACTATAATTTAGCTTATCATACCTTTGAGCTCTGTATTTTTTCAATGCAATTTTTAGAAGAGTTTAACAGTTTCCTCATTTTCTAATTGATTTTTCCAAAAAAACATATATAAATGATGTTTTCATATATATTCTCTCGCTCATGATACTTGCTGTTGCCATTGATTTGAAGAATACCTACAACAACCTTTGTAATGAGTGCACTATCATACAACTACACGATATGATTTCAATCTAAGGCAATTAACTATCCTAATACTGATATGTAAGTTGGTCAGATAAATTCACGTTTTATTAATTTCTTACCTAACATCTCATGATTTTGCTAATGGGCCATAGGCTTTCTTTCAAGAGCATTCGGGCTATTTGAAGAATGAGCTATATATTACTGGAGAGTCTTATGCTGGACACTATGTTCCTGCTGTTACTGAGAGGGTTCATAGAGGGAACAAAGAAAAACATGGTCTCCACTTAAATTTAAAGGTAAACTTGCTAAATTGAATGGGAAAAATTATCTTGAAATCATATTTTCGTTTTACTCTTGGCTTTAAAATGATTCTTCGTTATCATTGGTTAGCATTCTCTACCACCCTTCTATAGTTTTATAGGTCTTAATCAACTTTTGACTTGGAACCATGTTCTTCATCTTTCTTCAGCTGAGCTTGATAGAGAATTGCTCATCTTAACTGGTGTAAGCTCTAACTTTCCTGCAGGGTTTTGCTATCGGTAATGGGCTAACAAATCCTGGAATACAGTACAGCGCATATGCTGATTATGCATACAGCACGGGTATAATAGGGGAAAAAGAATATAAAGCAATTTCTAAAATATATCCTGTTTGTGAGCTTTCAGTCAAGCTTTGTGGTAGGTGGCCCTTGCATGAAATGATAATTATGACGCTTTTGATGTTTCAAATTTCCTCAGCGGATTAATATATGTTGCTGTTAAATGAAACAGCTTGGAAACGACTTACAAAAATCTCGTGCAACATCTTGCAGGTGCCCATGGGATCATTACATGCATTGCTTCCTTGATGGTTTGCAACTCTATCTTCACTTCAATTTTGCTTCTAGCAGGAGATATCAACGTAAGACTTCAGTCAATATTCTATGGCCTTACTCTGCATTTCTCTTGAGTATACTGATGCATGTTGAACTTAATCCTTTTTCCAGTATTATGATATCCGAAAGAAATGTGAAGGAAGTCTTTGTTATGATTTTTCCAACATGGAAAAGTTTTTAAACCAGAAATCTGTCAGGCATGCACTTGGTGTTGGTGACCGGAAATTTGTTTCCTGTAATCCTCTTGTTCATGGGGCCTTGCTCGCTGATTTGATGAAGAATTTAGAAGAGGTAATTCCTACTTTGATTGACGAAGGTATCGAGCTGCTGGTTTATGCTGGTGAATATGACCTCATATGCAACTGGCTTGGTAAGTTCCTGCTATGAATCTTAAATAAATTGTGATATTGGATAGTTCTTTTTTTTAGGTATGTGTTAGTTATATGGTTGAATATCTAACACTTTCTGATGCGTGGATATTTTTAGTGGGTTAGAAAACCTTTTTTGCTTGGATTATTTTCCTTTTTTTCTTAGAACTGATGTGATTTGCTTATTTTGTGAGGCATGGAACTTTAGTTGGTTTGCTTGAGTTCTTAAGTTGATGTCACTGTTCTCATGACATGTGATGGCTACTACATGCCACTCACTGTTTCCAGGAATGATAAGCTACAACTTGAAGGAAGGGCTTTCATTATATAAACGACAAACGACCACCAAAGCATCTTTAGAATTCCTTTTCTTGCGGTTATGTAAAGTTTAACTTGTGGGATGTGTTCCTCTTATAACATGAAAATTCATTTAAATCAAAATGGTTACATGGTGAAAGGTTCGCTTTTTGGTTACTAGAGGAGTTTGAGAATTATGAAGGATTACATCTTTATAGAATTATTAAATTAGAACAATATAGATTTACTCATATATTGATAAAAGAAGAGAACAATGGAGAAAAATTACAAAATCCTATTATAAATAAGTTAGCACACAAGATATTTTAAACATGGTAATACTTGCCCTCAAACTCAAGGTGGTACGGAAGATATTAATTTGAGTTTAGAAATAATATTGACCAGCAACAAAGAAGTTGAAGTGATGTGAAACCAACCAAGAATTGCAAGGAATTAATAAAAGTATTGCGAAGCGTGCTACTTTAAGGTTAATGAGTCATAAGGCATGATTATAAGAATTCTCAATTAGTAATCTTGTCTTAGCATGTGGTTGCAAAGCTTAGGAGATTAGAACAAGTTAAGACAATTCAAAAGTTTACAATAACACTAGAAATGCCGTAATAAAATCCAAGGCTTAATATTTAGAGATTTCACCTCAAGTTATAGTTCTCACTCACACTCAATATGAGGCTTTAGTGGAGAGAAGCTTTCAGTACACTAAACGATGCCACAAAGACGTTAGTAACAACAATGGCTTTAATCCCATAGAAGGTAGTCAACGATGGAGGAGGAGTGCATTGTCTGATGAGAAGCCAAGGCACTTTGGGTTATTGATCTTTAATCGTCTCGGCGAGGCAATAAAGGATGCGGTTGACGTAGCTTTCTACGGAGTCGTCGTATTCCTAATCCAGTTCGTAGAAGGGAGAGAGTAGGATGTCAATCTCTCATTGTGCATTGTAGGCAAAACCGTGGTTGACCTCAGGGTCGGCCATACACCAATGAGGAGGAGGAGCTCGTCTTCTTCTTTTTGCTTCCAAAGACATGAGAGGTGCGGGGTCTCCAAAGGGAAGGGGACGAGTGGGGAGGGGCGGCCAAACGATATAGAGGAGGGGAACGGTTTGGATGAAGGAGCTTGGTTAGGTTAGTGAGGGGGAGGGAGAGCTTTAGCCAAATCTAAAATTAATTTTAGATTCTAAGTATATTTGGAGGGACTTAATTTAAAATTTGAATTCAAATTAAGGTTTGATTGGAATCCTCACTAGGAAGCAATGGGAAGGCCCATTAATGGGGGAGGCTGGCGATAATAAGAGAGGAAGGGAATTTGGGAATAATTAGAGGAGCTTCCTAATTGGTATTTCTAATTTTAGGAAGAGAATACATCACTCCAATCCAATCTAAAATTAGCTTGGGATTAGATTCAAAACTTTCCTAATATGGCTTTGTAATTTAGGAAACTATTTGAATTTCAAATTGTTGAGATTAATTTCCCAAATCACTTAGGCTATCTTAGGCAAGTATTAAGGATGAGTTAATTCGTTATTCAAAGAGAGGGAAAGCATGTGGCCGGCGGTGGATCTGGGGGGTTGGTATGGAATTCGGAGTGGAGTCAAGATGGGGGGAAGTTGGGCCGGGTAGTGGGAGAGAAACGGCTAAGGGAGGCCGACGGGTCTTGAGGTGGTGGTCGGGTAGGGGAAAATGAAGGGGGCGATGGGAGTGGAGCTGGCCGGTGGTGTGGGGGAGAGGGAGAGATCGGAGGAGATGAGAGGAACAAAAAATAAGAGCCGCGAACCTTGGACTTGTTGACCTCAATATCACAGCCAAAAGAAATAAAAGTGGCTTAAATCATATCTAAAATCCAGCCGAATTCGTGCAGAAATCCCGCAAAATCCTGTAGCTCAACGCCGTTTGCGTCGCTTCTCCGCAATTCATGCTCAGATCCCGCTCGAGGAGGTCCATCCTCGTCTTTAAAATGCAAACGAAGCGGAGCCTTCTGGCTGCTCCCTCTTCCCACATGCGAACACCTCCCGACCTCTCCATTTCTCCAAGCCGAAACCCAACCTCCAGTCCGACCTTGCTCACAACCAACTCCACTCCAGCAGCCCGACGCCAATCCCATTGTAGTCGAAACCCCCAATCTGTCCCGATTCCTCCTTCAACTTCACCTCCAGGCCGAAAAAGCCCTCACCCGAACTCCACCTTTCGATTCTTAATCCTTCGGTAGAGAGAGAGAGAGAGAGAGAGAGAGAGAGAGAGAGAGAGACCGGTAGTGCAGAGGGGGGAAAGAAAATTGTGCTCTTTTAAAAAATGTGCTCGGAACCCTTAAACACTTATGTAGCAGGCGGGGATTTAAAAAAAAAAAATACAACCGCGGTGTCATTTGACCCCTACCTGAAGCGCTTAAGTAGCGACGAGGGGAAGGTTGCCTCTTGGTTTTTCCCCTAGACGAGGGAGACGCTAGGAGACTGCCGAAATTTTGTCTAAAATAGGACAAGGACTTGAACAAAAAAAAAGTGAACTTGGATTGATAACAAACGACTTAAATGAACTCAAGCTTGAATCCAAATAAGCTTGAATTTGAAATGAATCTTGAACTAAAATTCGAGCAAAATAATATAAGACTTGAATACAAATGATCTTGAACTCAATCAAGGACTTGATTTGAACATTAAGCTGACAAGGCTTGAACTTCATTGAACTCAAAGGACTGCAGGGGACATAGAACTTGAGTTTGATACTTGAGCTCAAGCAAGAACTTTTGAAAGTGGACTCAAATGAATGCAAAAGACATATGACTTGAATAAACCTAAACACAATTCAAGTTTGACATTGGTTTGAACATGATTGAAACAAATGAGCAATGAAGGACTTCAAAATGTTAAAGAATTTTTATTTTGATTTGAATTCAAATGATGAGTAGGAGATGTCATTCAAGCCCTATGTAAACAAATAAAAAGGTTTGTACTTTGACATGGAACTCCTTGGATATAAGTGGAAGTGGAATCGCAAATCTACGAAATCTTCGATAGAGATTGCATTCTATTCATGAAAACTACGTCAATGAAAAGAGTCACTTGGAGGTGATAATAGGAAATATGCAACCAATGTGTATGAAAAGGCATACTACAACTACAAGCATGAACATGAATCTATTGCATATACAATGATCCACTTACGAGCTCCTACAATCTGCCATATATGACCCATCAAACACCCACTGTGTTGACTACAAGTAAAAATCAATTGGAGAATGCAACAATATGATATTGAGGAGTCATCACATTGACTATAATGCAAACATTAGTAGAATATATGATGACCGGCTCTTGAACAGCAACAACTAACATGTAATAAGTATAGTAGTTCCCCACTCTCTAATAGTAGCATTCAAGTGAATGCACTTACCCGCTTGTGATCAATGATATGGGGGCCTCAATCAGTACTAAAGAATTATCATGCGAATAAGAGAATGCGACTGCCGGCATGTGGTTGTGAACATAAATCAATGGAGCATTTGTGAAGGAGAGATTCATGAAAAACATACACATGGAATGACGAATACATGCAAGCAATGACCAAAGATTGAATGAAAGATATGCAAGAAATGTCAGATGCTTATGTCATTAGTAACACTGTAACATAAACGTGTACATTCAATTCTGTAAGCAGTGGAATGAACTCAAAGCATATGCAGCGACGCTATTCACAACAAGTGCTGAAAGATGTCATGCAAGATATGAAGATCATTTGTGAATACAAATATACACATCAAACTACTCATGAATGGTGATGAGGGAGATCCAATGAATGCTACATAACCTTAACGGTCAATCACTGGTCAATATTAAGTAACTACATTGATCTGTTAAGAGCAAAGGCTGATGATACTACATCAAATGCATACATCTATGATCAAAAGCAGGAGATTCATTAGTGCACTACAATCCACCTACAAAAAGCAGCAAGTAGTGCACAACAGTCAACTTATGCAATGCAACAAACAACTCAATCTATAAGCTGCTACAATACGCCACCGGATCCGCAACGTTCTTGCAAGCGGACAAAGCGCATTTACAAATATTTCAAAATACCCCTGCACATGCACCTTAGTTTGTATACACATAGGTACACTAAAGGGGTAAGTGCAATCATAAACCCGCATGGGCCCCGACGAGTGTGTTATGGTACACACATGACGTCTAGGGATACTGTGCCGGTCAATAAGTGAATTCAAGTTCGAACATGATCCTTCTATGTGGATCAATAGAAGTTGACAGGGTTCGAACCATCAAATAAATATATGGCTGTGGCGACCGATATATTTATTTTAATACATTCATATTAGGCCTTCAAGGCCTATGATCAAGAGAATTCACTAATAAAGGCACAAAGCCTACGAGAAACCCGTTCATCGGTCAACAACTTGGTCGAGTTGACAAGGTTCAGTACATAAATGAAAATGCCCCCCAAACTGTAAAACCCGCAAATGCCGTCTAAGACTTTGCACGCTTTTCAAAGCGCCGCGACGAGTTTTAAGTGAAAATTTTGAAGTTGTCGGATTTCGACGGGATTAATTTTAGAAAATAGAGCGTAAAATTCTGATCGTTTTGATATATAGGACTTATGTTTAATTATTTGTATTTTGAGAATTATAAATTTTGGAAGGTTAGAAATGCCAATGTTACCCCTATGCAATATGAAGGCCGAAATTGCTTAAGTGAGGGCAATTAGGTCTTTTGGCCATTCCCATTTCTCTCTATTAGGCAAACCGAAACCTCCCCACTCTCCCTCATTCGCTCTTTTAGCCCAAACCGAGCGGACAAAGGAGAGGCGGACGAGCAAGGCGATGGGAGCTTCGAGTGGAGGGTTTCCGTCGGCCGATTGTGGAGGAAAATGTGGGGAAATCCAAGGGAAGACTAAGGTATGTGTTTTGCTTGAGTTTTCTCCTTCTTCCCTCAAGTTTTCTCTAAGAAATGGAAACTAGGGCTTTGAGAAAACTTGGATTTTCTTTGAGAAAACTTTAGAGAATGATTAAAGGATGTTTCTAAACCTTAATGCGAGTTGATTTTTTGAAAATATGAATTTTTGAAAGTTAGGGTTTCACTCAAAAATGGTTTTCTTTCAAAGTACATTCATAAAGATGTTTCCTAATGATTCTTGGAAGATAATTATGAAATTTTATTTAAGTTTTATAAGAATAAATTGTGTTTTGTAAATTAGGGTTTTGTAGAAATGAGAGTTTTCTTTAGGATAAGCTTAGAGAAAGGTAATGTGATGTTTTTAAAACCCAAATGTGAGTTACTTTTATAAAATTATAGATTTTTGAAATCTAGGGTTTATCCGATTTTGATTTTCTATTAAAATGCCTTTGTAGAAAAGTTTCTATTTGTGGTTAGGAAGTCTTTTTGTGAAGATGGATTCTTTTTAGAAGAAGTTTTTGCATGCCCTAATAGTTAGGGTTTTCCAAAAGCTAGAGTTGGGATGAAATTCTAATTGTAGTGAAGATAAATTGGATTTAGCATGGTTTAAGTGAGGGATTTTCATAGAAAAACCAATGCTTGATGTGTTGATTAGCTATATGCTTTGCCTAGGGTTTTTCTTTTAAGGTTTGAGGGAGGAAACTTATGCTTATACTTTATGTTTTGTCATTTGTAGAGTTGATTTTCGTAAGAGGAAAAGGGGCATAAGGATTTTTGAAGGTTCGCATTGTGGTGCACGCATTAAGGTAGGTGGAATGGAAGTTCTTATAAATTTAGCCAACCTTTCTTTCATTGCATTTACATAGAAATGGTAAATTCTTTCATGTTTATTATGATATCTTTTTATGACTCTTGCTTCTTTGTAAAAGTTCATGGACACTCAAAGCAAAGGCAAATGTTCTTTTTATGCAAATGTACAATTCATGAATGGATCTTATGCTCATTTCTCTACTCTTACTATACATGTCTTTCCTCTTTACATGCAAAAGCACACATAAGCATATCAAGCATGCATATCCCTAAGGAAACATACACTTGATTAGTTTATGAAGGATCTAAGAAGGGATGGATGACAGACCAACCACCCCGCGCTTACCGTCGTAGGGAGACGACGGGCGGCAGGTTCTTTTGAGTTTTGTTATTTTGATGATAGAAGGTTGTATGCATAGATTTTGTGAGGATTAGTTTTGTTTGGATCCTTTCTTTTGGAAGAACCTTCTTTGTACTTATTTTCTTATGAAAGATGAATGAAAATGACAAATGAAAACTTATTTGGATTTGTATTAGTGGCTCTTTCATTTTTATAGTAAAGATGTTAATTTATGTTGGATGATTTAATGTTATGCTATGGTAACTTGTCTCTTTTCCCGTCCGATCTCTGTTCCCGCCTCGCACTTGCGAGTTCACCGGGCCGGGTCGTGACACAAACACCTCGGTGATGGCCACGTTGAACGTAGATCTCAACCAGAGGGGTGATTCAAATATTCCAAATGCCACCCATAAATCTCAAAATCCCAAAATCTAAAATATTTAAAATTAAAATAAATCCATCAACACTTAAAGCAAAATCCATCCACCCTCCGCAACAGTTTGCTTGGGTGTGGACAAATTGAAAACTACTTCAGCTCACATAGAGCCAAATGTCTAGTCGAAAATATCACTAGGATCCATTCTCAAACAATCTCCTATCAATAAGGATGTGGTACGTGTCCTCCAACCGGCGATTTTGCCGCTAAATGGAACAACAGGATAAACGGTTATGACCCGGGGCCTTCTGAACCGAGTGGTTTTGTCGTCAAATGGCACCACGAAATACCGGTTATGGCCAGAGCCAATACATTCCTTAATGACATCAAATCCTTGAGATATGAATCAATAGGATATGATCGATAGGGCACAAAGCCCTCTGTTAGCTAAAGTGGATTCAAATTTGTTCCCTTAGACAAACATCCAACTCAGGTCTACAAGGTCCCCTTGGACGAAGCAACCCATGGCTGCCGACAAGGATCCTTCTATCAGGTTGGGTTGACTACCTCCTCTGACTAAGTAGACCAGGGACCACGATGGTCCGGGATGACGGAACCTTGGGATCTTGATCGGGTCCATCATTCATTCCCCCACCATCCGCTTTAAGTGCAAGATTGTGAAATTTCAATTTTTAAATATTAAACCTCAATCTTTTCAAGCCCGTGCTGCTACTATATGCCAGATAACACATATCTCTACATATCTGATTGACGACTAGCCTTAATCAAAAGTTCTCTCTCGTTATCGGTAGGAGTAATTAACTATAGGGGCTTGCACCTATAGGAAACCAAAACTCAGATCATAAAGTCCTCACAAAATGAGGGTGAAATCTCTGGGTAGTGTCTTATCTACAAACCTATTTACCTTCCAAAATTTACCCCGGAACTTAGTTCGTTAAAACTCCCCCTGAAAAGAAAAAGCAACAATCGGGCGGAGGCCGAGGCTGAATTTTCGGATCCCACAGGACCCTTCTAAAGGTTGACAGGGGGTGGAGTCAAGATGGGGGGAAGTTGGGCCGAGTGGTGGGGGAGAAACGGCTAAGGGAGGTCGACGGGTCTTGAGGTGGTGGTCGAGTAGGGGAAAATGAAGGGGGCGGTGGGAGTGGAGCAAACCGGTGGTGTGGGGGAGAGGGGAGAGATTAGAGGAGATGAGAGGAACAAAAAATAATAGCCGCGAACCTTGGACCCCCTTCCAAAAGTTGACGAGTATTGCGATCCCATACCTTGGGCCTTCTTCTCTCAACCACTCAAACCTTGAGGGAGACAAAGAAAACTCAAAAATTTTTATTCAATCAATCATCCTAAATACATAAGAAGGGGCCATATATATAGGCCTCGACATGACAAAAAAAAAAGACTAGAATGCCCCTCGGGTTACAAAAGCAAACTAACTACCCATGGGGGTAAAAATGGAAAAATTGAAATATAAAAATAACTAGTACATAAAGTGCATCAAAAGTAAAGGTTCTCCATCATGACCATCGATCTCCGTTGTTTTCTCTGATAAACGTGTCAGAATCTATTGTCGATGTCCCCATCATGAAGGTTTTGTTACCTGATGTTGTGAATGTGGTAAGAGGATTGTGACTGATCTGTGAAAGTTAGAGTAATGCAAATTAGACACAGAGTCTTTAATGAGACCAATGCATAAAAAAGCATTGATAATGCCTTATGCCCTTAAACAAATATATTGATATGGACTCTGCATAAGTGTTGTTTTTGTTAATTTAAGATCAAAGTTCAAAGATGTCCCATATTATGTGTGTTACATATGAAAAGAAAGGCCGGAAAGTTTAGATGTAATCATGAAGTTAGTTTGTCTCTATGTGATTTTGATATGGTTTGATATGGTGTTATTTATAATTTTTCTTAATGATGAGTAATTAGAAGAGATAGATGTAATTGATTCATGTGTTTATTCTTCTTTGCAGGGAATTATAGATGGGTTGGTTCAATGAAGTGGTCTGGTAATCAGAACTTCTCTGTAGCCCCCTTTGTACCATTTACTGTTGACCAACATGAAGCAGGGTTGCTGAAGTCATCTGGACCTCTAACTTTCCTCAAGGTAAGCATCCCTGCTACAACATTTCGCTCATTATTGTACTGAATTATTCGAACAAATCTAGTGATCTAGTGGTATTTGATGGATAGAATGTGCATAAAAGCAATGTTCAAGTTGCTCCTATTATGATAGAGAATTAGATATCATAATTTGAATCGTAGAAATATACTCTTTGCAACTCACAAGTAATGTTGCATTGATCAAATAATCTTGTCCTATAATGACAGCCTACCCGCTTTAGGGGCTGTTTGGTAGCGGGATTTAAGCATGATTTATGTCGGATTTGTCGTAAATCCTGCCAACGATTCGAGATCGCAGGCAGTAAATTCGAATCGATTGTAAATCTTGGATTTACTTATTTACAACGTAAATTCTGGATTTACTAAATCCCGTTCTTCGGCAGATTTAATGGGATTTATGGATTTGCAAAGTTCTCCAGCGGCAAGTGAGCGAGCCAGCTCTCGACGTGACTTTCGGTCCAACGTCGTCGAAGCAGGAGGCAAAGAAGCTTGTTTAGCAACACTTTCAACACACTACTTTATGCGAAGCATGCTAGGAAGAAGCATCAAGAAAGATATGATGATGAGGAAAATCAGCAGGCTAACAACAACATAGAAATGCAGATGAAAATCAAAGCCTGTAGGGCCTCAATCTAATTAATCTAATTTAGCATAGTTAATATAATTTAAAATATTAATAACTTATTAAATCTAATAAATAATTAAGTATAATTAGTAGTGTAATTACATAATCTAATTAAGCTTAAGTAAATAATTAGTAGTATAATTAATAATTAATATAATTAGCTTAGGGTTTAGAATTGAAATTGAATAATTAATTATGTAATTGACGTTGCAAACAATAATTAAATAATTAATGAATAACATAATATTTATCTGCTTACTGAGTTAATTAATTGTATTATTAATAATTAAATCTAATTAAACAATACTTAAATAATTAATAAAATCATTAGTTGGAGTACTAGTTCCATAAATACACAGTTTTTAAAAATAACTAATTAATTAGGTAATTATGAATATAATTATATATTAAATACTTATTAAATTAACACTTAAATAAATAGTTTGATAATTAGTATTTAATTAGTAATTAAACTATTATTTAAATCATTTGATAATCAAGTAAGCTTCTAATTATATTATTTATCATTAAAAGTGATTGGCAGTAATTAAAATTGAAATTAATTAGTAACTTGTACTTAATATATAAATTAAATTAAAAAACACATTAAATTTAATTTTTAAATGAACCAACTGTCTTAAATCTTAGATTATATTGTCAAACAATTTAACATGATTTAACAGGATTTAACAACTATCTTGCTAAATAGTTTTTAGGATTTAACATACACATGACTTACTAAATCCGAATTTACAGGATTTACTCAATCCTATTAAAGTTAAATCCTACTTGTTGCCAAACAACCCCTAATGTTTTAAAGAGATTATCACGTGTTAAGGAGAGGGTGGAGTCGGGGTTTGTGGAGAGGCAATGGTGGGAAGGGAGGGAGTGGAGGTGAGAGGTGAACATATGCAATATTTTTAATTAAAATATAAAATACATAAAATGTTAAATATATATATATTTTTAATATTTTAGAACAAAGGCAAAATAGAAACAAAATAAAAAATTAAAGTGACCACAAATGGCCGCTAAATATATACTAGATGAAATTATATTTCTGTAGATTCCTACTGTCCTTGTTTCTAGTAAGTATTTCAAGCTGACAGTGACTAGTATAACTGACCTATGCAGATTCTGAATGCTGGACACATGGTTCCAATGGACCAGCCCAAGGCAGCCCTGGAGATGTTGAGGAGGTGGACCACAGGGAAGCTTGTGGAGGAACAGAGCTCTCCTGGTCTTGATGAGGCCTACTAATAGATGATCTCTAAGCTTGCAGTCTCCAGTTAGTATTTCTCTACTTATGCAAAAGAATCAGTTCATGTAGATGAAGATATGAAATTTACATGCTGAGCATGGCCTGCAAGTTATTGCCTAATATGAACATCTGATATTCTCCTTCTGTATGTATATAGCTTGAGCTTCAAAGTTGTCAAAATTTATTTATTGGTGTTGAGAATGCTTTATGATGATATAATATACACAGAAATTTCGTGTAATATATATTGACTTCAGAATTGATGCATATATTGTAAGTGCTTATGCTTACTAAATGATAAAGTTGTGTTCAAAAATGATATTTTTGGTAGCATATTATCTTATGAATTATTTATTTTATTAAATATTAAATTAAGAAGAAACCATTGTGGTGAATGGAGCTTCAATTATTGTATGGTTATGGGATCATTTGGGTCCATGATTTTAGAATTTTAGTTCATTTTAAATGTAGTGTAAAGTAAATTTATTGTATTTGAAATATTTTATGATGATAGGTTCGTTGTTGTAAAATAGAGCATTGCATTTTATTATTTTTTTTTAATAATTTTGTTTGCGTATTGATGGTGGGTAGTGGCGGCATTGGTTGACAATGGAGGGTGATGGTCGATGCTAGGCATGGCTTGTGGTGTCACCGGGAAGTAGTGGTTGATGTATAATCGGATTGGGGATATCAATCAATCTAGAAGGGGAGCACTAGATATTAAGGTTTCGTTTGGGATGGCTTTCTTATTGCTTCTTAAAGAAGCTTTAAGAAGCAGTAAGAAAGCCGTCTCAAATAAAACCTAAGAATCTTTGGTTGGTGGCTGCCGACCAATTTTATGCTTTGGATGTTGGTAGACATCAATCATTAGACATTGTTTAAGTACGGGAAGAATTAAACTTTATGCATAACATAATGGTCAAATGTTCATGATGGGTTATTTCTTAATGGAGAGGTTATTGTTTGCTTGGAAAAAAAGGAGAAGGTAGGAAGGAAATGTAGCTATTGAGTAGACAAAAAAGAGAGTGCACATAAATTTTAGTGGTTCAAACAAGTAGCATACATTTATTGTCATGAGAGAGTGATAATATTCCACTGTTTGAGGAAGAAAAAGGTTACAAGGCTCTTAGTTATACCACTTTCTCTCACTTTCTCATTTTATGATATATTAGAGTATTAGTATGGTATGAGTTATTCACCTCATCAAGAATGTCCATGGACAAAGTATTTATAAGAAATTAGGTTAGGGGGGTGTGAAATCAAGGTAAGTAATAATTTGGGAGGTATGTGTGATACCCGTCGTCAGAAACTTAGGTAATTAAGTTAATTATATTAAATATTTATTTATAATTGATGAAATGTGTAATTATAAGTTTTAGAATGGGTATTGGGGATTAATTGACCAAGGTTTGAACTTGAGAAGTGAATATCCAAATTTTATAGATTAATGAATTGAGACTTTTCTAGCAAATGCAGTAATTATGTAAACATTTTAAAATATTCATGTAAATGTTTCTCTAAAGTTAGAAATTAAAAACAAAATGAATGTTTAATGAGTATTCTATTTTAAAAGCAACGTGTCATTTTACTAACGATTCCTGTATTATCTGAATATTGCATAATATGTTAAATTTAATTCTTGCTACATTACAATTGCATTATACATTATATAACATTGGAGATGTTTTGTTCTGATATGTGGGAAAGTGCATCCTCTGTTAGGTTATGAGGGCCCTAAATATATTCTTTTGGTCTCACTTATTTGATACATATGTGGAAGAGATTCTAGCACCACTAGCTGGAATCAGATGTGAGAGATTAAGTAACATTGCAAGTACTCTTTTGGCCCCATCTGCCTAATGTAGATGCGGGAGGAATTTTGGCCACACTTGCTAGATGCATTATAACCATTTCATTTAATATTTTAATGTCTGAATTAATTAAGTTTAAGAAATGTTCTAAATAAAACAGTAACAAATTATGAATCTCTGAACGAGTTTTGATGGAAAGTGAAAGTAAAGTGCAAACGAACTTCTGAGATTGAGTATTTTGTACTATATATGGAAACCTTATGTGAAAGTGGTAGTATAACAATAAGTGATAACTTTGTAAGTCTAGTATGCGCTGAAATTCAAGTAATTCATGTTTTTCTTATTAAAATTCTTAAATGCTTATATTTTCTTACTTAAATGATATTTAAATATTGGAATTATATATTTGTTCATGTAAGGGGTAAGGGAAGGAGTCTACTGAGCTATTTGAGCTTATTCTTTTATTTTTAAATGTTTTATGAAATGCTAAAGATCCTGTTTAGTAGATTAGGTATAAATGCAGGGTTTTGGATCAAAATTCCTAAGGTATTGCTTTGTAATACAACATTTAATTGTGTGATATATAAACTTCTGTGATCTGGATTACTATAATTATATTTTGATGAAATGAAAAAAAATATATATATATATATATTTTGATGAAATGAAAGTTCATTATACTATTTGTATGTTTTGAGAAATTTAGTAGCTCTAGTTGCTGTTATTTGTAGATGAGATAATTAACTATAGTTTTAAGTAAACTTAAATTATTGCATTAGATCCTAGGGGATTACAATATGGAGGACAAGTTTTTGTAGTGGAATGCATAGTGAGACTTGGTAAACTAGGAAGTGGTCAGATGCCACATGTTACACACTATGTGGCCAAGCTATAAATGAACAAATCTTCTTAAGAGTAATAATAAAACTAAAATACAGAGACATAATGAAGTTATAGGGGATCTTTGGATCTTTTTCATAATTATGTAATGGGAATAGACGAGTGATGTGGGTGGCGATGATTACTATAGTATTTGGACAAAGTTTTAATGTTTTTGAAAAGTAAAGGAATTTGAGTAAAGATTTTAGATGGCTAAGCTTAGCTTAGAGAATGTTGATAACTTCCAAACTATTTAGTGAGATATGAGCTATCTAATGTTAATGGGATTTTTGTGGAACCATTTTGGAAATGATGGAAGGTTTAATGAAGTCCGAGCAGAATGTGATAGAAGAGAGTCGCTCTCATATTAGGTTTTGGATGAATTAAACCTTCATCGATCCAAGTGGCACTAACTAACTAATTTAGTCTTTTAACTAATGATGGTCAAGTTGAAGAGTATGATGAGGCATGTTGGAAGAGATCTTACACTTCCCTCTCGATCTAACAACCTTATAAGTATGCATTATAAGTAAAAGCCAACACCTTGATCATACATTCTCCTTTCTCTTCTTTGAATCTTTTTCCTTCCTTTAAAATTTAATTACAAATGACATGAGATATTAAAATACATAGGTTTAATTAGGGTTGCAAATAAACATAGCATTCGACAAGCTTTCACTGCCCACTTCTATCTTCCTCTATTTGAAGTTGTCCTCCAATCATGATAACTATGCTTTGAAGAAAAAAATAATTTCTCTTCATGAGTAGGCAAAAAGGATTAATCGCCCTTGGATTCATTGACTTGTGCATATTACTTGATGGATCTATGAAGCCTCTAATTAAATTCCTCTTATTCTTTATTCTTCTTCTTTACATCATCTCTAGGCACAATGATAAGAGATAGGCACCACATCATCTCCAATTTCCAAAGGAATGATAAAATTAGTGGTAAGAACATCTACTTTATCCTCCTACTCCACCTCATACCAAATTTCAGTATGAATGATTGAGTCAACAAAAAAGGGATCATTACTATCCATTTTAGCCTCACTCATATTTGTGACACAATCAACATCATTATTTTTCTTCGCATGCCTACATACACAACTATGTCTAAAAAAAAAAAAAAAACTAATTTTTGCTACAACTTCAACTGGTTATTCTAAAAAATGAACTAATTATTCTTCAATTTCCTAATAATTATATAAAGTTGCATTAGTTGATTGGAAGAGCAAATGGATGTACTAGCATCTAGTTGTTCTTCAACTTCCTTTTCTACTTTTTTATTAGCATGAATACCGCCTGCAAAATATGCGGTGGTCATCATCTTCTTCTTCTTTGCAACTTTAATTGGAGAGAATATAAGAATGAGTATATATAATAGACTTATAAAAGCCTTCTTCATTAAGGCTATGCACAATTGTAGGCTTAAAATATTATCTATTAAAAATAACTCAAAGCATGCTTGAAAGTTAATTTATAATAATAGTTAACATAAATTAACTCAAAATATAATATTTTGCATGCAACCTCTATTTTCGTTCATTAATAATGACAAGAAAAATTTGCTTGCAAATATTTTATTACTCTTTTAGCTCAATATCTTTGTGCTCTCTCTCTAAGATATTCTCACATTGTCTCCATTATTCGGGAATGACTTCATAAGCTCAATACTGTAATTCTATAACATATCAAGTGTTTTGTACTAAATGGAACAATATTTTTCAGAATGGTAGTCTCATAGTAAATCATATTCTTATTTGACCCTTCCAATCATCTTCCATGATAGCCTACCTCATGTGTATTCAAAAAATGCTTATTTGTCTTCAACCAAGGCAATCATCTCAGTAAAAGCAACATGGTGCTTACTATGGTTGAGTAGAATATCATCTATAATATAATATAAATCAAAATTTCATATATTACCCCTCTAAGTGCATAACATGAGCGCTTTCTCCACGTCCACATTTTTAAAGTTCTGATCTCAATCTTGCTAATCATTAACAAGCCTAATAATTCAACTCTTCTCCTTGAATTTCTCCTCATATAAAAAAAATCACTCAAATACTGCGTTACTCAAATTCAACTACTCAAAATATCGTGTTAACATCATGAATGTTGACCACAAGAGAGCATTTCTCATTCTCCTCATCATCGACTATCTATATTTGTAGTTGATGAAATAAGCTTCATAGAGTTGCAACTTGTAAGCTCAAAAAAATGTCTAAAGGGCATTTATCGACCCTTTCAATAAGAACAAATCACTCAAACTATCCAACAGTTTTATCCATCATATCGAAAATCTTATTTTAAACTCACAACTTACTAATTATTTGAATACAAGATTCTACTTCAATCTCCTTTCTATTATAATTATAATTGTCAGCCATAAATACATGCAAATATACATAATAAAATATATAACATAATTAACCTTCAACAAATGATGATCGTAAAGTTCAAGCCATCAAATGAGCTTTGACATTATTAAAGACATGAAATTTACTAAGTCACTTTTGGCAAACTTTCTTGTTCAAAAATTTATTAAAATATTTGATAGACATGGGATTTTATTTTAAATAAAGTTTCAAATATATTTATCTAAATAATAAAATAATGAGATATTTAGTGTATTAAAATTTTCATGAATTATCAATATTTTTTTTTTAAATAAAACCCTACGACGTGACGTCGGATAAGAGGCCTGTTTTGATATTTCCACAATATATCTGGTTTTTGAAGAAAAATTCTTTGGACAGCTGGATATGTGAAATCTTCCCTTCATATTTTTTCCCTGTCAATTGTGTTAAAAACCATAAGAACTGCACAGACACCCGATGCTAGGATTTGTACAGCTCTCTGATCCTTGCTTTTTGTTCCAATAAATCTCCCAATTCTGATCTTCTCTCTCGTCGTCCTAAGCTCATTCTCCTGTGCCGGCCAAGCTTTCGATGGAGTGCGGGATCAAGGAGAAGAAGTTTCGAATGTAGAGCGCGAGGAGCAGCAGCAGAGAGGATAAAGATCATAGATTTGTTGAAGAGAAAGAGATTGAGAGATGTCCGTGGATGAGCCGCCGCAGGGCTCGAAGAAAGCCCTAAGTTATAGCCCCTCGCGGAGCCCGGCAAGCATGAGGTTTTATGGTGTTCTGGCGCAGAAGCAGCGGAAACCCTCGTCAGTCTCTAAAAGGCCGCCGGAGCCGCTTCGGCGAGCGGTGGCGGATTGCCTATCGTCTACCGTTCCTAACCTCCACGGCAATCCATCCTTGTTTTCCTCTGAAGCCGCCAGGATTCTTCGGGTTCGTTAACTTCTTTTTTCTCCTTGTTTTATTCGTCTCTGAATGTTCTGTTTGTAGATCATATGAGTTGAACAGAATGTGGAATGTAGATTGTATTTGTTGGGCCGTAAGTCTCTAAGTGGAATCGAATGGAAAAGCAATTGCTAGTGCTGCGAATTCTTTCTAATTGTCTTCACATGTTTCTAAAGTTGATGCATTTGCCCTGACCAACTTTATCTAGATTTAAACCATCCAAATATACCGAGTATATTAACGAAAATGTCATTTCTATTGCTTTAACTCTAGTGTTAGGAGGCTGAGCTAACAGTTGTAAATATGCACATCCATCGGGATCCTGATCTTTCGTAGCTTAGTTGTTGAGCGAGTAGCTAACCACCACCAGGTCAACATTGGTCTGGTGCCTCCTTGAAGATGTCTTCATCTGTAGTGTTGTCCTAAGGAATACAAATGATGCATTTGAGATCATAAGTGATGTAGGCAATCTGTACAGAATTGAAGCTGGGAAAACAGAGAAACAAAACCAATGGAACAGGAAGATAAAACTTATATAGCTTTTAGAATAACCAAGATAACCGTGTACATCCTTTCTATGGGGTATATATTTCCTTCAGCTAAAGTATACTAAAATCAGCTACTGAAAATAAAAGTTTACTCAAGTACTAACGACCATAAAGCAGAGAATTAGTGGAGAACGCTTCCCTGCTAACGGTGCATGTGTTTGATAAAATGTCCGTGCAGAACACGTCCCCAAAGATGCTCCGCATCATGCGCCCCCTCCACAAAAGAGTTGCACTTCGGCTCCTGTATCTTCGGCATTGTTGTCCGGGGGATGATATGAATATAAATATGCAACGTTAAAAGTATTGGGTGTGTTGAACTCAGCAGGTAATTGGATCACATAAGCATTGTCATTGATGCAGCGAGTGACTGGAAATGGTCCAAATTTTCTTTGGCCTAACTTGTTGTAAGATCCCGCCGGTAGCCTCTCCTTCTTCATACGCACCCAGACAAGGTCTTCTGGCTTGAAAACCTTCCTCTTCCTATGACAATCGGGCCATCGGCATCCAGTTTGTATTTTGCATTTGACTCTTCTAGCTTCAAGCGGACCTTGGCTAACATGTCAGAGAATTGATCCACCATCATGGCAGCTGCTTTGCTTTTGCAATTTGGAATGGCTGTAATGTCTAAAACAGTGTTCGACATTTTAGTATAAATAATACTAAATGGACACATACCCGTGGAATGGTTTGGCATAGAGCTAAATGCAAATTCTGCTTGGCTTAACACATCATCCCACAATTTTGGTTGTTCCTGTACTAAGCAGCGAAACAAGTTTCCCAAAGTTCTATTCACCACTTCTATCTGACCGTCGGTTTGGGGATGATAAGACGAGCTCATTTGAACTTGGGTCTTGAATCTTCTCCACAGCTCCCGCCAAAAATGACTTATAAATTTCACATCTCTATCTGATGTGAGGCTTCTAGGTACTCCGTGTAGTCTCATGATCTCCCGGAAGAAATGTCTGGCAATAGTCAGAGCATCAAACATTTTTCTACAGGCAATAAAATGTGCCATTTCGGAAAACCGGTCTACAACAACCATAATCGAGTCATTCCCTCGCTTAGTGCGAGGCAACCCAAGTACAAAATCCAGGCTCAGGTCCTCCCAAATAGATTTAGGCACCGATAGGGGTTGATACAATCCTGTATTCTGTCCCCCCCTTTATACATTTGACAGACTGAGCATCATTCCACAAATTTGCTGACGTCTCTTCTTATGTGTGGACAAAAGAATTTGCTTTGTAATTGTGTCAGTGTCTTATCCCTTCCCGCATGAGTAGCCAAGCCACCTCCATGTACTTCCTGAATTATGCGTTGTCGCCATGACGAATTTGGTATACATAAAATATTGCCTTTAAACAAAAATCCATGCCGCAAGGAAAAATCATCAGTGGGTTCCTTATTAACACATTGGAGCCAAATATTGCCAAAGTCTTTGTCTTCCCTGTACAGATCTTGTAACAGCTCCAAGCCTGTAAATTCCGTTTGTAATTGTGTGATGAGAGCGGATCAGCGGCTTAAAGCATCCGCGACTCGGTTTTGAACACCACTTTTGTGCTTCAGCACAAAAGTAAATTTTTGTAGAAACAAAATCCACCTTGCATGCATGTGATTGATATTTTTTTGAGTATCAATATATTGTAGTGCCTTGTGATCACTACATAGGATAAAATCCCGGTGCAGCAAATAGTGTTCACACTGTTTTAAAGCCCGGATTACAGCGTACAATTCTTGCTTGTAAAACGACCACCGCTGCCGTGATGGACATAGTTTTTCACTGAAGAATTCAATGGGTCTGCCCTCTTGAGTCAACACAGCTCCAATGCCCACCGTAGATGCATTAGTTTCCACTGAAAAGGGTTTGTCAAAGTCCGGCAAAGCTAATACCAGAGCAGAGGACAAGGAGATCTTGATTGCTTCGAAACTGATTTGGTGTTCTTTCCCCCACTGAAACTATTTTTGTTTCAGGATATTAGTTATTGGAGCTAAAAATAAAACTAAACCCTTTGATAAATTTTCTCTAGAAATTTGCCAATCCATGGAAGCTCCGGATATTAGTAAATGACTTGGGTGTAGGCCACTCCACTATTGCCTCAATTTTTCTGGGATCCGCACTAACGCCGGCAGCAGAAATTTTGAATCCAAGAAATGATACAACGTCAGTGGCAAATTCACACTTTGCCAAATTTAAATAGAGTTTGTGTAGACGAAAGGCTTCAAAGATTTGTTGCAAGTGCTGAAGGTGATCTTCCAAACTGGAGCTAAAAACCAGCACATCATCGAAGTAAGCTACATAGCTCCTATTCAGGAAGGGCTTGAGTACTTCATTCATCAATCTCATGAAGGTCGTCGGGGCGTTGCACAAGTCGAACGGCATCACACGCCATTCATATAACCCTTATCGCGTCTTAAACGTTGTCTTCCATTCATCTCCGGGTTTGATTCGTATCTGATGATACCCACTTCGGAGATCTAATTTGGAGAAGATTTGTGACCTCGCTAGCCTTTCTAGCATCTCCTCTATCCTCGGCATAGGAAACCTGAATTTGATAGTGATTTTGTTAACGACTCTTCTATCCACGCACATTCTCCAACTTCCGTCTTTCTTGGGAACTAACAAAGCGGGAACCACACAAGGGCTCAGACTATGTTAAATTAGCTGCTTCTCAAGTAACTCATCAACCAATTGCTGCAGAATGCTTTGTTCCGTCGGGCATAATCTGTAATGCGGCAGATTGGGTATTGTTGAGCTGGGTATCAAGTCAATACAATGCTGAATATTCCTTAAGGGCGGTAATTTTGCTGGGAGATCGGTTGGCTCGATGTCAGCATATTGTTCAATCAATTTATTGATAGGTTCCGGGATACTACCTTGCTCAGTTGTATTGGCTTGTTCCTTCAAAACTAGTGCCAAAATGTGTGATGAATCCCTCCAAGCATGCAATAGTTGATTACCCGACACCACAAACATGGACGGTTTATTGTTGGGGGTGACTGTCTCAATATCCCGATTACTGGGCAACAGTCGGAGCGTCTTTCCTTTCCAGTCGAAAGCATAGGTATTGGCTCTACAATCATGTATGGCTCCCACGTCAAACTGACATGGCCGCCCAAGGATAATGTGGCATATATCCATATCAATTACATCGCAAACAACTTCACTAGCATAATTCTTCCCAATAGAAAATGGGACACGACAACTTTCGGTGACGGCGATCTCTACTCCCTTTTTAACCCAGCTGACTTTGTAAGGATTGTAATTTGGGATCGTTTTAAGTTGTAGAGCTTGCAACGCTACTTTGGATATTACATTTTCCGTACACCTGCTGTCCACTAATAAGTCGCAAACCTTCCCGTTGATTGTTCATTTGGTTTTAAACAGACTGTTTTATCGGCTTGTCTTGGTGCTAGGAGTAATTTTTGTATCACACAGATGAGAGGCTCGCCCTCATCCCCGCCCACATCTTCGTGTGAGTTTCCCGGATCTTCCTCTTCATCTTCTAAAGCCGTGTCGTCTTCAGCTTCAATTACATGAAGTTGTGGTCTTGTCGGACACTCGTTGGATTTATGCCCTTGCTGAAAACACCTGAAACATTTAATAGTCATGGGTTTAGCATAAGGATTTTCTTTTGACTGACCTTTGAACCTCGGAGCAGGTTTTATATCAACATTTTTATTGCCGGCGCCCACAGGTACTTGATTTCCCGCAATGCTGTTCTGAATTTGGCCAGTCAGAACAACATTGACGTTGGTTGATCAGTTGCTATCAACTGTTTGCTCCGTGACCCGCTTCCCTTGACTACTCCTGCTATGCCTTGCCAATTGCATCTCCACTTTCAAAGCATAGTTTACTGCCTGGAATAAGGACCAGACAGTGTTTAATTCTAGTTTGTCTTGCATTGCTTCTTTCAATCCTCCCACATTTCTCGCAACCAATTGATTTGTAGATTCATTTAGATTATTCCTTGCACTCAAACGGTAAAATTCCTCTGTATAGTCATTAACCGATCGGTTCCCCTGCGAGCAATGTTGATACTGCAAATATAACATTTGTTCGTAATCTGTAGGTAAGAAGTGACCTCTAAGCAATTGCTTCATTCTCCACCAGCTGCGTACAGGTCCTCGTCCTTCTCATCTCCTTGATTGCAATAATTGCAACCACCAAGCGCTAGCTCCCGATTTCTGTCGACAGGCGACATACTTTACTTGTTTTGTCGGTTCGGCGTCCATGTATTCAAAGAAAGTTTCCACCGTGCGCTCCCAGTCTGAATAGTCCTCGATGTGCAGTTTCCCGTCAAAGAACGGAATATCCATCTTAACGCGAAACTCCCCATGATGACGATCAGCTCCTCTTGGACGCCTACGGTGGTGATACTCTGCATTCTCCTCTGAATCGGATAATTCTAGTTCCCTAAGCAATTCAGCTCCTTCGTCTGAATCAGATGCTTCGAATATTGGCATATCCTGATTCAAGCCCCTTCCTCTGTCCATTTCGCGTCGGACCGCAGGTGGGTTGTTCGGCATTGTTGTCCGCAATGCCGGGTTACGTTCCAGGCGTGCAAGGATTGCTCATAGATCCCTTCGCACATCCATCTGGAACTGTGAGTTTCGGTCGCAACCTCCTCCAGATGCTGCGCTAGTTTCCGATGCTCTGCCCAAAGGGCTTCAAGGCTTCGATCTTCTTCACCGGGAGCCACCCGTCTACTGCTTTCAGCCATCTGGCTCTGCTACCAACTCTGATGTAGGCAATCTGCATAGAATTGAAGCTGGGAAAACAGAGAAACAAAACTAATGGAACAGGAAGATAAAACTTCTATACCTTTTAGAATAACCAAGATAACCGTGTACAACCTTTCTATGGGGTATATATTTCCTTCAGCTAAAGTATACTAAAATCAGCTACTGAAAATAAAAGTTTACTCAAGTACTAATGACCCTAAAGCAGAAAATAAAAGAAAGCAGAGAATTAGTGGAGAATGCCTCCCTGTTAACAGTGCATGTGCTTGATAAAATGTCCTTGCAGAACACGTCCCCAAAGATACTCCGCATCAATAAGAAGAAGCAAATTTAATGAAAATTTCTTGATTGAATATAGATAAATCATCCAAACAATCCTCAACGAATATTTGACTCCATTTTTTTTTATCTTCCTAGAGGCAACTAGATGAATCAATAAAAATATTACTTATTTTTTTCCCATGGCAGTATAAACATAAAAAAATAAAAGTAAATGCAACCATATGAACCGTGAGATTAAGTGGAGCCTTTCTAGTAAAGTGAAAAGATTATGCTTTGTAAAAATTAAAATGTAGCATCCAAATTTGTTTTGCACTGAGTTTGCAAACCACACATGTCCTTTTTGGGTGAGCATACATTGAGTACCGTAGACTTTATGAGAGAATTCCTTTGACAAGTATCTTGGAGGATCTCACTAAAGTATTTCTTCTTGGCATGAGAGAAGAGCGTGTCGTTGTTGTCGTTCCTAAAATTGCATGGATATGACATACGTTAACTTCTTGATAGGATCGGGCTTAATGTTATTAAATTTCTAAAAATGAAAGATTTAAAGGGCACTCGCACTTTGCTCGTTGTTTTTTTTTTGTTTTTAATTTCTATACGAATTTTACAGGCTTTGTACCAACTTGGCCTTATCAATGACAACCCATGAGCCCAACCATTATTGAATTTCAACGAGTTCTATTTATTTGATCTTTTTGGAACCAACATCATGAAAATTGAAATCTTGGGGTCCTCAAGAATCCATAAGAATGCTGTACTCTATAATTTGGATCTACCATCTGTTGGAGGACTTACAATCCGGATACTTTAACAAATTAACTTCAAAGTCATCATGAATGGGTCATATTTGGATTTATTCTAAATTCAGCAATGTTTGATACCTAACGAAATTGTACAATCCAATAATATTTAAGTGTCCAATTCATGGATCTCTCAAACTTAGTCTTGTCTAGTGCAAGAACATTGTATTAAGACCCTTGCGATTGTCCAGGTCAAGGAGAAGCTGAAAAAAAGGAGTACCGGCTATCCTTAAGCCTAAGATTTTTTTTTTAATATTTTTAATGTGTTTGAGTACTTGTTTTTGTACTCACATTATGTTCTTTTCTCAATATCCTTTTTTGACAAATTTTGGTTTGGCCATTGCAATGATACTGAAACAACTTGTAGGGATTTAACCATAGCTACATGAAGGCTATTCACTTGATTTGAGTGTGAGGAACATATCCATGCAATTCTCTTTTCAATTGGCGTCAGTAGCACTACTTCTCATTAGTCTTGTGTAGGATGGTGTTTCTAATGCCATGATGACCTTGGTGTGATAACCCGCCAGAACTATATATCTTGTGTAGTGATTTTATTGTACTCATGGCCATTGCTAGCAATATTATCATGGATGCATGGCCATGCTTTTGGGCTGCAAGCAGGCTGTTGGTTTTTGTCCTGCAATACGTTGCCAGTGCATGTCAAAACTGCTATTACTCAAAGCCTATTTAAAAAAAAAGAAAAGAGAAGGTGATGATCCCACCATTTCTTCTTATAAGGCTTGTGCATATGCCTCTCATTATATTTTGTTTTGATGGGAACTATGCCATAACGGAAAAATATTTATGAGATTAGATAGCAAATAAAAATTGCAGTAAGCCATGCTAGGTAATTAGTGTCTTTGGGCTGTAGTTTATCGAGGGAAGTGTATGGTCCAAAGCAATTGAACTCATGCAATAGATTATTCATCACACAGATGATTTTAAATTGCTGCACCTCTGAAATGCTCAGATTATTTTTTTGTTTAGGACTTCTTGACTACATTTTAATGACCACCATAATTTAAAAACCAAACACTTCTCAGTGAAGCCATCTATGCAGTCATCTCTGTCTTTAGGTGCTAGCATGCACACATCTTAAATACCAATTCCTGATAGATGAGTTCTCATTCTGTTTTTTAGAAGTATTTAATATGAATGCTAGATGATTATATCCCATGATATACTTTATTATTTGGCAGGATTTTCTAGCTAACCCCGCAACTGTTGATATGGCTTACAATGTACTCTTAGAGCATGCACTTGCTGAGAGAGATCGAAGGTACTTACAAGGTTTTATGATACCAACTAATCTGTTACTCCTTAAAGCATGTTTTGTTTCTATAAATGTTTTTTTTTCTATAAATTGTTTTTCCTCCATTAAATTATTCTTGTTAATGACTGCAATTGTATGCTTTTGCTGAAGCCCTATTCTTTAACTTTTCTTGCACGTCATTGCGAATGGTCTTATTGTAACTTCACTTTGATTCCTTCGTTGTAAAGTAGTTATCTACATTTAGGGCTAAAGTTCCAAATAGTTTAAATAGATGAAAAGGACGGGACATCAAAGTACATAATAGTTTTTTTCCCCAACATAAATGCAATTATGAATAGACTGTATATTGTTTGAAAGTATGGGGGATATGGTGTTGCACCTAAGGTCTGAACTAATAAAATGTGACATAAAAGATATTTAGCTTTAATTTGCTTGACAAATTTTAGAAGTGTAGGCCAAGTTAAGCGGTTTTATATTTCATGGAAAGAAATTCACACATAAAAGGACAAATCTATAGCAATATGATTTATGTAATGAAATTTAATTAAAAAAAAAGAAATACTATTGTTTATGTTCACAGTTTCAAAAATAGAACAACAACAACAACAACATCAAATCTTTATCCAACTACGTGGGGTTAGCTACATGAATCCTTTTTTTTTCCATTGTGTCATATTAAAAGTCAAATTCTTGTTTAAATCTAATAAAGAAAGATCATTTCTAATATTTTCTAAAGGTCTACCTCTACCTTTCTTAACATAAGTCAAATCTAATACCTCTACTTTCCTAACCGGGTCATTGGAAGGCTGCCGTTTTATTTGACCAAACCATCTAAGGCGACTAGAGCTACTCTAACCTTTTCACGTATATGCTCATTTCGTATCCTATCTCTAAGGGTAAAGCCATTCATTCACTTGAGCATCCTCATCTTTGCAACACTTAACTTAGTAATATGCTTCTCTTTTAATGACCAACATTCAACACCATAAAGCATTGCAGGTCTCACCACCATCTTATAAAATTTTCCCTTAAGTTTGAGGGGGACTTTTCTATCACATAACAAGCCCGATGCATTCCTCCACTTCAACCATCCAACTTGAATTCTGCTAATAATATGCCCATCTATTTGACCATCACTCTGAACAATAGATCAAAGATATTTAAAACGTGTACTCTTATTAATGACTTAATCGCCCAAAGTCACAATCCCATCACTAGGTTTATTACTACTAAAATTACACTCCATATATTTAGTTTTAGATCTACTCGAACGAAAACCTTTAGACTCTAAGGTTGAC
Source organism: Dendrobium catenatum (assembly GCF_001605985.2). Taxonomy (NCBI): domain Eukaryota; kingdom Viridiplantae; phylum Streptophyta; class Magnoliopsida; order Asparagales; family Orchidaceae; genus Dendrobium; species Dendrobium catenatum. The sequence continues at coordinate 2,874,207 of NW_021318796.1, read as the reverse complement.
CTCCATAATTAAAATTTACATTCAACTCCCTCTCTAGTCTTATCAACAAGAAGAATATCA
>NW_021318796.1:2854524-2867587 GCF_001605985.2 Dendrobium catenatum | reverse complement strand
TCAAGCAACTAAAAGAACAAGCTCAACGCCATGTGGTCCAAAACAGCCAACCCGAGAACCAACAACCAACCCGTGAACCATCAGTGGCCAAGGACCAATCGAGCTAGCAAACCAAAGGTCTACCAAGCCTTATGCACAATCTACCATGATCATTGGATGTTTTCCCATCATTGGATAGCTAAAAAAGAAAAGAAAATAAAATATACTGTTGTCCAAATATAAATAAAAAGTACATAATTTCTTGATAGCATCAGATTTAGAATATGTTGCACCCTATCAAATTTTTATATACAAAACCATGTGTCTTAATACAAATAATGCCTAAAATTACAGTCTTACAAACACTATTTTTTCTCATTTACGCACGTCCGTTATATGGTTTAAAAATAAAAATAATGACTTGCCACAACATATATGAAAATAACAAAGTCAACTACTCACTGATCACTGATCCTATCTTGTGATGATTGTTTTCTACTTGTTGCTCCTTTTTTCTTCGAAGTCACATAATCCCTCTTTATTGCCCTTGCTTCCTCCATTAAAAATAAGCTGGGTTCCTTTCAATGGTCTTGTCCCCTGAGGAGAACAATCTTTTCATGAATCTCCCATTCATGAATAATCCCTTGCTCTGCCTTTGTTCGTTGATATCTCTAGCTATACTCATATCCTTTCGTGTAAGAGAAATGTTCACATCTTCGAAGTTGATTATATCTCTCTCATACATCATATTGTCACTTAAATGCTTATGTGTGGAAGCTAAAGAGCATAATAATAACAAATCTTGATCATCATCATCATTCATTATAGCATTAGTATTTCTCAAATAATGATTAATTGAACGAAGCTGATTCAGATGCAACTTGATTGCCATAACTTCCCGTACACACAACAAGTACAATATTTAATTTTCATTTTTTTTTGTTAGAGAGGATTTTGGTCATGAATGATGGCTCTAGGTTGAACTATAACCTTCCATAGTTATTTTCTCCTTAAGACAACCATCAAAAACTTGTTTGCCAAGCACAATTAGATGCCGTCAATGCTTTTTTAATAATCTCTATCTTTTCTTCTTTGCTTATGGTCACAGGTATCTTTGAAGGCCACATAAACACTTTCACCAAACATTGAACAAGAATTCTTCGCATCTTGGCCCTTTAAAGGTCAACATTTTTCAAATCATCAAACTTCATGCTTTTGAACTTCATGGCCATCGCTTTTAGGACTATGCTCATATACCAATTTGTCATTGGTATCAACAATGTGCCTGGAGTAAATACAAATGATAACAAATAGAAAGACACCGATATTTATATAGTTCATTTCAACTATGCTTACATTCATTGGAGAAGAGAGAGAATATGACATCTAATAAAAAAGAGCGATTATAATCATGGTGTGTAATATAAAGATCACTCATCAACCTTTGTCCTAATCCTAGGTACAACCACGCATAAAAATCTCATCGCGTAGGGATTATCTTACATAACTCTTCCTTTTTCTCTCAAGGAGTAGCCATTTTCCAAAATATTTTGAACCTCTAGCTGTTGAAAGGGTATGCAAGCACAAGGGAGAATGATAAAAACAGGATACACTGAAATTAGATCAAACACCTCTTCCTATATGTGCCACTACGGGCTATACAAGGACATCAGAATCCCAAGAATCATCCCTTTGATTCGAGAGATCACCAGTACAAGTGGTTCATGAGATCAGAATGAACCTGATGCACGCTAATAGCTAAAATCTCGATATAGGAAAACTTGTTTCCTTAATGTTAGGGACATACAATGAAAATATAGTTTCTTATGCAAAACCTTTGATCTTGAATTTCCACTGTTTCCCATTACTGACATCGTTCAAATATATGAGTTCTGCTCATACTCATGTTCCCATCCTCCATCAATGTCTATCTTCCTTGTTAACTTGTTTACCTTTTAGATTGACTGTAAATCCTTTTACTCTTTTTGGCTAAGCATTTTAACTTTTTTCCATATGAAGTTCTCTCTCTCACTCAAACTCAGAATAAGGGGAGTTTGGTATGTATTATCATTTTGTAAGCAATTTAGATTCTTTGAATTGTATATTTGATTTTTTGAATTTTTGAGGCTTTGCATGGGTAGGTATTTGTCTGGTTCTGATTTTTATTTTCATACAAGTTAAAAGTGGATTAGTTTACACGGTAAATGAAATCTCCATTACACTTAGATGTGTATAGATTGGCTCATCTCGATGCTTGCACTATACTGAACGTGAATCTTTTGCTTGATCTATGCTTAAAAATACCTTCTCTTGATTTTACCACATGATGGCTTTTCGACAATTTTTGGAGATGAATACTTGGGAGTTTATGTTACGATTTGGCCTGAGTACTTGATGTAGGCAGGGGGGGTTAAATCAAATCCTAATATTTGATTTTTGACTTCTCTAGCTCATTAATGTCAAGTAGTGGTGAAGCTCATTATGAGCTGATTTTTTAGTTCATTTATGGAACTAAAAATTAGCTCATTAATTTTTAAACTTGACTTTTCTCCTTCCCCCCCTTTATTCTTCTCATTTCTCTGTAATTTCACTTGCCTTTTCCTCTTCTTGTTGCCTCTTGGACTGCTGCGGATTCCATGCTGGTTTTGGCCCGTTGGTTTCCTCTTGAATTTATTGCCATGTGGTCCCCCTTTTACCGAAATGAATATGGCTGTTTGGCCCTTGTGCTTGGCTGCTGGGATCCGTGACTTCCCTGCTTGGAACCGTGGCTTTATTCCCTGTTTCTTTTGCTGTGCCGTTTGGGATTTTGAGAGGTGACTGTTGGTCTTTCAATTCCCTCATTTATTTGAGTATATGAAGAGATTTTGGGGCTGTTTTTGGACAGAATTTGAACAGTTTTATGGGGACTGTTTGGTGACTGTTTTGGGAGGAATTCCAAGAGACTTTTGCTAATTTATGGACAGATTTCTACTGCAGTTTTTAGGTGCCTTTTGGCCTTCTATTTTCAGCTTTTAATTAATGTTTTGGGGCTGTTTGTATTCCCTTCTTATGTCTATAAGGGACTGTTTGGTGACTGTTTTGGGAGGAATTCCAAGAGACTTTTGCTAATTTATGGACAGATTTCTACTGCAGTTTTTAGGTGCCTTTTGGCCTTCTATTTTCAACTTTTAATTAATGTTTTGGGGCTGTTTGTATTCCCCTCTTATGTCTATAAGTAGTAGTTGTTTTGTAATATTTTAGAGAGATTATGATGATAATTTTTGGGACAAAACCTGAGAGGTTTTTCTTGGAAAAAGCTTGAGAGCTTTGTTCCACTTCTTCTTCTACTTCTATGGAAATCTTACGAGCTCTTTCCAACCTTCGTCTTGGTTTCTAATCTCTTTCGTCTCTCCGCAAGTATCCACTCCATTGTATCCTTCGTCTCTTGAAAAGCAAGTTTAGGTCTGTGTCCAAGTTTGTAAGTGACATGAAATGTAAGAGTTTTCTCTAATATTATGAAAGTGTCTTTGTTTCTTATTTTGCGTCTCTTTAGAGTTTGGTGTATTTTTTTAACATTTTTAGTATTTCTTTTATATAGGAAGTCTTCTAATTTTGTGATAAAAAATTTGGGTTCTTTCCTAAATTTTTGATTGCCTCAGTACTTACATTAAGTCGGGAATGGATAATTGGATGGTAGTTAATTTCTTTCAACTAATATAAAATTCAATCCAATAAAATGTTCCCCCAAAATTACAAATAGCTACTAAACATCAGCCACAATTCAACCATACACAAATTAACTCTATTCCATACATGTCAAAACAATTGAACGAAAATTATATTTATAGAATCATTATTTACCTATTCTCACTTGATCATTTTATACAACGGAGATAGCTAACACAGTCCTTTTTGACTCAATAAGTCCACCATTGAAGAAGATTTAGGTGATATAAGGTTGGAAGAGGTTCACATTAGCAATAGGGAACCACCTTGCAAGTCTTGGACAACAATTACACGTTCCAGATCTTCTACACAGCAGGTTTCAGGTGCTTGAAACTCGAAACAGCAACTAGGATAAGTCTGGACAGCAATGGGCCGAATTCCGGAGCTGGCCAGCTGGTGTGGAAGTGCAGAAATCTGCTGGACAGTAGTTTAACAACCTTCAGAATTCTGGACAGCAACCCCGTTCAAGGAAAAAAAATCAGGCTTTCGTGATCAGTTGGAGGAAAGAGAATGGTTTAAGGGATTAAGAGTTCCCTTGCGGTTCCCTCCTCCTTTGGAATTACTTCTGAGAGCTAGGGGAGGGAGGTGGGCAGGTAGAGAGAGGGGAAGTGGGAGCAGGCCCGACATTAGGAGGGAGGGAGGAAATAGATGAAGGGTTTGATTGCTTGCCTAATCAGTAATTTTCAATTAGGAATAGATTAAATCAATCACAATTTGAATTTTAAATTGGACTTAATTTGTGGACTTGAATGGTGATTGATAATGGCAATAATTAATGAGAAATAAGGAGGGGGTAGGCTGGCCTAGAGAGAGGGGGGAATTTGTGTCCACATTCAATGAACGTGGGCCAAGGGATTAATTTGTGATTGAAGAGTAAATCTGAGATTAAATCTCAGATTAAGGTGATTGGGGAATTATTTCCTAAAGAATTAGACTCATTTTGAAAGCTTTGAAATTCAATTTTTTTTGAATTTGAATTCAAATTCTTTTCTCAATAACAAGAAGTCAAATATGGAAGGTAATAATGGGGGATTTAATTTGGGGATCCAAGGGGATGATGGGGTGGCCGGCGGTTGGATCTTGGGTTGGCAAGGGCCGACAGCTTAGGATGGTATGGGGGTTTTGGCCGTGAGGTAGAAGAGGAGATGGGGGAAATCTTGCCGGTGGTGGAGTGAAAAGGGAGGAGGGAAAAAGAGGGGTGGATAGAGAAAATAAAAACCAAGAGCTCACCAAAGGTGGTTGTTGGGTATTGTGCTTGGCTCCTCCTAGGCTCCTTCTCCCTAGCTTTCTCACAAGCTTTCTCAAGAACACAAGTAGAAAATGCAGTAATAATTCTTCATTCATTCATTAACCCTCCAAGAAGGAGGGGAAGACTTTAAATAGCCAAATAATAAAGAAAAATACAAAGACCAAATTGCCCTTTGGGCATACACAAGACTAAACCCTTTAGTTAGGGCATAAACGGAAAATACATAATAAAACTCATAAATAATAAACTACTATGTACATAAATCTGATACAATGAAAATCATAAGTAAAGTGGCACGATCGTGGCCGTAGATTGACGGCCACGCCTCTGGTAGACTCTCTAAGGTTGGATGTCCTCATCAGATATCCTCATTGGTGACTTTGCAACACCAGTGATTCATAAAACTTGGCACCTCTTTGGTCTCCATCTTGCAAGAGCCTTCTCAATTATCTCCTTTGTAATCCACTACACCCATCATCATCTTGATTTATTTGGGGCAAGCGGTGCTCTCATCCAGGCTTGGGCGAATCGGTCCTGGTTGAGTTGTTTCCCTCGACACAAATTTATTATTCAAATGTTATTAAAATTGAAATAGATCTCATAAATTCACCAACCTATCATAACATTGGTTCTGACAGTTTAAGCATCCAAAGTTAGGAAGTTTTGAAGCTACAACCTTATACAACAACAACAACAACACAACAAAATCAAGCATTTGTCCCACTACGTGGGGTCGGCTATATGAATCATTTTCTCCATTTTGTCTTGTTAAAAGTCAAATTCTCGTTTAAATCTAATAAAGAAAGATCATGTCTAATATTTTCTAACCAAGTCTTTTTAGGTATACCTCTATCTTTCTTAACATGAGTCAAATCTAATACCTCTACTTTCCTAACTGGGTCATCGGAAGGCTGCCGTTTTATGTGACCAAATCATCTTAGGCGACTCTTTCTAATCTTATCTTCCACTGTGTAGCTACAACCTCATAGAATGTCAAAAAAACACCATTCTCTTTAAACTCACCGATTTAAATCTGAATTTCAAGTAATCATCAAAAGGCCATAAAATTCAAGTATTCGAGCATCCTGGATAACAAGATAATCAAAACTGGACATCCTAAATGCACGAGCTTAAAATACATAGGTAGTAACAACTACTTTCCCCGCATGTTTTCCAAACTCCAACAATTTAAAATGTCAAATAACAACAGCTATTTTTTGTGTGGGGTGGGTGTTGGGGCTATCTTTAACTTTTCTTTTTATGCATTTTATTTTCTCCTCATTTCCTTACAGACACACAGAAATGAGCTTGCAAATGCTCAACAACGCAACACACATGCATGCAGATGAAAGTTTTGGGCCATTCAATTCTTGTATTATTAGACAAAAATGAGTCCTTTGATTTTTATGCCTGAGTTTTGAAATATGGTTTTTCCTGGTACATAACTCATTTTTTGGGCCTTTCTTATCTCTGTCCTTTAAATGGCACCTCCATTGCATGTGCAGGGACTGACATCACAATACTTGCAGTTTTCAAATTATGCACGTTGGAAGCTGTTTGTAGCTTTAGTTCTTACTCAGCTGCCTATCCTCGGATTTTGAATTAATTCTCTTAATTCTGGGAAAGACCTTCCATTCGTGAAATCTTGAAACAAAATGAGTCCTTATTAGAATAGTTTATATTTATGCATTTGTGAAAACATTTTTTATGCAAATTCAACTTTTCAAAACACATCTTATTTTTCTAGATTTTTGTTCTCATTATTCTTGATGGCATGCTTGTGCATTTGAAACTTTTTTTTAAGTCTCCAAGATTATGAATGAGCACAAAGGACGTCCGTTTTCTAATATAAAGATGTTTTTGATTCAGCCCGGCAGTAGTCCCACGCTGCATCACATTTCTAAAACACTATCTACTGCGGTAAGTTATCCTTGCTGTAATTTTCTATTTTTGTAGACCCGTTTATATATTTTAATGATGCGAAATGTAATTCTAGTGAAGTGAATGAGATGATTTCTTATTAGCTTATTACATGCTATTTAAGGTAATTTCTTTTGTTTTCTGTGACAGATATACGCCAAAGGCACAAATGTTACGGCAGATTGATCGTTTTTGTGAGAATTGTATTTTTGAGTGTGAATCTATTACTAAACAACGAGTATCATTGTGGTCTATGGCATTAAGCCAAAATTCTAGGACAGCTTCCAACGTTTTACCAACATTTCTTCCTGCGTCCAGTTTTGCTTTAGCTTCTCTTGTAAAATCCTTGAATTATGTGCGCTCCTTAGTGCAACAGCAGCTTCCTAAATTATTCATTCAACCATTAGGGACGTCTGGACCTTCAACTTATGGGAAACAATCACTTCCTTCTCTATCATCATTCTTGACTAAATCCCTTACTTCCCATCAAAACTCCGAAGTTGTTACTAGCACAGATTCTCCACAAAGAAATCAAAGTTCTTTACAATCTTTGTTGAAAGTTTCAAACCTTGATGGGTTTGATGCTGGTAGTAGTGACAAGTACATTTACTCTGACCTCCTTTCATGGAGATTTTCTGGCGATAGAGAACACCAATCACCATATTTGATTAGAGAAAGGTACCTCTCATTTGCTTATTTGAGTTCATATCTTTACCTTTCAATAATAGTTTTTGGTATTTCTTTTGATTGCTTGGAATTTTCTTGATTGCCTTTCATTGTAACATGATGACAGTTCTTTAAAGGCCCATGATCTCCATACACATGGGTTTATTGAAGTAGGGGCTGCAGCTCTTCTTATTGGAAGCAAGGAGGCAAAGATAAGTGAGAAATCATTGAAATATCCTGTTTCTCAAAATTTACCCGACGTTGGACAGCTTTTGAGGCCTTTATCAGCCACAGAAGCTACAAATTTTGGTTCAGTCGATAGCCATCTTAAGGAAATAGCTGCCTCTAAGCGTATGAAAGGTGGTCCTCAACAAGTCTGGTATGGTTTTTTGCTTTTGGTTTGCTCATTTAGCTTTTTAATCAACTTGCATATCTTTGTCCATTTGGATACCTTGGTATTCCCATTGTAAAGAAAGTTATCATTCGATACTGCTGGTCTTTTGTTTATGGTTAGTTTCCGTGCATGCATTAAGTTATGCAGAGTATGAATTATTGTCTTCAAACCAGCTGTGAATCTTATATTTTGTGGCAACATCATAACATAACTCCATTAACTTGCTATTTATGCTCTTTGCTTTCTTAAGATATAATTTCTTTCAATAAAAGAGCTATGGATATTTTTGTGTAATAATTTTGGATATCGTTAATTTGATTGTATTAATGAAACATGCCTGGTTTTCAGTTTATAATACATCTACATTTGCCGTTTGAAGTTTCACATATATGACCGTGGATGTGATTGTACCTTTAGAAGAACGAATCCAGAAGAAGCTGTGGATCTTTGTATTTGAAAATTTATAGAATGATCATCATTGGAGAATTTGTTTATCTGGTTATTAATTTTATTGTTCAGGGAAAAGGTATCCACGGGCACATTCCATCCGCGAGCGCACCCTCTTTTTCAGTACAGGCATTACAGGTATGGAATGTAACAGACTAATATTTTTTAATAAGTGCATTATTGTTTAATTATGTGTATTATCTCAACGTAGTTTTAGTGATTATTTTTGGGAAGTTTTGCTATTTTCATGTTAGACATTATGGGCCCTTCAATATTGAAAAAAATATGATTAATATCATATTTTTCTTGTTTCATAGAAGTCGAACTAGTTGCTAGTTATAGCAGTTTCTTTGGCGATTTTTGGATAAGGCAATTTGTTTCATAAATAGGCAAGATTGACTTTTCAATGGGGGAATTATTTGTGATGCTCCTAGATCTAATGGAATGATCAGGTCACCTAAATCTAAATTTCTCAACCACCATGCAAGGAATAAATCACAGCTAGCTAAATAATCCAGAATATAATTAACAATCTAAAGCATCATTTGAATTTTATTTCCCAAAATTATATGCAATAATCTAGTTCACATGAAGTCTAAATATTAAAAATAATAAATAACTGGATTACAAAATACCTCAGGTTTGGGTTTTGAGAATGCTGTCCTTATCAACTCCACTTTACTTAGCAGAGCCTTTTCTTTTTCTTGAAATATTAAATATCCACAAATGAGTATAACCAATGTTTAAAATTGCGTATTCGGGTATTGAGGCGAGGCGTAAGATTCAAGGCGTTTTGAGGTGTAAGCCTCAAAATTAAAAGATTGTGTAAACATAAAATGATAAATTTTTTATATACTAATGAGTGAATAATATAAAACATAAAAAAACATAAGATATGAAGTGAAATCAAAATATCCCAATAATAAGACAACATGAAATATAGTTCAACTCAAAATTCTATCTTTCCTAAATCCCAGTATTCTTTTCATTAACATATAATTCCAAAACTAAATAACAATGACATATCACATAAGAACTCATAAGTCATCAGCACTGTCATCACTAAGGGGTTCTTCATTTGAATCATCATTATGATGAACTGCTCTCTCCCTTCCTCCTCTCCTATAGAGTCCAATGTTGGGCATTTACTTCAAGATTTATGTAAGTTTTAATATATAACATATACACAAGGTGCTAAACATAATCATGAGTACAACTATATAAGTATACCATAATGCAGAGGAAAATACACGTGTATATTATTCATATTTTTCTAACTTTTGGTAATATTCACACTTAGGCTTCTAAGCATCATTTTAAGACTTTTGCGAGATTATAATCAATCTCAATTATATTAAAAAATTATTGTAGATAAAACCAACTGATGAAAAATTGAAAATTTTATTTCTTATAGTCAAAGTATTCAAAATGAAGCATTTTATGACATTACAAATTAAACGATGAGATATTAGTTATAGTCATTAATGTGTATTTTTACTCCTTATCTTTTCACAAAAAAATCAGAATTGAAATTAGAAATAGGGTATTAGGAGCTTGTCTCGAGCACAACAATTTCCTTAACTGGTCCGATGGACGAAACATGAGCTATAGTTGTCGAAACTTCTCTCCTCTTTCTCCTCTCTTTCTCTTCTCTCTTCTTTCTTCGATAAGCAGGGGCATTGGGTGAAAATGGGATGAAATTATGAAGTGGGCTCAGGATTTTATATTAAAAAAAATATTTCAGTGCTCAACACCGTGGCACTCAAACACTCAGTGTTGATGAGTTCAGATAAAATCTTCCAGATTTTTCTAGATTTCTCTAACCTGAGTAGGGGTGTAAGTGAGCCGAGTTAGCTCGAGCTCAACTTGTTAACAAGCTCACAAGTCGAGCTTATCAAGGAACGAGTTCGAGCACGAGCCTATATTCGAGCTTATATGTTAAAAGTGCTCAAGCTCAAGTTTAGCCTGGCTCAGCTCGAAAGCTTGTTGAGATGCTTGATTATTTTAAAATATGTTTAAAAATTAATTTAAATTAGTTATATAATATATTTTAATATTTTCAAATTAATTCTATATTAAAAATAAAAAGTAAAAAATGAAATTTAAATTAGAGATTAGAAATTGAACTCAATAATCTAGTCAAGCTCGAGCTTTCTAAACCAACTCGAGTAATCGAGCTGAGCTCATTTATATGAATTTTTTAGCGAGTTGAGCTCGAGGTCAGCAATAACTAAACAAGTTTAGCTTGATTAGGCAGATTCTCAATTTGATTGAACTCGTTTACACCCATAAACTTGAGCTTCAATGCCGAAATGCTCCTTTAACCCATGCTGAAGTGCCTTAAGGGAAATTTTGGGCTTTGCCAATTTCCCTTCTCAATCGCTCTAAGACTCATTTAAGCTTAATTAAAAATGCAATTAACTTAAATATACATAAGGAAAGGATTTACAAAGGAAATTGTACTAGCTTAAACCAGATCTTTGTTATGTTTGGAACATCAGATATTACATTCTCCTCTCCTTACAAAAAGTATCGTCCTCGACATTGCTATACATATTAGTGCTCACAATTCTCATAAAAAGTTAGGATACAATTGTTTCATCTCAACTTCTTTCTCCCATATAGCCTCTCGATCAGATCAGACATGTTCTTCCATTGAATTTTGATCATGGGAATTTACGTAATCCTCAATTGCTTCACATTATAAGCTAAGATTCGTTTCGGTTCTTCCTAAGTCAGGTTGGGTTACACTTCTACTTTTTCCTGAAGGACTCTCTAATATATAATGATACCCACTTTCTTAATACTGACACATTAAATATATTATGAATATCTGATATATGTTCAAGTTAATGCTGATTTTCCAGTTCTTTCAATCTCTTCAAAAGGTCCTATATGCCTAGGGATTAACTTATTGTCCTTTCCAAATATGCTTATGCCTTATATGGGCTTGATTTTCGAGAGTACAAAATCACTGATCTGAAATTAATAGATTTGTGCTTTGGATCATAATACTTCTTCTTTTTGTTTTGAGCTGCTTCCATCCTCTTCCTGATTAATGTGATTTTTCCAATGGCACTGTCTATCAATTCAGAACCCATCGACTTTCTTTCTCCCACTTCTTCCTAGGCCAACGATGTCCTACACCTTCTTTGATATCGAGCCTCATGGAATCATCCCAATACTTGGCTGAAAGTTGTTATAAGAAAATTCAATCTGTGAGATATGATCTTCCCAGCTTCCTCCAAAGTCTAGAATGCATAACCTCAACATATTTTTCAATATTTGAATAACCATTTTATATTGCCCACCCATTTGGGGGTGTAATGATGTACTAAAATTCAATTTTGTTCATGGACATTTTTGAATACTCCTCCATAGCTTGAAAGTAAATCTATTTTTGCGATCATAAACAATGACATTAGGATTCCATGTATCCTAACATTCTCTTTCACATACAATTGTGCCAATTTGTCAATAGAGTTTGTTTGCTTCATGGGTAGAAAATGAGCAGACTTGACAATCAATCTACAAGTACTCATACAACATCATGACCTTGCCTAGACCTAGGAAACCCATAGCAAAATTCATGGTGATTTCTTCCCATTTCTACTTAGGGATAGGTAAATGTTGCAATAATCCACTTGGTTTCTAATGCTTAGCTTTTACTAATTGACAAGTTTTACACTTAGAAATAAATCCTGTTACTTCTTGTTTCAATCGAAGCCACCAAAACATCGACTTCAGATCAAGATAGATCTTACTGCTGCTTGGATGAATGGTATATCCAAAATAGTGGGCCTCATGCAGAATCTCTCTTCTCAAATCACCATTATATTAAACCTAAAATCTATTGCCTTAGAATATTTTTCTGTGATAATTTACCTACAATTCAGATCTTCTCTCAGAACAAATCTGATCTATCAATTTCTCATATTATTCATCTTTCTTCTGAGCTATCTTAATCCTATCTTTTAAGGAGGATTGAACCATCATTTGAGAAATAATTTTAATAGATGCATTTGATGAACACACTACTTTTAATTGTAACCCCTCTATTTCTCTAATAATTGACTACTCAGAAGTAACCAAACTGGCTACTACTCACACAGACTTGTTGCTCAGAGCATCATCAACTATATTTGCTTTACATGATTGATAGATGATATTCATATCATAATCTTTGATAAGCTCGAACCACCTTCTCTGCCTCAAATTCTACTCTTTCTGAATAAAATATATTTTAAGCTCTGGTGGTCAGTATATCTCACACTTCACACCTTACAGGTAATGTCTTTAGATCTTTAAAGCAAATACAATTGATGCCAATTCCAAATCATAGGTAGGGTACTTCTTGTGTGGTTTCAACTGCCTAGAAGCATAATGACGCCGGAGCTGAAATGTCAATTGTATTAAACTTCAGGCTATATTAAGTCCATTTAGTAGCTATAGGGCTATAGAGGTGATATTCTTTCTTTTGTTTGTGTAGCCTAGTATGATGCTTCCCTTTTGGCTATAAATAGGTAGCCAATGTCTTGTAATAAAGATAGATTTTGATATGAATAAAATTTGAGTTTCTCTCATGTGTTTCCTGTATCCTAAGAGTGATTCTTAGGTGGTGGATCTTTCCTCCAAGAAGTTCTTGGAGCGGTGTCCGGCGACCGTCACCGGATTGTCGACGTGGATTCGTCGAGCCCCCTGCA
>NW_021318796.1:2843000-2853370 GCF_001605985.2 Dendrobium catenatum | reverse complement strand
ATTCTTTCTTTTGTTTGTGTAGCCTAGTATGATGCTTCCCTTTTGGCTATAAATAGGTAGCCAATGTCTTGTAATAAAGATAGATTTTGATATGAATAAAATTTGAGTTTCTCTCATGTGTTTCCTGTATCCTAAGAGTGATTCTTAGGTGGTGGATCTTTCCTCCAAGAAGTTCTTGGAGCGGTGTCCGGCGACCGTCACCGGATTGTCGACGTGGATTCGTCGAGCCCCCTACCTGGCCGGTGTCACATAAACAATCAGTTTCACATTTTGCTGCAATATACATCTCAGACCCTTCAATGAAGCATTACTATATACCTGAATGTAGGTCCATCATAGGACGCATGACTGTTTTTTTCCTGCTGCATGTTGTTATGTGGAAAATTTTCAGTTGAAATTTAATCTTTAATCTTATTTAGAGATTTAATCATTAATAATGTTTACAATTTCAATTTCAACTTTATTGCCTATCTAATATATTTTCCTCTTCTGATGTTAATGCACTTGGAAATTACAATACATATTTCTACGTTTTGCAGTTTCACTTTTGAGATCTTATATTCAAATATCTACCTCACTGGAGCTATCAAGCTGCATTTTTATTACTTTCTTGTCTTGCAGAAAAGAAAATGAGCATCATTAAGTTTCCAAGACAATGTTTTTTTCCTTAGAAACCTTGCCCTCTCTCTTAGTTGTGGTGTTTGTAAGGGATCATTGGCCTCATACCGTTTTCTTTTATGTATCAGTGAGCAGCAGCCCCTGCGGTTAAATCCTGCTGAAATTAGTGAAGTCATTGCTGAAGCTTGCTCAGAAACGTCTTTGACGGCTGTTAATTTGACTATATCATCTCCTCTGGCTAAGCATAACGCACGGCCTGTTGCAGAAGTTGCAATTAGCGTCCTCATAAAACTTGTTATTGACATGTATGTTCCGTAGACCTAATCATACGTCATCTCATGAAGTCTTCTTAAATCACTTATTGTCTTTCATGCTTTTTGTGAATTTGTCCATGATTTAGATTGACAGCATTGTACAGCACATTATTCTTATTGTTATATCCATTTCAGGTTGCATTTTCTCTTCTTATTTCTCTAAGTCAATAACTATTGATGTGAGCTTAAAGAGATTCAATAATTTGTTACCACAGAATGTATTTTAAAAAGTGTTTTTAAGTAGCTGGTGTTTCTGAAGTTTTTTACTGGAAAAGTATTTCATTTTATAAGTTATCAGGATGAAGGAATACATTTTTTGTTGAATTAAAATTTTGAATAGCTATTTTTGTTGCCACATGTTAGATTTTATTGCAGTATTTTTATGTCTGAGAATCTCTTCTGTTAATTCACATTGGATAGGTATCCTTTAGCAATAGCGTTCAAAATTTTTCTCATTTTCCTCGTGATATTTATGTTGGCTGTTGAGCTTGTAATGTTCATATCTGTTTGTTATTCATGTTATGGATGAATGTTTGTTTGTTAAAATCTTGTATTGCTAGAAATTTTATTTGTTATCCTCAGAAGTGACTTGACATAATAAAATACTCAAAAATTAACTTCCAACTTGTGCTTTGCTATGATAGCGATTCTCCATTGCAGATATGGTTCTATATAGAATTATCATGGAAGCATCAATGATGCGGACATCGGCACGAAGATTTGACGCATCTATCACAGGAGGCGTCGTAAATCGACGGCTCTAATTTAAATTGTCATTTATGAGTCATTTTATGAATTGTAGCTCTTATTTTATCCTATTTCCTGTTTTATCCCTAGGATAGTTTATGTGAGTGTTATGGCCCAAGGGACAATTTTGTAATTTTTGATTTTCTCATGTTGTGGCCTATATATAGGGCCTTTAGTTATTGTAATGGGGATGAATTATTGATATGAAAAATTGTTTTCCACACTTGTGTTCTTCTTGTGAGAGAGCATTAGTGGGATTCCTATGGAGAGGAATCAGAGTCTTCACCAGCCGCAGGATGGGTCTGGGCTCGTGAATTGAAGTCCATTGGAGAAGAGCAAAGCATCACCCGTCAGTCGTCGGAAGAGTCCGAGGCTCGCGGTTTTTATTTTCTCTCTTTCGTTTTATCATTTATCTTTGGGTTTTGTTTTCTTTGTTCCGTCTTTGTATTCTTCGACTTATTGCTCCTAGTAGTCATATTTTCCTCTCCCTCAACTTCACGGCCAAACACCCCTCATACCGCCGGCCACCCGTGTTTGTATCCATGAATGAGTAGTCAATGTCATCTTAAAGCTTACCTAAAGAGTTCAAATAATTTAGGAAATTATTTTCATCATTTGAAATTCAAATTTTGAATTTCAAATAGTTTCCTAAATTAGAAAGCTATTTTCAGAAAGTATTGATCTCATTCATGATCTAATTCAAACCTAATTTGGGTGATTAAATTTTGGGCAGTTTTCAAAATTCAAATTCAACTAATTTGAAATTTGAATTCTTTCCTAATTTATCATTCCGGTTTTGAAAAGTTACTAAATGAATTTTATTTGAATTTGAATAGGGTTTAATTATCTCTTTCCTAAACTCCACCCCCAATTGAGTAATCACAATTAAATGCATTAAAACCCCTATTCCCCCTTGCATGCCGCCGGCCCACCTCAACTCCACCTTGGCATTAATTAACATTTATTCCTTGGCAATATTTCGAAATCTGAGAACTTTGTTTGACCGAAAATTCCAAGCCTTTATTCACTTTCCAAATTATGTAGAGGAAATTAGGAATTAATGCTATATTTCACCTCCTCATTCCCGTAACTCCCCACTGGCCGAATTCTCCTTGACTTTATTTCCTATTTTTATTTCCCTGACTCATTCCACGAGATTAAGGAATTGATTTCCCCACGAGATTAAGGAATTGATTTCCTTTTGGGCTTGATTTTCCAGCAACCTGAAACTCAAGCCTTTAATTACTTCCCTAGGCTGAGAGTGGAATAAGGAAATAAATTCCTTAATTCTCTCTACATCCCGCCGTTCCCCCCCTCCTCACTAATCTTACCAAAATCTGTCCAGATTTTCTTTATTTCTCTTTGGGAAAGAATTCCAAAATCTGAGAATTCCAAAATCTGAGATTTTTTTAACTCCACGAACAGCTCTTGGAAATATTTCCCCTGACTCCTCTCTACATCCAGCCGTTCCCTCCCTTCACTGAATTATTCCTAGAGTCTACCCAGAATTTTGTGTTTCTCTTTACTTTAAAATCTGAGAAGTTCCTCTCAGATTTTGGGAGAAAAATCTGAACTGTTTCAGATTTCTGGAAAGAAGTTGTTCTGATTTTTGGGAGGTTTTGGGACAAGGAAATTTCTCAGAATTTTTTTTTGGTGAAATCTGAACTTGCTCTCAGATTTTGGAGAAGAGATCCATTCTTTAACAATCCCCCGCTCCCGTTCTACATCAGTTTGGTATCAGAGCATGGACTCGGATCGAATTGGAAGGACTCTAAACTGGGTGGCAGGTCAACTGGGCACCATTAATCAACATCTCAAGGAGAATCAAGCGGACTTAGCCGACTTCCACCGTCAAACAATCAAACGACTCGATAACCTAGTGCGAGGTAGGACTGACTATTTGCTTTACACACCTGCAAGATCCCCTTCCTCAAAGGATAGAAAAAGGGCACTAAGAGACAGAGAGATAAGGGATAGAGTGGACAAATGGATGGAGGCCAATGAAGCTTTCAATTTCCCAACAACTGTGCAAATCAAAGAGGAACATAAGGCGATCAAGGAAGAACATGAAGAAGAAGATGAATTGGTTGACAAGGAGGAATGCGTGACTGCAAATAATACAAAGGGATATTTGGTTGATTCAATTGCAACTCCTACAGAAGCAAAGGTTTCTCCTTACCCAGTTAAAACTGCTATAACGGAGAATGTGGATGAAGCTCTGGAAGTGACATCCATAATTGGCGAGCTAAAGTGCAACAAGCAAGTTGACCTTGTGGGCAACCAGGGTTGTTTGAAAATCATTGCAAAAAGGCCATTGGGTGTAGTGCTTCCAAATAACAATCCAGAGTTGTACATGGGCAGTTGTGATGCTTACTCGATGGAGTCGAGTATTCTCCCACCTGGGGAGAATGATGCGGACATCGGCACGAAGATTTGGCGCATCTATCACAGGAGACATCATAAATCGACGGCTCTAATTTAATTGTCATTTATGATTTATTTTATGAATTGTAGCTCTTATTTTATCCTATTTCCTGTTTTACCCCTAGGATAGTTTATGTGAGTGTTATGGCCCAAGGGGCAATTTTGTAATTTTTGATTTTCTCATGTTGTGACCTATATATAGGGCATTTAGCTATTGTAATGGGGATGAATTATTGATATGAAAAATTATTTTCCACACTTGTGTTCTTTCTTGTGAGAGAGCGTTGGTTCGGAGTTTTCACTAGCCGCAGGATGGGTCCAGGCTCGTAAATTGAAGTCCCTTGGAGAAGGGCAAAGCATCACTCGTCAGTCGTCGGAAGAGTCCGAGGCTCGTGGTTTTTATTTTCTCTCTTTCATTTTATCTTTTATCTTTGAGTTTTGTTTTCTTTGTTCCGTCTTTGTATTCCTCGTCATATTGCTCCTAGTAGTTATCTTTTCCTCTCCCTCAACTTCACGGCCAAACACCCCTCATACCGCCGGCCCAATCTCTAGCCACCGGCCACCATCCACCTTTCCCCATTAGCTCCTCCACCGCCGGCCACCCGTGTTTGTATCCATGAATGAGTAGTCAATGTCATCTTAAAGCTTACCTAAATAGTTCAAATAATTTAGGAAATTATTTTCATCATTTGAAATTCAAAATTTGAATTTCAAATAGTTTCCTAAATTAGAAAGCTATTTTAGGAAAGTATTGAATCTCATTCATGATCTAGTTCAAACTTAATTTGGGTGATTAAATTTTGGGCAGTTTTCAAAATTCAAATTTAACTAATTTGAAATTTGAATTCTTTCCTAATTTATAATTCCGATTTTGGAAAGTTACTAAATGAATTTTATTTGAATTTCAAATTCAAATAGGGTTTAATTATCTCTTTCCTAAACTCCACCCCTAATTGAGTAATCACAATTAAATGCATTAAAACCACTATTCCCCCTTGCATGCCGCCGGCCCACCTCAACTTCACCTTGGCATTAATTAACATTTATTCCTTTGCAATATTTCGAAATCTGAGAACTTTGTTTGACCGAAAATTCCAAGCCTTTATTCACTTTTCAAATTCTGTAGAGGAAATTAGGAATTAATGCTATATTTCACCTCCTCATTCCCGTAACTCTGGCCGAATTCTCCCTGACTTTATTTCCTATTTTTATTTCCCTGACTCATTCCACGGGATTAAGGAATTGATTTCCTTTTGGGCTTGATTTTCCAGCAACCTGAAACTCAAGCCTTTAATTACTTCCCTAGGCTGAGAGTGGAATAAGGAAATAAATTCCTTAATTCTCTCTACATCCTGTCGTTCCCCCCCCCTCACTGATCTTACCAAAATCTGTCCAGATTTTCTTTATTTCTCTTTGGGAAAGAATTCCAAAATCTGAGAATTCCAAAATCTGAGATTTTTCTAACTCCACGTAACAGCTCTTGGAAATATTTCCCCTGACTCCTCTCTACATCCAGCCGTTCCCTCCCTTCACTGAATTATTCCTAGAGTCTACCCAGGCTTTTGTGTTTCTCTTTACTGAAAAATCTGAGAAGTTCCTCTCAGATTTTGGGTGAAAAATCTGAACTGTTTCAGATTTCCGGAAAGGAGTTGTTTCAGATTTTTGGGAGATTTTGGGACAAGGAAATTTCTCAGATTTTTTTTTTGGTGAAAGCTGAACTTGCTCTCAGATTTTGGAGAAGAGATCCATTCTTTAGCAATCCCCCGCTCCCGTTCTACATCAATCAATTAGTGGAATATGAAATGCTGGGATTTGCTCTCTAACTTAGAGAAGCTAAGTGTATTTGTTGGAGCCTTTGATTAGGATTGTTACGTGCTAAAAAATTAGAGTTGGTAGAGTATATGTTTTACGTCTCAACATTGTACTAAAATTCAACACGCACAAATAAAAGTTGCATACCAAAAATTTTTACGTGGAAAATCTGAAAAGGGAAAAACCACTGGGCTTAGCTCAATTCAAAAAATATACTATAAAGTAGGTGATACAAGAATCTCCCCTTCCTCACAAACTAAAGAAGAGGGGATTATTTGAAAACAAATATTTGATTTTTCTTGAGGGGAATTATAGAAATCAATTGTCAACAGATAGACAACATCCAACAGCAGGGTTTGATTATCTCAGTTGAGATTATAGAAAGTAGGTGCCCATAGGAGGATAGCTATACCAAACAACAAGGTTATATCTTGTCAGAATTCTAAAATTGGTGACAATTACTGACGGTTATCATCGGCGACGATGATGGTTGTCAATGATAATAACTGGTCGTGGTTGTCAGCGGTGATACATGGAAAATATAAGAGAACTCTCTAGTTCTCTTATTTCTTTCTTCTCCTTCATATGAAGAATGAGCTCCTATTTATAGGCTTGTGGGGATGAGCATTTCTGTAATTTGAACCAAAATCCAAAACACTCAATCGTATGGTTCATATCGATTCTCTTGATCATGAAATATTTTTTCAGCATTTTAGTGTCTTAATGATGTCATAATTGAGTGATCTTGGGCTTGTTGGATTCATCTCGTAGTGCTGTTTAATTCGACTATAACCATGTCAAATTTGGAGATCAGACGATCATGATTTTAATTTAAAAAATTTTCAATTCAAATATTGTTTTGAGATTCATGCAGATCATATGAATTTTTTGGACTCATATCGAGGATTATTTTTTGTGTTTGGTTCCTTTTCAGAATCAAGAATCACAGTTGTCGGCAATAAAGTATTCTCAGCATTCTAGTTTGAAGTGGTTTCAAACCCTATTTATGTGAGGGCGATAGATTCCTTCATTGCTTTCAGAAACGATTAGTTTGTCTAAAAAACAAAAAAAGAAGCCAATCAGTTTGTAACCAGCAATTTTTTGCTCGTCTTTTATGTACCCTATATATATTTGGCCTTCGCTGTACATCTTGCATCATTCTTTCTGAATATTCTGTAATGCAATAGCATAGCTGATGCAAGCAAAAAAATTCGTGGAGACCCTAATTTTGCAAGCATATAAAAAACTTTCTAGAAAAATAAGAAAAATACAAATGACAACGACAAACCATAAAATAAGACACAAACACGCTTAACTTTTATAATAGAAATACGATGCTTACAAACTTAACATAAAAATACCTAAACTTGCATTTCATCCCTTGAGAAGAAAGAAACAAATGGCGTCAAACTTGCGGAGAGAAGAAAGAGGTAAGAAGCCCGAGATGAAAGAGGCAAAGCTCACAAACTATCCTAGAAGAAGGGGAAGGGGATACATAGCTCGCAAGCTATCAAAGAAAACCAGCAGGTTTCTTCCAAAAATTCAACACCAAAGTCCTTTCTTTAACTCTCTAAACATCTCATATATATAGCTGAAAAGAGGCAGCCAAACAACCCAAATAACCTCCATTTAAACCAATCAGGATAGGGGAATTGGAAGGCCAACAATCAGTTTAGAAACAACACTCGAAGAGCCACACAGAAAATCAGAAAAGGCAGCCAAGGGGGAAGGAACGGACGACCAGGGGAACCGGAACAGGCAGCCCAGGGAATCAGAACAAGCAGCCAAGGGGGGAAGGAACAAGCCACGGGAAGGGGATCCAAGTGGGGAAACTGAAGGGCCAAGGGAAGGGGGAAAGCCAGCCACGGAACAGGCAGCCATGGGAGAGGAACAGGCTGCCAAGGGAAGAGCCCCGGGGGAGGGGGAACAGAAAGGCCAAAAATAGGGGGATGAACCGCCCCCCATTGCCTACATCAAATTCTCCTCCGGTTGAAAGAACTCATCTCCTGATGAGGTTGCTATAGATTTTTCTGACAATATGAAGGCGCCGTATCCAGCTCTTGAATCTTGTCCTCATATTTCTTCAGTATCTTCTCTCATTTTTGCATGAATTGGTCCTGTAGAATTTTTTTTTTCTTCATATAATTTTCCGTACACATATGCACCTTCATCTGTAGTTTGTCTAATTCATTTTGTAGTGGATCGGTTGAATCTCATTGTGACATAATCCATCTAAACATTGGAATATTTTTTTCAAAATTTTATGGCTGATTTTCTCCCACAATTGGTTCAATGTTTGGTGGTTTTCCATTTTTCTAAACACTTAAAAAATACACGAAATAAAAAACCTAGGAAGATACTAACCTAAGCTCTGATACCAAATTGATGCAAACAAAAAAATTAGGGAAGACCCTAATTTTGCAAGCATATAAAATACTTCCTAGAAAAATTAAGAAAAATACAAATGACAATGGCAAACCACAAAATAAGACACAAACATGCTTAACTTTTATAATAGAAATACGACGCTTACATACTTAACATAAAAATACCTAAACTTGCATTCCATCGCTTAAGAAGAAAGATACAAATGGTGTCGAACTTGCGGAGAGAAGAAAGAGGTAAGAAGCCTGAGACGAAGAGGCATATAGCTCGCAAGCTATCCTAGAAGGAGGAGAAGGGGATACATAGCTCGCAAGCTATCAAAGAAAACCCGTAGGTTTCTTCCAAAAATTCAACACCAAAGTTCTCTCTTTAACTCTCTAAACATCTCATATATATAGCTGAAAAGAGGCAGCCAAACAGCCTAAATAACCTCCATTTAAACCAATCAGGATAGGGGAAATGGAAGGCCAGCAATCAGTCCAGAAACAACACCCGAAGAGCCACACAGAAAACCGGAAAAGATAGCCAAGGGGGATGGAACGGACGGCCAGGGAAATCGGAACAGGCAACCCAGGGAATCGAAACAAGCAGCCAAGGGGGAAGGAACAAGCCACGGGAAGGGGAGCCAGGTGGGGAAACCAAAGGGCCAAGGGAAGGGGGAACCCCCTGTCTACATCAATACCAAAACAAAAATATTAACAAAAATTCTCTATAGTATATATGTGATATACAATAGTACATGGCGTAGGTTATAAGCTTTGATCGGGTAAGCCGTCACAAAATTTAAACCTTTTAGAAAGAGCATAAAAACTGTTAACTGTGGAACTTTGGGCATGTATTATGGTAATTTGGTTTCTTTGTCTTGAAATGCTTATTGTATTACATCCACCATGGATAGAAGAAAATCTTCCCAACTTGGAAACTAGACCATTAAAAACTGATGCCAATTGAACTTCAATTTGGCCCTTTTTTCTCCTTTTTTGTGCAGGTTGAGCACAATTGTTAGGCTATTTATTTATATGAGCACTGATGCTTTTTGAGAAATCTGATTTTACAAGTAATTGTTCCGTGGACTTCAAATTTGACATCATATCTTTTGTTTTTGCTGCTAGAAGTTTAAAATGCACACTTGTTATCGTGACCATTATACCGACTTTTTGTAGTTCGCTTTATGAATCCTTTGCATATATTCCAGCTAAGAGCTATATGAGGTGCTAACTCTGTTCAAACAGGCATTTCTATACAATAGCTATTCTGATAGGTGCATCTTTTACCCTTTGTACATGCTCAAACCATTAAGCTTCCTTTTCAAGATCTTATAATACTTCTAAGGATTTTCTATAGAAATTATTCGGTATCATTCTTAATATTACCACATATCCATCCTAAAATTCTCATTTCTTTCATCTTCACTTGGTTGTATGTGATTTTTTCTACTTTTCCAACACTTAAAATCTTTCAATATTGTCAATCTAGATGCCAACTTCTCTTTTGGAGCATTATGATGGACTGACTGAGCCTGTGGGCCCCACTAGGGTGGGCAGCGAGCAAGAAGAGAGAGGGGAATTGTTTAGAAAAAAAATTAATTACAATTGGGAGGGAATTAGCTAGGGAAAGAAATTGTTAGACCGGTCCTTTATGAACCGGTACAGCTGGCCCAAACCCTTGGGCCGGCTCGGTTCGTTTACACCAGGAGGAGGCCGGCAAAAGCCATGGGGGAGACAAGGGTGGGGTCCACTTGAATTTCAAATTCAATCTTGGAGCCAAAAGAGGGGGAAATAAGGGCAATTAGGTCCTTTTGTATTAATTTTGAATTGTATGCATTAAGTAGAGAGAAAAGGCTAGGGTTTGGGTTATGTGAAATTTTGTGAGAGTTCTCTTGTTTTTCTTTGGTGGCTAGGGCTCTAGAACGAATTCTAGAGATTGGGAGAGTGCGATCCTCCTCTCGAATAGAGGATCCTTGTATCTTTGCTATTTTTCTTGCATCTACTAGTAAAATACAAGTCGTTTCTCCAATTTTCTCTCAGATTATCCCTGTTTTTCCTCTGTTTTGCTGTTTTTCCTGCTGTG
>NW_021318796.1:2835794-2838907 GCF_001605985.2 Dendrobium catenatum | reverse complement strand
CATTCAAAACTAAAGATGGACTTTATGAATGGACTGTTATGCCGTTTGGTCTGAGCAACGCCCCAAGTACCTTTATGAGGGTTATGACCCAAATTCTCAAACCCTTCCTAGGGAGATTTGTAGTAGTTTACTTTGACGACATATTAATCTACAGTAATTCGGTGGATCAACATCTCAATCATATAACCCAAGTTTGTGAAGTTTTGAGGAAAGAACAACTGTTCGCTAACTCTGCTAAATGCAAATTCCTCATCGATAGTGTGACCTTTCTTGGATTCATCATTTCAACTCAAGGGATATATGCGGACCCAGAAAAGGTGCGAGCTATAAATGAGTGGCCAGAACCTAAGAATATTCGGGATGTTAGAAGTTTTCATGGATTGGCTACTTTCTATCGAAGGTTTATTCGAAATTTCAGCACCATCGTAGCCCTAATAACTGACTGTTTTAAGAAAAGGGAATTCCAATGGACGACAGCTGCGACCAAAGCTTTTGAGGATATCAAGAAGAAAATGGTAGAAGCTTATGTTATGTGTCTCCTGGATTTTTCTAAAGTGTTTGAAGTAACCTGTGATGCATCAGGGATCGGAATAGGAGTCTTGTCACAAGAGGGGCATCCTGTGGCATACTTTAGCTAGAAACTAAATGACATACGACAGAGGTACTCTACCTACGATAAGGAGTTTTATGCAATCATTCAGTCTCTTAGGTATTGGAGACACTACTTGCTACCCCAGGAGTTTGTAATATTTTCGTATCATGAGGCGTTGTGATACATCAACTCCCAAAAGAAGTTAAATGTCCGTCATGGTCGTTGGGTTGAATTCCTACAAGAATATTTGTACACTATCAGACATAAAGCCGGAGCTGAAAATAAAGCAGCCGATGCTTTGAGCCGTAGAATAATGGTCACTAGAGAAATGAGGACAGAAGTTGTCGGATTTGATCGCATCAAGGATGACTATCAAGAGTACTGATTTTAAAGAAACTTATGCGTCGCTAACGACGGGAGATAAGCCAGCTGTCGATGATTTCATGTTAGAGGATGGTTACTTATTCAAGTCTCAGAAGTTGTGTATTCCCAACACCTCTCTTCGTGAATTTCTTGTGTAGGAACTACACGCAGGAAGCTTAGCTGGACATTTTGGGCAGGCTAAGACCATTGCAGCTGTCGAGTATAGATTTTTCTGGCCCAGCCTTAAGCGTGATGTCAATAGACTGATCAAACGTTGTCATACCTACCAGCTAGCTAAACAAAGAAAACAAAACATGGGCCTCTACATTCCACTCCCTGTCCCTAACTGCCCTTGGCAAGACGTTAGTATGGACTTTGTCCTAGGACTACCCAAAACCGTTAGGAAGCACGATTCCATCTGTGTCGTAGTAGATCCCTTCTCTAAGATGATCCATTTCCTCCCTTGTGCTAAAACTTTCGATGCCTCTAGGATTGCCAAACTTTACTTTAATGAGATTGTCCGATTCCATGGACTCCCAAAGACAATTGTGTCAGATCGAGACGTGAAATTTACGAGCTATTTCTGGAAAACTTTATGGATTAAGATGGGTACTAAGCTGCAATTCTCCACCGCCTTACGGAAGTCGTTAATAGGAGCCTTGGGAACCTTCTTAGGGCCCTAGTAGGTAAGAACATTAGGGATTGGGATTCCAAACTACCCATTGCTGAATTTGCCTACAATAATTCCATCAATCGGACCACCGGTATGAGCCCAGCTGAGATTGTTTAGGATACCAACCCAGGCAACCAATAGATTTACTCCCCATGAGTCCTAAGCTTAGGGTGTCAGAGTCTGCATCTGCATTTGCATTGCATATCCAGGAATTGCATCGAGAAATTAATAAAAGAATTGTGCAAAGTAATGAGAAATACAAACTTAATGCTGATCTTAGGCGATGCTTCAAGGAGTTCGAAGTTGGAGACTATGTCATGGTTCGGATTCGTCCGGAGCGGTTCCCACCAAGGGCCGTTAAGAAACTACATGCTAAGAGCGCAGGTCCCTTTAAAATAACTTCAAAAATAAACAGTAATGCCTATGTTTTGGACCTTCCTGAAGGTTTCAACATGAATCACACGCTTAACATTGAGGATCTAGTAGCCTTTGAGGGCTCTGATTTTAACCCTGAAAATCCACTAAATCTTGAGCCTTGTGAGTCCATACCTAGTGAGATCCCAAGCCTACCTCCACTTCCCAAAATTCTCACATTACCTAATAAGGAGAAGATTGAAACCATACTCAGTGATGAGATCATTTCCACCAGGAATGGCGAGCGCCAAAGATACCTAGTTCGTTGGAGAGGAAAGCCAGAGACGGAGGATACGTGGCTAGAGCGTGAGGAGATACAAAGACTGGACCCCGACCTTCTGGAGCTGTACGAGAGTTCTCAGGACCCTTGCTCGACAGGGTCGAGCTTACTCCCACCCGGGGAGAATGATGGGGACATCAGATTTCGACACATGTACCATCGCCGGAGACGCCGATCGACGGCCATGATTCAGAGTCTTTATTTTTGATGTTTTATTTTATTCATGTCATTTCTAGTTCATGTTTTCCTTTTGTACCCCTATGAGGGAATTAATGCTTATTGTAGCCCAAGGGCGTTGTTGTCTTTATGTATTTTATTTCCAGTTATCCTATATATGGGCTTTATCATTGTATTTGAGATTATTGCTTAATGAATGAAAATTTTTCTTCCTTTGTTCTCTTTGTGAGTGCATGAAGATCTCTTGGTTAGTTCTTCTAGTGAGTTCTCTAATTTTTCTTTTCTTTTAATCACCTTCTCATCTTCCCAAGAAAGCTCCACAAATTTCCCTTCCCCTCACCCTAGCCGCCGCCCCCCTCCTTGGTTCTCCCGCCACCGGCCACCCTCCCCACCACGGCCGACCACCTCGCCGCCGGCCACCTTTCCTCCCCACCTCCCCTCCCTATGCCGCCCCAACTCCTCTCATGAAATTGAATTTTAGAATTCAATTTCTTTCCAAATTGGGAAATTCCAATTTAGGAAAGTTTTGAAATTTTGAACTCAATTTCATCCCAAATGAAATTGGATGTATGAGATGAAATTTTCCTAGTCATCGTCTCAATTTGGAATTCTCC
>NW_021318796.1:2720445-2835382 GCF_001605985.2 Dendrobium catenatum | reverse complement strand
CTTTGTTAACCGCCGGATTCTAGTTGGCCATTCATCTTCATTACTTGTTATTGATGTTGTTATTTTATAAATCTTGCAAACTTAGTTAGAGCTACTTGCCTAGACGTTGTTAACTTCTAAGATCTTCTTTGAATCGTTAAATTAGAGAAGCATTGAATTGTATTACCATTATTTTAACAAACTTCTATTAACTTCTAAGAAACAATTCCTGGTTTCACATCAATATCTAATTTGAATTTAAATATGAGAGAGAATTATTTAGGAATAGAGGGCTGGTCTAGGAGGGAATTAGGGAAGCCTATTTAATGTTAACTATGATGTGATTTCAGATTACGTTTGATTTTTTTGGAATTAGTTTTGCTTAGGTTGAGTGGGCTCTAGTCAATGGCTAGGGATTTGGGAGAACCCGATCTTACTCTCCATATCTTGTGTTTTTCTTCTTAGTTCTTTCAATGAAAAAGAGTTCTTGTGTGTTCTTCTTCGTAAATTTCTTGTGTCGTTCTTTGGTTTTGCTTAAATTGTATCAACTCTTTATCAAATTGGTATCAGAGCTATGTCTTGGGCTGAAATAAAGTCTTCATCATTGATTTCTGCAACATTTTTTTCCCTCCGTCTTGCTGATTTTTGCTGTTGGAAGACCAGATTTGTTGTTTTTTTTATGTTCGGAGCCTAGATCCGGGTACCAATGGCGGGAAGAAAGGTAGAAGTGTTGGAAGAGGAGATTGAACAATTGAAATATAATTTCATAGAAAAGATTTCAGATTTTAAAAAGCAATTTTTTTCCTTATATAAAAAGATCGATGTAAAGTTTGCCATCATGGAGGAGATGATAAAAAAGATGCTTGAGTTTCATATCAAAATGGCGGCGTCGGAGGTGGGGGGAGCTGCCGACGGCCAATGGAGTGGAGGAAACCCTAATCCGATAAGGATAGGGGAAGATGAGGAGGTGGAAATATTGGGGGAAGAAAAGAAGATGTTGGAGCCACTTTTAAGGAGGGGAAAGGGTGAAGGAGTGGGATTTTCCATAGAACTGCAGAGTTTGGATTGAGAAGGAGATGGGGAGAAGATAGAAGCACCATACATGGTTTAGCCACCCCTACAACACTATCGAGGAGTTTTCTAACTAGTTCATGGGTTGCCTCATTCGCAGGAACGCACGCATGCTATCATCTTGATGGGAGGAGTATCACCTATCAGTGTTGTCTGTACCGTCATCCCCAAATCCAGAATGAAGAGATTGAGAGATTAATCAAGGAGATGCTTGAGGCAGGGATTATTCAACCTAGTGTTAGTCCATTTTCTCGTCCATTGATATTTAAGAAAAGCCTGGAGAAGTTAATATTCATTATGTAAGGAGGAATCAAGGGGGAATTGTTTAGGAAATGTTTAACTACAATTGAGAGGGAATTAATTAGGGAAAGAGATCTAATTTAAATTCATATATGAGAAAATTATTTAGGGAAAAGGGGGTTAATTTTGGAGGGAATTAGGGGAGCCTATCTAAGGCTAACTATGGGGTGATTCCAGATTATGCTTGATTTAGTTGGAATTAGTTTTGCTTAGGTTGAGTGGGCTCTAGCCGATGGCTAGGGATTTGGAAAAGCCAGATCTTCGTCTCCAATTGAAAATCCAACCGTATCTTTTGTTTTTTTCTTCTTAGTTCTTTCAATAAAAAAAGAGTTCTTGTGTGTTCTTCTTCCTAAATTTCTTGTGTCGTTCTCCGATTTTGCTGAAATTGCATCCACTTCCTATCACATTATGAGGTGCATTTCATCGTATTGAATTTTTTTCTTTCAACTTTCCAAAATAAATACTCTGACTATCTCATTTCGATAATTTGGTTAGTGGAACCGCTCCCCTCAACAACTAGCTCTATGATGATGGCAGCATGCTACTTCTCAAACTTATCAAGATCATAGGCCCCACCAAGGGTCCTTTTGCTCTAGTAATAAAATATAGTCTTAATTGTTTGCATCATCTCCATGTAAAGATGCTTGCTTCCATTGTCTCATGACAGTGAAATTTAAGCAACAGCAAGTGGACCCCAAGTAGTTGGGATAAGGTTAATTGTGATTGCGTTGGTTCTCTAATCTAATTTGGTGTCTTGATGATGATCTTTTAGTAACTAGACTAGGCGCTGGGTATATGGATATTTCTAAGGTACAAATAAATTAATACGACTATACCAGTGAATCATTTGTTCATTGTTAGTTTAGATTGGAAACAATGATCTTCTCTGAGGTACTGCAACCACTTAGCTGTGCTTCCTTTGTCTTTTATTATTTTTGTTACTTTTCTTCTGTAATTGTTTATGTAATCTCATTCTTATTTTAATGAGAAGGATTCTCTTAGCCTTTGATTAAAAAAAAATCAATTCACAAATCAAACCAATGAAATGCTTTTGTTGACATTTCCTTTTTGACAGTTCAAGAGATAAGTGCTGATTTTATTTTGTAGGTATGTGATGGATTGTGCATCTGCTGCTCCTCTTACTCTTTTAATGCTAGAGGTGCTTTATTTGTTTGATTTAGATTCAGTTACTTCAACAAAATGATCTATTCTAGATGCCTCATTTTACCCTGCATTGCTCAGGATATGCTTACTTCTCAAACAGTGGCTTCTAGGATCCGGGTTTTTGATTTAATTCTAAACCTTGGTGTTCATGCTCATTTGTTGGAGCCTGTAGTGGATGATACTCCTGCAATTGTAGAAGAGGATGTTCGAGAAGAGCCTTGCTTAAACAATGAAGATCAAGGAGTGGAGGGAAATGTCAATGCTGAAGTTAGCATCCAGCAAAAAATGGCTTCAGCCGTTGAAAACTTTGAGCAGTGGCTTTTAACCATTCTATTTGAGGTTCTTCATCTTCTTGTGCAGGTAATTAATTTTGTTTCTATGAATCGAGCAATTCGCTGGATTCAGAAGCCTGATCTGCACCTTCTTATATAAAGCATTTACTCTATATGACTTTTTAAAGGCTAGGTGCAGGTTAATATGAAGACGAAACACTGATATTGAAAGTCACAATCTTACTTTGTTTGGCTGAGCAGATATTTATTGTTCTGTAATACTTTATTTGTTTCTCACTTGGTTACAGCTCATAATATTGTAGTTTACTGGTATAGTACTGTTCTAGTGGATTAAATTCCTAGCTGAATCTCGAGATCAAATGGAATCTGGGATTGGTTGATTTATAGGAGAGGGTTAATGTCTCTTTGTCACACTTCAAATGTCCTTATCCTTGGATAGTATCCACCAGTGGTCAACAAAGTAGAGTTCCCCACATGATCAAAATTGGCCTCAATTGTCCACCAGAGGACACCTACCTGGGATGCTTTTGAATATTGAATGTTGTTATTGGTGATCTTGTTGTAAAGTAGTATCAATATTTATCATTTTTTACCTCTTGTTCTTCCCGAAACTCTTTGACAATAGTATGAAAAATGTGAGTTGAACGTCACTGTTACCTATGTTGCTTTAGTTCCAGCTAGTTCTTCAAGAAATGAAGGCCAAACATCAATTTTTATGAACATCAATTTTTATGCATATTTTACTTTTGTGAAATGCTTCTATTATTTTCTAGCTGAGTTTGCCAAGTATGGTTCATCTCATCCACTGAATTTGGAAGTTTAAATATATTGATGAATTTTCAGCTGTGTCTTAGAATGCCGAGTGATGCATTGCATCAATTAAATGCCTATCTTTCGTCTGGCTGATACAGAAGAAACTGTCCAGTTGTTTCCCTTATATAATCAAAAATGTCTTTCATTCTTGCGTCTTTTGGTTTGCAAGATTGGAATACAAATCATGTTTCGTTGCAATATCATATTTCCTCATGCAATGGCTTTATCAGTTAATGCTTCAAATTGCAGACAGAAGAAAAGGAGGAAATTGTCTGGGCGTCGGCTTTAAGCAGTTTATTTTACT
Source organism: Dendrobium catenatum (assembly GCF_001605985.2). NCBI lineage: Eukaryota > Viridiplantae > Streptophyta > Magnoliopsida > Asparagales > Orchidaceae > Dendrobium > Dendrobium catenatum. The sequence goes on along the minus strand of NW_021318796.1, from coordinate 2,831,458 downwards.
TCATCTGTGACAGAGGAAAAATTTTGAGAAGCCGGTTGGATGGCCTTGACATAAGAGTAAGATATTTTTTAATTTTTACTTAATTTTAATTCATGCATTAACATGATAATTTTAATTTATGTCAATGTATATGGTTGTCTTGAAACTTTGGTAGTTGGTTCAGTGCATATAATTCATGTTGACTGAATATTTGTTATGGCTGATTGTGCAGATGCTTCCGGTCTGTTGCTCTTATTGGCTATTGTTTCAAAATGTCATATACACTTTATTTTAAGTTTTAATGAGAATGTTAAGATGAATGTTTAATTAAATGAAGAAGAATGTTGATGTGAAACCAGGAATTGAATTTAGAAGCTTAATAAAATATTGTTTTAAGTGGTGAAAATTGCAAGCTTAATATTATTCACAATTGATACTTTTCAGAGATCTTAGAATTCAACTATGCTTAGGCAAGAGCTTACGCCTAAATTAGCGAGATCGGTAAAATAACGACGGTAATAAAAGTAAAGCAAATGAAAAGCCAACTAGAATCCCGCGGTTAACAAAGAGATTGTATCACCTTGAGGCGGCACTCATTTACCTACTTCTAGGCTTGTTGGAAGAAGAAGAACCACACAAGTGATGAAACCACTCCGAGGGCGATGGTGCCGTAGATCCGTAGGGAAGGAGAGGACGGCGCCGGACGTGGAGGTGGTGTGTAACGACGCCCTTTGATGATCCACGTGTAGATGGAGAAATGATCTTCGATGGACTCCACTAGAGCGGGGAGGATCCGGTCCAGATATTCTTTGACGGTGTCGTCGAAGTCAAAGCCAACGTCAAAAAAGGGAGATCTGAGGATGTTAACTCGTCCACGGTTGTCGTACTCAAACCCGAAGTTCCACTCGGGTTCCTCCATACATCATTGAGGGGAGATAGAACGAGCGCCGCGAAGAATTCTCCAAGGGAGGAGCTAGTTGGTCGGCGGGTTGGAGAGAAGAGGGGAGGCCGGCGGTGGGGTTAGGGTGATGGGAGAAGTGAAATTTGGAAAACTGAATTTGATTTCAGTTTTATGAATTTGGGAGGGAAATAACAATGGGATTTGAAATTCCTAATTAATGCAATTAAGGCATTAATTAAAAAATTTGGTGAAGCCAATGGGGAGCCGGCGGTGGGGAGAGAAGGGAGGAGCTTGAAAACTGAAGTTATTTTTCAGTTTTAATAAACTTGGAGGGAAAATTATTTGCATTCAATTTAGGATTTCAAATCACATGAGGGGATTGAATGCAAAATAATTTGAGGGCTTGATAGGGGCCGGCGGTATGGCTAGAGAGAGGAGGATTTGGAGAGAGGGAGAAAGGTTTCCAACCTTGACATGATGACTAGGATGAGTTTTAATGAAATCCAAATTGATTTAATTTCAATTTGGATTCACTTACAAACTTTCCAAATATAGAACTTTTTGAATTTGGGAAGAATTTTGGAGCCCAAATTTCAGATTTCAAAATGTCATGTGATGAAGGGAGGCGGGTGGTGATGGGGCGGCAAGGGGAGGGCGGTCGGAGGTGGGCTTCGTGGCCGGCGGCGAGAAAACCCAAAGGAGGGGTCGGATGCAACACTAGAGGGAGATGTATGGGGAGCTCTTCTTGCGGAGAAAGGGAAAGTAAATAAATAAAATAAAAAGAAAACGTAGAGAACTCACTAAGAGATCCCAAGCGAAGAACTCACAAAGAGATCTCAATGCACTCACAAAGAGAACACACAAGAAATATCATTCATTCATCAATAATCTCTCAAGTACAATGACAAAGCCTTTTATATAGGCTATCAAGAAATAAAATGCATAACGACGAAAATGCTCTTGGGCTACAATAAGTACTAATTCCCTCATAGGGGTACAAAAGGAAAGACATGAAATAAAAAGTCATGAATAAACTAAAGCATCAAAAATAAAGGCTCTGAATCAAGGCCGTCGATCGGCGTCTCCGGCGATGGTACACGTGTCGAAATCTGATGCCCTCATCAAATGTTGTGGGAAATGATTATATTAAAGGAAGATGAGAGAAGCATTTATGAAAGATAAGATATTGAAAAATAAAATGAGGTTGTATATATGTGTATAGTAAATAAAAAAGATACAGCAAAAAAAGAAAAGAAAAAGTAGGTAGTTTGTTTAGAGACTAGGAAGAAAATGGATACATCAAAGATAAAATGGGTAGAATATTTGCAAATTGAATCACAAAATAGAATTAACACATCATGTAGCTCTCAAAAGGAATGAATGGAGAAGATGATTGATGGATTAACCTAAAGAGTTGGGATAAGGGTAGGGTGTAAGTGAGCCGACTGCTAACATGATCATTAGTCAAGCTTATTGAGCCATGAGCTACAACTCAAGCTCATATTACGCCAGTCAAAGATTAATATGAGCGAAAAAATGCATTATTCTCTAATTAAGAAGCATTTTTTGGCATTGATTTTTGTTCTTCAGAAATTCGGACATCATATGATTTTTCATAAAATGACTTTGATCTCAAAGATCAATTCATTGAAATTTTTTCTGATAAAGCCAGTGTCGACAGGTTGTTTGGCCAAATGGGCAATCATACTCTTGCAATTTGATTTCATATATATTCCTTAAAAAATAGTGAAAGGGAAAATCTTAGTAGGCTTTCTCATTGGGCATCCCATTCTTACATAATCACTTCTCAATAATAATCTGCCTGTTGAACAAATTTTGCTTATCTAAAAGAAAGAAAAGCTCCAAATTTGGGAGATACATTTTGATGGAGCATCATCAGTTAAACTCGTCAAATCTCCAAATCTTTTAAAGGCCCAAGTCTTATATTTATAATGCCAAATAGAGGTATAATGAGATACACTTGACTAGGCCTCGAATCAGCAATGAGATTGCATATGAGGCTTTGGTGGCAGGCTTTAAAATTATAATTTTGATAAGGATTCAGAACTTTCAAATTTTTGTCAATTCTTAGGTGTTGGGTATCTATTAAATCAACAAGCTACAATTGACCTATCATCACAAATGAGTTCTCAAGCTCATAAAGTAAATTTAGAATGTCTCACTAACTCATGTTTCCAGAGCTCAAAACACTAAGGTAAATTTCCCAGGTAAGTGATATGGCGGTTCCTATGGAACAAGAGGCGGTTCAGGGAGAACCGCCTCAGCCGGCCCCACATGGGCCAGCAATTTGCTACAGGAGGCAGTTCAAAAACCGCCTCCCTCTTACCTATTTGAGCTTGCCGCCTATGCGTGGGACCCCTTGGATTTGAATTTATTTGAATATTATTTTTTTTAGGAAAGGGGTGGGCGGTGGAGTGCTTATAAATAGGAGAGGAAGGGGGAAGGGAGAGGCATGCTTAGTTTTGAGTTTCTCTTGGAGTCTTGTGAGGTTTGAGGGCTCTAAACCTTGCGTCTAGAGATTGGGATAGAATGATCCTCCTCTCGAATAGAGGATCACTTGTATCTTGCTTTCTGTGTGTTTTGCTTTGCTTCCTTATTGCAATCTATTATTTTGGGGCTGTCTTCGCCCAGGTTTTGCTTATTTTTCTCGCTGTTTTCTCCCAATTAGTGATAGGATTGCTTGTGAACTCAAGTATTCCCTATCAAATTGGTATCAGAGCAGGTCTTGGGCCGGTGGAGGGCTATTTTCGGCAAATTCCAGCAGCAGTTTTTTGCCCGGAAAAGGAGGAAGTTGTTGTTTTTTGACTCCAAGATCCAGATTTTGTGAATCGACATACTCTGGATTGTAATGGCGGCCAAAAAAGTCGATGCTTTGAAGGAGAGACTCGAAGGAGAGATGAATCACATTAAAGAAACCGTGGAGGAAAGAATTTCTTCCATAGAGGGGCAGGTGACCGATCTCTGGGATATGATGAAAAGAATGCTGAAGCTTCAAGCACAAACGCCGGCATCCGAAGTAAAGGGCCTAGAAGCAAAGAACACCAATTCTTAAATCCGTAAGGAGGAAAAAGAGGTGGAAATCGTGGAAGGGGGAAGAGAATACCTTATGTGGAGCCTTTCCATAGGGAGGAAAGAGGAGATCGACATGGGGAAAGGTATGGCTATGGGGGAGCGGAGCAAAGAGGGGCTGATTGGGAACGCCATGAGGGGTTTTACGGCCGTCGAGGTGCTAATTTTGAAGGGAGAAGAGGGGATTTTGAAGGGGGTTTGGGCTATGGTAGGGCAAGAAAAAACTGGGAAACTTGGGGTGCACCTAGCACTTAGAAAAGGGGAAACTATGAAAGAATCCGAGGCAATGGGGGGATCAAAAGGTGAGGAAGTTGAAGATGCAAATATTCGAAGTAGAAGATGCATATGAATGGATTTACAAGGGGGAGCGATACTTCGCTGTCAACGGGTTGACGGAAGAGGAGAAGCTGACTGCAGCCGGATTATGCTTAGAAGGGAAAGCCCTGTCGTGATTTGAATGGAGAGACCAGAGGAGTTCGATCAGGAATTGGAGGGAATTTAAATACTGTATAACAGAACGTTTCCAAACCGATCGGGAAGGAGACTTCTATGAGCAATTCTTTTCTCTAAAGCAGGAGGGATCAGTAGCAGATTACGGGAGCAGTTTGAGCACCTAGCTAGCAGGGTGGAGCGACTCTCAGAGACAGTATTGGAGGGAAATTTCATGAAAGGGTTGAAGACGGAGATCCGAGCAGCAGTAAAGGTCTTGATGCCCGTGACTTGGGAGAAGCCACGAGGTTAGCCCAACTGGTGGAAAATCAGAAAAATTTTGAGAAGGGAGCCAAGAATAGTAGCACCGGGGGCACATATAGAATGACAACCACTCATCTCGCATCTCGAGGTCCTATAATAGGAGGTAGTAAAGATGCCACCAAGGAGTTAATGGGGGGAGGAAATTTCAAACGATTGTCAGAGAAAGAAATGCAGGAGAAGAGGGCAAAGGGGTTGTGTTTCCGATGCGATGAAAAGTACACACCAAGACATCGGTGCAAGGACCGAACTCTTCAGGTTCTCACCGTCTGCGATGACAAGGAAACTGAGGGAGGTGAGGAGGTGACATAGAAAGAAGAGGAGCTACACTTGGATCTGGCTGAGGTTTCTCTAAACTCAGTGGTGGGGTTCACTACAAATCACACCATGAAAATGAAGGGAGAGATAAGGGACAGTGAGGTTATGGTGCTAATTGATAGTGGGGCTACCCATAATTTCATTTCCACATAGGTCGTAGACCAACTGGGAATAATATTGGTGGACACAAGTTGCTACGGAGTGATGATGGGTATGGGGAAGATAGAGAAAAGTCAGAGGATTTGCAGAGAAGTACGACTGACGATCCAAGGGATACAGGTGAGGGATGACTTCCTTTCACTAGAGTTGGGGAGCACGAACGTCATACTGGGAATGAAATGGCTGCAAACTTTGGGTGACACCAAAGTGAATTGGGGAGCGCTTACAATGGAATTGATGGTGGACGGAAGGAAGGTAGTGATTAAGGGAGACGCGGGGCTTTCCAAATCACTTGTTTCTCTTAAAACGATGGTGAAAGATATCCAGTTGGTGGGCGGAGGGTATTTAGTGGAGTTGTAAGCAAGATTGAATGAGGGAGGAGACATACCCCTTTCTATTCAGCCGTTGATTCAGCAATTCCAAGAGGTATTTCAGCCATCTCAGGGATTGCCACCATAGAGGGAGCAGGAGCATGCCATCATGTTGAAGGAAGGAGTGTCGCCCATCAGTGTCCGACCTTATCGCTACCCTCAGTTCCAGAAGGATGAGATAGAAAGGTTGATTAGAGAGATGCTGGAGGCGGAGATCATCAGACCCAGCATCAGCCCTTTTTCTAGCCCTGTCCTGTTGGTGAAAAAGAAGGATGGCAGCTGGCATTTTTTGTGTGGACTACAGAGCACTCAATAAGGAAACTATACCTGACAAGTTTCCTATACCAGTCATTGACGAGCTGTTAGATGAATTGAGTGGAACCGTGATCTTCAGCAAGATATACTTGAAATCGGGTTATCATCAGATCCGAATGAGGAAGAGGATGTACCCAAAACGGCTTTCAAAACTCATGAAGGACGTTATGAGTTCCTGGTGATGCCGTTTGGCCTTACCAATACTCCAGCTACTTTCCAAGCCCTCATGAATATGGTTTTCAAACCTTATCTCAGACGATTTGTACTGGTATTCTTTGACGACATCCTGGTCTACAACAGGACAGAAGAAGAGCACTGGGAGCATTTGAAGAGGGTGTTAGAGGTACTGTAGGAGCACCAGCTGAGGGCTAATTTGAAGAAATGCTGCTTTACACAAGCCAGTGTAGAGTACTTGGATCATGTGGTGTCAAAAGAGGGAGTTGCAGCGGATCAGTCCAAAATTGAAGCAATGATAAGGTGGCCCGTGTCAAAAAATCTGAAGGAATTAAGGGGATTCCTAGGACTAACAAATTACTACAGGAGGTTCGTGAAGGGGTATAGCTCCACAGCATGGCCACTCACTGAACAGTTGAAGAAGGACGGGTTCCTATGGGGGGAGGCGGCCACATCAGCATTTGAGAGCTTGAAGAAGGCTATGACTACAGTGTCGGTCCTAGCCTTGCCAAATTTCACTGAAACTTTCATTGTGGAGACAAATGCTTCAGGATACAGACTAGGTGTAGTACTGATGCAAAGTCGTAGACCCATTGCTTATTTCAGCCAGGTATTGACGGCTAGAGCCAGATTGAAATCAGTTTACGAGAGGAAATTAATGGCCATCGTCTTGGCCATCCAAAAGTGGCGGCCCTACCTGCTTGGGAGACATTTCATTGTCAGAACAGATCAGCGAAGCTTGAAATACCTACTGTAACAGTGGATGGTGATGGAAGAGCATCAAAGGTGGTTGTCCAAGTTGCTAGGGTACGATTTCGAGATTCAGTATAGACCAGGGGTGGAGAACAAGGCGGCGGATGCATTGTCCAGATGTATGGGGGAGTTGCAGACGGTGGCATTATCTGTTCCTTTGATACTTGACTGGGAGGCTATTAGGGAAGAAAGTGCTAGAGACGAAGAACTAGGAATGATCAGGTCATATCTGCTAAAAGAGGAGGGTAGCCATCCAGGGTACTCATTAGAGGGGGATAGATTGCTGTACTAGGGAAGATTTGTGATGCCCTGTACCTCATTCCACATCCCAAATTTACTACAAGAATTTCATGGAAGCGCAGTTGGGGGCCATTCAGGAGTGCAGAAGAACCTACAAGAGACTAGCAGTCGAGCTTTACTGGAAGGGGATGCATAGAGATGTAGAAGAGATGGTGGCAAGGTGTGAGATCTGTCAGAGGAACAAATATTTGGCTATGTCACCTGGGGGACTACTACAACCGTTTGCACTATCGGGACGAGTCTGGGAGGAGATATACATGGATTTCATAGATGGGCTGCCCCGTTCAGAAAGCTTCACAGTGATCTTGGTGGTGGTGGATAGATTGAGCAAGTATGTTCATTTCATCCCCCTCCAACATCCTTACACCGCGGTGACAGTGGCTTCAGCATTCATTAGAGAGATGGTCAGATTGCATGGAGTACCAGAGGCGATCGTGTCAGACAGAGATAAGGTGTTCCTCAGTTATTTTTAGAGGGAATTGTTCAGGTTACAGGGGACAATTCTAAAGAGGAGCACTGCTTACCACCCACAGACAGATGGCCAAACAGAAGTGGTCAATAGGAGCTTGGAGACCTATTTGAGATGTTTTGTGTCAGAGACACCCAAACGTTGGGCCAAGTGGCTGTCTTGGACAGAATACTGGTACAACACCTCTTTTCACTCGGCTTCACAAATGACTCCATTTAAGGTGCTGTACGGAAGGAACTCTCCTCACTTAGTGCACTTTGGGAGTAGCAGTACTCCAGTTTCTTTAGTAGAGTACTTGGAGGCGAGGGATCGTGTGTTAGAGGAATTGAAGAGACATCTACTGAGAGCTCAACAGATTATGAAGAAATAGGATGATGAGCATAGGAAGGACATCCAGTTCGAAGCAGGAGAGAAAGTGTTCTTAAAGCTTCGACCATACTGGCAGAAGATAGTGGCCAGCATGAAGAATGAAAAGCTGGCTCCAAGATACTTTGGACCTTATGAAATATTGGAAAAAATCAGAGCACTAGCATATCGGCTGAAACTACCACCCACGGCGATTATTCATCCGGTTTTTCATGTATCACGGCTGAGAAGAGCCATTGGGGATTATACAGCCAGCTCAGAGTTACCGGCCACACTTATGGAGGATTTAGAGGTGATTATGGAACCCTTATAGTTGATGGGGGTTTGTTAGAAAGAAGTGGGAGCGAAAGAAGTGCTGATCAAGTGGAAGAATCTGTCAGACTACGATGCCACATGGGAGCCATACGAGATGGTGAAACAACAGTTTCCTAGTTTTCACCTTGAGGACAAGGTCATTCTTTGGGAGGGCAGTATTGATATGGCGGTTCCATTAAGGCGGTTCAGAAATCGCCTATTAAGGCGGTTCAGGGAGAACCGCGTCAGCCGACCCCACCTGGGCCGGCAATTTCCTACAGGAGGCGGTTCAAAACCGCCTCCCTCTTACCTATTTGAGCTTGCCGCCTATGTGTGGGACCCCTTGGATTTGAATTTATTTGAATATATTTTTTTTTTTTAGGAAAGGGGTGAGCGGTGGAGAGCTTATAAATATGAGAGGAAGGGGGAAGGGAGAGGCATGCTTAGTTTTGAGTTTCTCTTGGAGTCTTGTGAGGTTTGAGGGCTCTAGACCTTGCGTCTAGAGATTGGGAGAGAACGATCCTCCTCTCGAATAGAGGATCGCTTGTATCTTGCTTTCTGTGTGTTTTGCTTTGCTTCCTTATTGCAATCTACTATTTTGGGGCTGTCTTCGCCCAGGTTTTGCTTATTTTTCTCGCTGTTTTCTCCCAATTAGTGATAGGATTGCTTGCGAACTCAAGTATTCTCTTAGGGTTACTTGCGAACTCAAGTATTTCCTATCAGTAAGTTGGCCAAAGAAATGACAAGCATGAACGATGAGCTTGTGTTGATTGAAGTCCGCACCTGTTGAGCACTTGAACTAGAAATTTTACAACCCTCCAACTATAGGTGTTCATCAAATTTATGCCATCTTATCTAAGAACTGATAAGATAAGCCTTTGAATACCCAAAGAAAGTATAAGTCAAAAGGAGCCCCAAAATCAGGGCTCGGTGTTTTTATGGTAGATACAAGATGCGTCACACTATTAAAATCCTTTGATTTTTTCCTTTTTAATGTACGGTAGTGTTACAATTATTAATATACATACAAGATGTTATGATCGTAAATGCAATGAAGCAACAGAGAATTGTAATTGTTTTAGTTAAAATTTAATTACCCACCTCATTTTCTTTTTGAAGGTCAAATCTCACTTCAATGCTCCTTAAATTCTTAGTCAGTCCTTCGTTAATTGATAACCTAAACATTATATGCATGATTAAGTTAATTTACTTAGGTAATTCAGATATATATTTATATTAAAATTTTCAAATTAAATTAATGGTAACAAATTTAATTCCTAGTTTACTTATTCTCTCTATATTTCTCCATCAAACCTCTCAATAAATGTATGGCTTCCATAGTAGACCTATCCGGCATGAATCCAAATTGATTTTGAGAAACATTAGTATCATGCCACAACCTACGCTCCATAACTCATTCCCATAGTTTTAAGGTATTACCAATTACAAAATCATAAGCTAAAGTCTTACCACTTTCAAAAAAAGACAAAAATGTGTAATTGATGCCAAGGAAAAAAAATTGATAGATAGTGAAGACAACCAGAGCTCAAAATCATGTTTTTGTATGTTTTCTAACTTGTGATTAGATGAGCAATTCTCTTATGGTGTTTCTTTCCCCCTTTTTTTCACTTGCTACTTTTTGAAACCACAGGTCATTAAGGTTCTTCTTGAAATTAGCAGAGAGCATTCATGGGCAGAAATTGTTCACAAAAAGCTTATTTGTATGTTAACAAATATGTTATACCAGTCTTTAGATGGAACTCAAGACGCTCTAATTGATACTCACACACTGCTTGTGGAACAACTTGCTCTTCTTGGAGGGATTGACTTCATCTGCCTGGAGGTTTGTTTTCAACCTGGAAATTATTTATGCCTCATGCCAAAATTATAATATTTAGCATATATTATTTAATGTCTTGTTAATACTCACTACTTATAATGATATATTTGTTAGTTAATTTGGGACCTGAGCATTACATTGCAGAAAGCTTATTTTATTAGGTTCATTGTTAAATTTACGTTTATTTTCAAATAAAGTAAGTAATTATATTTGTAGTTTTGAGATGATTTATTTTCATTGGAACATGGATTTTTTAAGAATGATAAAGTTGGGATAAAATTGAATATATGAGTTCCATGAAATGGGTACTGCATTTCTTAAATATTCTAATTTATAAATCTTAGCCACAAACAGCTAGGATAAGATTAATGGAAGATGTCGTCTTAAATATTCTATTTTTTACCGAAATATTCCATCATTTGATAACCTAAGATGTCTGTTGTAAAATGTAGTTGTAGTCGCGGCATCGGAGCATTTTAAGCAATTTTAAACAGCCGTATATTATGTTATTTGGTTTGGGTAGCCATTGTTCCAAAAAAATTTCCTTGTAATTTATTGATGAAATATCAAATTAGTTGATAGTTTTATAATAATTGAATATATTATTTTATGACTAATTACAACAACTATGTGTAGGAGTTGTATAGTACTTATATAGTTTCAATTTGCAGTATTCACAGGCCAAATCAAAGGAGGAAAAGAGAAATCTCTTCTTGGTCTTATTTGATTATGCGCTACACCAGATAAATGAGGCACGCTTAATTTCTGGAGCTTCTGCTTATGCTTTTGATGAGGTTCAGGCAGTTTCTTCTATGCTTATTCTTGCAGATGCCCCTGAAGCATTTTATATTGTTGTTAAGCATGGCGTGGACGGTATTGGACAGATTTTAATGAAGTCAATTTCCGGAGCCTTATCTAGATCACCAAATCATGGGCATCTTGATCTGGTACACTTCTGCTATGTTATTTATTTTCTACATTTTATTTATATGGTTATAAATAAACCAGTCTTTGACAAACTTGTGTGTTTGTTTGTATTTTTGTGAGAATCCGTACGCATATCGAAATATGGATCTTCACTAGCGGTGTGCTAGAAAATAGGCATAAATATGGGTTCGTGGTTTGAGATAACTTTGAAAAATACAACAATAAGATAGTGGGTGTATAATCTAATTAAAATAAGATAATGAAAAATAGACTTGACTAATTTGGTCATGTACAACAAATGGTAGAAAACTACAAATTTTCTTCTGTAGATAAAATTAGTGTTGAAGGATTTAGGAGAAAAAAATGATAGACTGGATAAAATCATCTAATATAATACTCATCAAATGGAGAATGAGAATTTTTATAAAGTCAATCTCAAATAGCTGTCATAAGGCTAATGATAATGATAATGTTGATGATTCGTAAGAATCTTCATACACAATAAAAAAATTACAAATTTAATGTTCATTGTTGATGTGATCCTATTGTGATTCCAAACCCTTTCGAACCCCTATTATTACTCTGAAAATTAGTCAATTCTTTATCATACATATCTTTTATAACTTACTATATTTTGAAACACCCATTTTTAGTTTATATTCATCACATCACATGTGATGGTGCTTGCTTGTCTTTCAAGATCAACAATAACTATATGAAGATCCTTTCTTCATTCTTTTTTTTTTATATCCATTTTTTTTTAAGTTTATTTCATTACTCTCTTTTGTCTTGAGAGCTTGATTCTCTGAATTATTATAAATGCAAATGTTTCTTTCTTTTTAAATATTGATAGCAAAATATTTTTTTATCTAATTTTGACATTTCTTAAACTTCAAGATTCACTGGTAAGATTTTTTAACCAAATCATTCCAATATCTCCCATCTCTCTCTAAATTTCAAGAGGTATCTACTATGGACCTAAAGTTCTACTTTTATTCATCTTTAAAACTAGCATGAGTTCACTTTTTTTTTTGTTATTTTTTCATATACTTCATAAATTTATTCATTATGTCAAATGATACATTTTGAAGAAAGAGCTTTTATTAGGAGGGATTTAAATGGACATGCTGGTAGAGAGATGAAATATTTTAAAAGCATTTATGGTAGCTATGAGTTTGGAGCAATCAATGAAGGTAGTAGGATATTATTAAATTTTCTTCTAGCTTATGATTTTGTAATTGCTAATATCTTATTTAAGAATAGAGAAAAGCATCTCAGAAGAATGGATATATTAAAACTTAGATTGATAATTTTCTTATAAGAAAAATAGATCATTTAAATTGTAAATATTGTAAAGTTATTTTGACTAAAAGTTTTTGCACGAATATCGCTTATTAGTTTTGGACTTTAAGATGAATCGGCAAATTATAAAAAAATAAATTAAAATGCTATCATAGGATTAGATGGCTGCATTTACATAATTCTAATAAAAATATTTTTTAGAGTAGGATTCATAGTCTTGAGATTTTTACTGCGCATGAGGAAGTTAGTGTTATGTGGAAAAAATAGCTAGCGATATTAACAAATGTTGTAAAGGATATGTTTGAAGTATCAAAAGAAAAAACTCATAATAGTAAAAATAGTTAGTGGTGGAATAAAAATGTGCAATAAAAGATAAAAAAATAATAAACTTTGTTATAAAACTTGGTTTAGGTATAAAAGCTCGAAAAGTTGAGAAAGATATAAAGGCTTTCATAAGGAGCCTAAGAAAATAAGATGTTAGGCAAAGAATTTATCTTTTAATGATTGTATAATAAATTATATATTGAGGGCAAAAGATAGATGTATAAGCTAGCCAAGCAAAAGATAGAAGAAGTAAGGATTTAATTCAAATGAAGTGCATTAAGGGTGAAAATTAAAAAAAAATTATTAGAAGAGGGTATTTAACAAAGGTGAATGAGATATTTTGTTAAGCTTTTCAATGAAAATTGTAAAAAAAAAAAAACAATTGAATTTACTGTCCTTAGTACCCTAAATGAAAATAGAGATTTTTATTTTTATCGGCGTATTAATAAATCAAAGTTAGAGAGGTTTAAAGAAAAATGAAGTGTGGAAAAGCTATTGACCATGATGATATTCCAAAAGAGATGTGGAAATGCATAGGAAATGAAAGAATTTATTGGCTTACGAAATTTTTAATATTATTTTGAAGACTAAAAAGATGCTAGATGAGTGGAGGAGTATGTTGATTCCTATTTTTAAAAATAAAGGTGATGCACAAGAGTTTGCGAATTATAGAGTAATTAAGGTAATGTGTTATAATTTAAAATTATGGGAGAGAGTTATTGAGTAGAGCTTATAACATGATTCTAATGTTTCTCAAAATCAATTTGGATTTATGCTGGGTAGGTCTACTATGGAAGCTATGCATTTATTGAGAGCTTTGATGGAGAAGTATAGAGAGAATAAGGTGGATCTACATATGATATTTATTGATTTAGAAAAAATATATGATAAAGTTTCAAGAGAAGTTCTCTAGAGAGTTCTGGAAAAGAAAGGGTTAATAATGTTTATATTCAAGTCATGAAGGATATGTATGTAGGAGCTATTACCCATGTTCAAACACAAGGAGGTTTGACCAAGTATTTTCCTATTTTAGTTGGACTACATCAAAGATCAGCTTTATGCTCATATCTTTTTGTTTTAGTCGTGGATGTTCTTACTAACATTTGCAAGAGAATTTACCCTGGTGTACGCTTTTTGCTTTTTTTTTTTGTTGTTGTTAAGATTAGAGAGGGAGTTAAAGGTATACTTGAATTATAGAGGTCAACCTTAGAGTATAAAGGTTTCTGTTTGAGTAGATCTAAAACTTAATACATTGAGTATAATTTTAGTAGTAAGAGTATGCGTTTTAGATATATCAGGTCTATTGTTCAAAGAGATGGTGAAATAAATGAGTATATTATTATTAGAATTCAAATTAGATGGTTAAAGTAGAGGGATGCATAGGGCTTGTTGTGTGATAGAAAAGGAGAAAAGGACCAAAATGGTCCCTCAACTCTATGTGAGGGATCGAATCATTCCCTTAACTCTTTAAAATGGTACTTATTTGATCCTACCATGTAATGATATAAAGTTGATGGTGTTAAATATGAGGGTAATTTGGTCATTTCTATTTAAAATATTTAATAAATGAGATTGAGTAGTTATTATAATTTAAAAAAAATATTAAACTTTTTTTAATAAAAAAATAGAAATAACTTTAATTCTACTAATTTCACTATTTTTAAAATATTTATGTATGTAACAAGCAACCAAATTTGTCATTTCTTTACAAGCTCTACAATTACACGAAATTAAAAAAAAACTTTTCATGAACAAAAGATAATAACATAAAGTATGTCCATCCCCCATACAAAAAATCACTAAACAAAAGCAAAAATACATTTAATTAAAGGCTTTTCCATTCCCCATTGAAAAGGCATGCAGTTGAACCAACATCAAAATTTGGATATATCCTGCGCTTCAAAAAGCTCATTCAATGGAATTTTTTCTTTTTGGAGGTGTAAACCTATAGAAAAAAAATGATTAGATTGATATAGCAAAAGAAAAAGTCAATTATGACAAAAAAATTAAAATCAACATACTAAAAGTGTTGTATTTGAAGATCCTTGAGTGACAACTTCCAAAACAGGTTTAGTTTGAGGTCGACACTTCAACAACTTTGAGGGCTAGTTAAAAAAAACATTTTTAAATGAAAATCATTATCAATGTAAATAAAATTGAAGGGATGATATGACTCGCCATCTCAATCATTGGTTGGACAAGTTCTTGGACTTATCCATGTCCCTCTTCACTATTTGTTCTTTTATTACATGTTATGTTGTTTTGTCCACTTTGTCTACATTTACGACAGTGAAGTTTAACATTGGATCTCTCTATCTTTTTGGAGAGTGAATGTGATGCTTCTTCATCGATAGTTGTTCTTCGCAACTTCGATAGCCTTCCCCTCTTTGATTTATTATATTTTGGTGGCAATGGTTGTATCCTATTACTCATTAGCTATTCATTAACATTATTCAAAGGCTTTATGTTACACTCATAACTTGTCATATAAGTCTCTGTTGTGTAGTAGTTAACAACAAAATCCTCACAGTCTCTCATTATCATATGAATTGCAGTGCAAGCGTGTTCACATGGGATTCCACTTAACTTCCACTTCTGACAAGAACAAGATTTTAAGTTCAAGTTGACCTTATACTGACTTCCATGCATGGTACTTGTCTCATAGTTGTTATCATCTGATTTGTAAACTATGCAAGAACCTGCTTCATGCATATTTTCTTTCACAATTTCCTTAATTCTATGACATAGTTTTCCATTCTAATTTAATGCCTTTTCTTTGTTCTCCAATTTAATGTAGATGAGTTGATGTGCCTTCTTGGCTTGAGGTTTTGATACATGCAATTTCAAGTCATCCATCACTTCTTTTCTAAACACATTGCATCTCCTTTGGGGATTGAGTTTGACTTTATTCACATACCACTTTACAATAACTGTTGATGTCAAAGTCTTGCTATGATAATTTCATGTACATGCCATGATTTACTACCTTGATGTGTTGAGTTATATATGCTAAAAGGGAAATTAGGCCGTATGCAGACCACCTTACATCTTCTTTTATCATTCTCAATACATTTGATTGTTTTTCTCATCAAATAAACCAATTTTCAACAACTTTTTTGAATTCCTCCTTCCCACTAAATAGCATGCCAATTTCGAAATAATTACTGAAATCTGTCGTGGATTGATAGTTGGCCATTTCCAAATTTCATCTTCATCACTATTATGAAGACTAGCTTCATCACCTGAGTTCACAATCACTATCACACTTTCCCCCTTTAAAAATTCTAGTAGGATTTTCTTCAATGGTTAGATCTTTATATGCGCTTGCTATTCTTTTTTGCATCATTTTAGCTTCCCATAATTTCAGGATTTTAGGTCTGATATAATTATTGGATGCAATAACAACAACAAAGCCTTTATTCCACTACGTGGGGTCTACTACATAATATATTTTTCTCCGAAATGAATTCATGTCATAAATATTTGACAAACTTTATGCTGGTTGTCGACCATTTAATGCCACTCGCATCTAGGGCTTTAGATTGAGACCTGACAATAGCGGGGTTGTTGTTGTATAATTATTGAATGCCTCAATATTGTTTTTTTTTGTGGTCTTTATATCACATGGCTTTCGTATAATTACTTTTCTAATTTATAATTTTCTTTTCATAGATCACAGAAAAAATCATCTCGGAACTTGATGACACCCTAGGTGCATTCACTCATCTTGACAATGAGTTCGCTGATATGATGCAACTGACGAAATCTTACCAGTCAAGTTCTGCTTTAGATGAGCTTGGAGTAGCAGAGATTGGCTTGAGAAGTAGGCTTTCTTGGGTAACATTGCATTCTCTCCTTCATGCAGAACGAGCAGCATATCGTCATCATGGATATATATGGCTAGTTGAACTGCTAATCTTAGAAATCGGCAAGGTAAAAGGCAGGAGCATATGGGCTAATATTGAGATTTTTAAGAAGCATTTTATAGATGCTGGAAACCAGGATATAACTTCTTCAACAGCTCCGTTGTCTATAATTATCATGTGTGGCCTTCTGAAGTCAAAACATAATTTCATCCGAAAGGGTTTTCTTTTTGTCTTGGAAAGGTTTTTAATGCATTGCAAATTACGTTTGGATGAAGATCAGTTGCAGAGCATAAACCATAATGACAAAATTGCTGATCAAAATCAAATCCGACTTCAGAAAGCATATGCTGTTATAGATGTAATGAGTTGCGCTTTATCACTGGTAGTTCTAATAAATGAGACTGACCATCTCAATATCTTGAAGGTACCCGCAACTAGATGTTGATTTTTATTTCTTGTAATCTTATATAATTGCAATAGAAGCCGTGATTTTTTGTTATTTTATCCATAATGCATTATCTAGTATGGGGAACATAAGAGCATGAAGGAAAAGCATTTGATACAAGATAATATTTATAGCTAAACTAATAAATTCAAATTTAAAAAATAGGTTTTGATTTCTTTGCTGTTCATGAATTCGTGGGATATTTATTCTATCTTTGGCATTAATCCATGTGATCCTAATTTTATTGTCATGAATTAATGTGATACTGATTTCCTTATTTGTCATTAAAATATGGGGTTCAACAATAAGATCTATAATGTAGGCATGCCTTCCAACGTTATCTCTCAAGCTAATGAATAGTTATCTTTTATACCAACTTATCAATAATCTCTTGAAATTATGCATTCATTTTGTAAAGGCATCTGTTAGATACTTAGATGACCCCTTGTAATTACATGATATATAAATTATTTTACTTTCTAATTTTTTTTAATAAAATAAATTTTGATCTCAACATGATTTATTCTATCATATTGCACATGTTTGTTTATAATATTTATTTCTGATTTATTATCACTATAAAGTCTTTTATATTCATTTTAATCGATCTTTAGAATTTTAAGAAAAATTTTCAACCATAGTAACTCACATATTCCTTGTGTCATTGCTTTAAATTTAACTTCTACATTGGACCTTGCTGCTATTTTTTAGTTTTTTGCTTCTACATGGGTCAAGATTACCTCCAAGAAATATGCAATGTCCAAAGGTGAATTGCTTGTCTGCAGGTGAACCTGAATGGTTAATAATTTCATGCTTCAAGTTCCAACTTCATGTTTCTTTTAAATGAAATTCCGCTATCATAATTAGTTTTAAGTAATGAAGAATTCAGTAGACAACGTATAGGTGAATGTTAGGCGGATGTGTCCCGCCTCCACAACAGTCTGCTCCCTTTTGGGGGTGAGGTCCACAAGTAATGCAATAATTAGGAGGGATTAGGTGGGAAACTCAAATCAGAGCGGTTTTTCTGGGCGGAAATAGAAGTTTTCCTCGCTGATTTCTATTGTGTTTTCTCTCCGATCTTATTATTTGAAGACCATAACTTTTTTTTTTTGGCCGTTTTTGTTATTTGGAGCCTAGAACCGGGTACCTATGGTAGAGAAAAAGGTGGAAGTGTTGGAGAGCGAGATCAGATAATTGAAATCTGAAATTTCATATCTTTGAACTCAAATTTTAGATTTCAAAAGTCAAATTTCATCCATCCATGAAAAGATTGATGGGAAATTTTCCATCATTGAGGAGATGTTGAAGTTGTTCGAGGGTCAAACCAAAAAGACGTCGTCAGAGGCGAGAGAAGCCGTTGATTTCCAAGGAAGTGGGGAAAACCCTAATACGATAATGCAAAGGAAGATTATAAGGCAGAGATTGTGGAGGGAGAAGAGAGAATGCTTCCCTTAGTTCATTTTCCTAGGGAGGAGTCTGGTAGAGGGTATGGGGAGAGGCAAGAAGGGGTTGTGCATGAGCAGAGTGGTATTGAATTTGAAAACAGAGGGGTCAAATTTGAAAGGTGATGGCTTGATTATGATCGAAGGGGTGCCGAATTTGAAAGGAGGGGGCTGAATATAATCGAAGGGGTGCTAAATTTGAATGGAGGGCTTGTGATGAAATGTTTGGGTATGAGTGGAGAAGGAATGATTTGCACCATTGGGGGGAACCGCACCATTGGGGAATGAGAAATTTTTGGAGAAAACAGGGGTGACAGAGGAGATTTGAGGGTGAGGAAGCTGAAGATACCTATTTTTTAGGGAGATGATGCACATGGGTGGTTCTATCCTGTGGAAAGGTACTTTACCTTCAATAGGTTGACAGAGGATGAGAACCTGACAGCAGTCGGGATGTGCTTGGAGGGGAAAGATTTAGCATGATGCCAGTGGAGGGATACGAGGCGTCCCATACGAACCTAGAGGGAGTTTAAAGACTGTTTGTTGGAACATTTCCGAACCAGCAGGGGAGGGGACTTATATGAACAATTTTTCGCCCTAACGCAGGATGGGACGGTGGTGGAATACATTGAGCAATTTGAGCATCTGGCTAGCCAATTGGACCGGCTTCCAAAGACTGTATTGGAGGGGAACTTTATGAAATGGCTCAAACTAGATATTCAAGCGGTGGTTAGAGTGATGAGGCCTCACGATTTGGGAGGCACCTAGAGAGAGGGATTGGAGGCAACATGATGTGAAACAAATTCAGAATTGCACGGAGCATTAATAAGACAACGGAGTAAGCAAGTCGATATAAAGATTAACAAGTCACAATTAATGATTTAATAAAATCTCAGTTGCAAAATTGCTTAGGCATTGTTATAAACTCATTAGGCACAACAATTTAAAACAATAACAAACATGCGAGTAATGACGAATGCACTTTAACAATAATCCGCGGGTTAATATTTAGAAAAGTCACCTTGAGTTTCCCTCACTCAAGCTCTCTTGCGGTTAACAGAAGAAAGATATTAGCAACACTAATGTGATCACCAAGAGGAAGAGGGAGCTTACAATATTGTCCACGGGAAAGCTATTCGGAGCGGGAGGAGTTGATGAACAGTGCAAGTGTGGCCACTCGGATGGACGGTAGTATTCGTCGATGGCTCCTGATGAAGCAACCTGGACTTGTGGGCAGCAGGTCAGTGGTGGGAGAGCTCCCCAAGATGGCTGGTCAGCAGTTTTAATGCTTGAGAAGATCTTGGACAGCACTATAAAACAATCAGAAAAGCTTGGACCTACTGCTGTTTGACGTTGGAAGCTATGGACCTCAATTTGGGCATGTGCTGGGTACCAAACAGCAATGTATAATTGCTGGAATAGAGTTGCAGTCAACACGAAATCAGCAATTTTGAAGATACCCAGGAAAGGGAATTAAAGAGGGGAAGAGGCCGGTTAGAGCAAGGGGCACGGGAATATCCAATTTCAGATTTCCGGATGAGAGGAGTGAATGTGGCTAATCTGGAATTCTGCTACAGGTGTGCGGGATTGAGTAATTTTGGGAGGGAATCTGAAGTTTTGATATTCAAAATAATTCCAAATATAGTGTGGAGGGGGGCGGCTGCTAGGGAAATTAGTGGAGACATTAATTAAGGATTAATGGCTAGATTGGAGAGAGAAAAACCCAATGAATGGGGGCCGGCCAAATAGAGAGAGGGAAGAGGGGAATTATGATTAATTAAGTGGGGCCCACACATTATTTAAAGCATTAAAGAAAATCTGAATTAAAATTCAGATTTTATTTCAAAGAGGGGTTTCCAAAATTAAGTTATAGTATTGGGAAAGCTTTTTGAATTTCAAATTTGAATTGAAATTCATTTAAGGAACTTTCCTAATTTCTTGGACTTAATTTAAGAAAGCAATTAATGCCTCTTTGAAATTTGAATTTCAAATGCTTTGGCTTGGGGGAAAGATGAGCCCATCTCATACAATGCATGAGGCCTCCTATAAATAGGCCAAAATGAACCAAAACTAAAAGACATAAATGCCCTCGGGGCTACAATATCAAAATGACCCCACCCATAAGGGTAAAACCGTAAAAATAAAATAAACTATTACAAAAAAAGACTCAAAATAAAACTCCTGATCGTGGCCGTTGATCTCCGGCGTCTCCGATGGTACACGTGTCGAAATCGTTGTAGATGTCCTCATCACAATAGCTCAGGATGTTCGTACAAGATGACAACCACCTTTTTGGCACCATAAAGCCGATACTGGGTACTCTTTGGGAAATCCCGAAGGAGATGACTGAAGGAAGAAGACCTAGAAACAACTTCAAGAAGCTCACATAAATGGAGTTACATGAGAAGAGGGTGAATGGGCTCTATTTCAGATGTGATGAGAGGTATACACCGGGGCACAGATGTAAGGAACGATCTCTTCAAGTTCTTAACATTTGTGATGACAAGGAAATCGAGGAAGGAGCTTTCTTCCCACCTTGCGGACAAGGTGGGTCTTTGGGAGAGGGGTATTGTTAGGTGGAAGTATCCCACGTCCACAGTAGTCCTCCCCTTTTAGGGCTGGCCGGGTTCCACAAGTAATGCAATAATTAGGAGGGATTAGGAGGGAACGTCAAATTAATATTTTGGGTATTTTGATATTTTTTATGCTTTTAGGAGGATTGTAAACCGAGGGTTAGGTTATGTTGTATTGCTAAAATTTGGAGAGTTCTTAGGTTTTGTTTGGGCTCTAGCCGCCAGCTAGAGATTGGGAGAGCTATATCTTCCTCTCAAATTGAAGATCTATCATTCCATTGTACTCTGTTTGTTTTCTTTCATCTATTATTCAATCAAGAGTGTTTTCTTTGTTTTTCCTCTATTAAATTTTCAAATTTTGCTTGGCGAGGCTACTGAAATTCTGATTTCAGTAATTGTTTCTTTGTTTATTCCAATATTTCCTATCAGTGGACCACCACTCTTAGATCATGCACGAATTGACTTACCATTCTCACAAGATATATACTATGTTTGATCTCATATGTTCAAGATATATATTCGTAATCATGTAAGGTATTATACTGATTCATACTCTTATGATGATGCACATTTTGCAGATAAATATGCTCGGCATTGTGAGTTTTTTATTAGATGTTGTCATTCCTATCATATAGACTATTTTATTATTAAGTTCATCAAATTTAGCCTTAACTTTATTAAATGTCCCATAAATCAATTGCACCCTTGGGTCTATGTTATATTGAATCAAATTTTAGTTATAGATTTTATTAATGTTAAGTTCAAGAAAATAATAAATCAAATCAGTCTTAGTTTATAGCATGCAATTCACAATAAGTAGGATGTAATCTCGCAATATTACTCACTCTTAAGATTAAGTAGGGATAACTAATTAAGGCATTACTGGGACAGAGAGGGGTTTGCAATGTAAATTCAACTTATAAAATATATGGAGTTTCTTAGGTATAGTTCCTATGCATTACATTGATTTTCCAATGAACGTAAATTTAATCAAAATATTGACTTATGGATTTTATCTTTATAAATGTTATAATCAAAACTATGTTTGCCAAAATAGCTTTACCTATGATGTATTTAATTTTCAAAATGTAGTAACTTTGAGTGGGGTGCTGAAAAGTCGCCAAGTCTATGGGGGATTTTGAAAGTATGTTGTGGACGAAAACAGGTTGTGTAGGCTCAGGTTTATCCAAAGAGTGGTAGAAGTTACTGTAAATTAGTTTTGGATGGCATAGATTGAGATCGTAGCTGGTGAAATTCATGATTATGTATAGTGCGAATCATTGATGAGATTTTGCCTGAGGAAATGGGAAGCTAAAGTGTATGTGGGCCAATTACAAGGAGTAGAGGAAGATGCGATCTAGAGAGTGATGAATGTGATTAGGATGGGGTGTGGTTTGAGAGGCATTACTGCATTATTTAAAATAGCAATTAATGTTATTGGTAAACTATAGGGAGTGGTTGCAGTGATGCGAGTGCACACAATGAGAGCATAGAGGGTCGCACAAGAAGCAAATGTGTAGCATGGAGTGCGCAAATTGTATGACTAGGCGTTGGACATGAACATGTAGGTGTATGGGACGCGAGCAGAGATGTGATGGAGCGAGATGCAACCTATGCTTTGCCTGATCACTATTTGGTAGCAGGCTCCACAGGGAGATTGACTATGTATTAAGACTTCTTTTTTTAATCAGTACTGAGATTGACTAATACTATGCATTAAGACTATTAAGGAAGAAATTAATATTTTTGTTACATATGAAACATGTTTATGGACAAAATTCTAGTAATGTATGAAAAAAACATAGTCTATCACATTTAGATGGAGGTCATTATTTTTTTCCCTTGTTTTGGATGAATGTCATTGCACTTTGTTTAAGTTGCACCATCAAGTGGAAAGAATTATCCTGTGTTACTGATGACCGCTTTTACTAGTAATCTTTGAATTCTTATTTGGTATACGTGTGCCTGAATGCATTGAATTGCCACCTTTGACTGTGCTTCTTCTTATTCATCAATGCCTGCGGATGAACTATTTGGGGAGGATTTTTCTCAAAAAATGTCATTAAACGCGCTATGAGTATTATATTTTTAACTAACTGTGATATGAGAAGATGGGGCGAAGGCAGACATAGCATATGATAGTTAATTATCAAATCAAAAATTTTTTATTCCATACTTGATGCAGTGATATTTTTTTGTTGATGCATGTTCAATTGATAATTAGATTGTTGCAGGAAGTATAAATTCTGTATTTCAACTTTGACTTGGTAGAGATGTCATTTTTCTTGTTCAATAGCACAATTTGACGATTTAAGTGAATTTTTCAAGCAGATGTGCGATATTCTGTTTTCTCAATTATGTCTGAGACTGCCTGCTGCAAATGAAACTCAAAAAGGTGACTCAGACTTCCCCCGAAGTTTGTCAAAACCAGGAAACATTAAAATTGACAGGTCTTCAGGAAGCATCTGCTCTAGTCAAGATTTCACCTTTAATCATGAGACCGAATCAATGGCTGCCCTTGTTTTACGTGGACATGCTATTGTTCCCATGCAGCTGGTTGCCCGAGTTCCTCCATCCTTGTTCGACTGGCCATTAATACAACTTGCTGGAGCAGTAACAGATGACATTGCACTCGGTGTTGCAGTTGGCAGTGAGGGCAGAGCAAATCTTCCTGGTGCTACATCAGACATTCGTGCCGCCCTTCTCCTTCTTCTGATTGGTAAATGTTCGGCTGATTCTGCAGCATTTAGAGAGGTTGACGGTGAAGAGTTCTTCAGGTAGTTTATTTATATTGTTTCACATATCCGTGCTTTCCAGTCCTACAGGTGGACAGTTTCTGATTTGGATGTAAATTGGTAGGGGACTTCTGGAAGATCCAGACTCTAGAGTTGCATATTGTTCTGCAGCATTTCTTCTGAAGGTATCTCATAAATCTTTCACAAATGAATCAGTTGTAATTTTCAACTTCATATTCTTTTGTCAATCTTGTGTATGCAGAGAATGATGACTGAAGAGCCTGAAAACTACCAGCGCTTGCTTCAGTCTCTCATAATCAAGGCACAGCAGGTTAGGCTTTCTTGAAGCTTGCCACGTTGTTTTTGTTCCTCTATGATAGAAAGTGCTTCAAATTATCAGCTTCTTTTGTTGTTTCTATTATCCAGTGTAACAATGAAAAGTTGCTGGAGAACCCTTACCTCCAAATGCGTGGCATCCTTCAGCTAATGAACGAACCTGTAGGGTAGATCTGATTTTGCTACAATGAAGAGCTTTGCTAAACTGGCTGAAATTCAAGTTTGGCTTCTCGTTATTTGATGATGAATGCCGAGCACTGTGATATGACTATTTGAGAAGCATGGCGAGTGGCAGGGTAAGTTGCTAAGGCTTCACCCGTTCAAATTCTCCTTTTTTTAAAAGCACTTGTTCTTATATTTTACGAACAAGTGGACTGACTTATGGAATAGCTCTTAATTTTATGCAAGAATATGTATATATTCTATAACGCAACAAAAGCACAATATTAGCTGAACTTTACCAAGCAAAGCCCTCGTCATCTTGGTCTTCTTGTGTAAAGCCAGAGTACTAGGCCAATTTTATTGGTTAGGCTTCGTTTGGGATGATTTTTTTGTTGCTTCTTAAAACAGCTTTCTAATATAAAAATTAAATTTTTTAAATTTTTATACTAAAAAACTGTTTTAAGAAGCAATAAGAAAGTCTCAAATGAAACCTTAATCACACTTAATCTCATAATATCAATAGATATGCACGCCTCTGCCTAAAATATCACGGAAAAACACTACTTACTAAGCCAAATCCTTAAAAAACAGATCTTCTTGAGCAGTTTCAAATTTATTTTTCTTCATACGGTTCATTTGTTTCTTTTATCCAGGTCTAAAATAAACTTGTAAATTACTAATTGGCTGGACGGATGCTGCGCAGCAGAAGTACAGCATGTATAGCTGGGCGTGTTAGTCATTTTATTCGTTGATTTATTTGATCGTTTTCTCCTACCAGTTGCAGTCAAAACAAAGAATCATTATTTTATGTAATATATTCATTTCTCAGGTATCAAATCATCATTTTGCCAAACTTAAAGCTTGTTCTATCCGTTATATAGCCGTTATGAATCCTAATTTTGTTCTTTTACAGGTTAGTCATTGGCATGTGAAGATGGGGTTGAAACCGACATCCTCAGTCCTCACTGCCTCTCCAATTTTGTAATGTGATGAGGATAACAAACGAGGTCCAGGTGAGTTTTTTTTTTTTTCTTTTTTTATCTTTTTTTTAATTGAGGCAACCTCGTTATAATAATTACTATATTGTGTATTTCTTTATTTTGCATTTTCACTTATAATTTGGTAAACTATGAGCTTGAATTTTTTTCGTCAAGTATTTATTGTGTATACCTGTAGAGCTTCACCAGTAATATTATGACATATTTTTAACTTCATTGACTGAAGGTTATATAGTGAATATGAAGGCTTTCTTTCTCTCATCTGCCCATTTCCTTATGACTGAATATAGAAACCAACTGTTATAAATGTAAAGTGAGACAAATAATTGTGTTGCCCAATCTGTTGCTTAGTTGCGAGGTGTAAAGGAGTCAAGTGGATTTATGAGCTAGCTTGAGCACGGCTCGATAAATAGCTTGTGAGCCGAGTTGGATGAGCTATCGAGCCACAGTTTGAGTGAGCCTCGACTGGATTGATTAGCTTGCATGTAGTATCATTTAAAAATATTATCAAGTTGCTATTTGTTGTTTCTTTTCTAAATTTTCATTTTATTTTAATAATTGAATAATAATTTTTCTCTTTTTTTAATATATGAGTTGGCTAATGAGCCAACTTGAACTTATAGAATTAAGCTCAAAGTTCGAATTCTAATTTGGAGATTGGTTGACACTTATGATGCACTGACACTTCTCCTCAAAGAGACGTGCAGTGTTCGACACCGTATCCGACACGACACTCACCCGACCTCCGACGACACGTGTCGGACGTGCCGAAAACGTGTCGACACGTGTTCGATTAAAAAAATATTAAATACAAATTGGATATGCGTGTCGGACATGCGTATCTTAAATATTTTATTATTTTTTAAATATAATTTATTGTATTTGGCGGGATTTAAATTAAATTTTTTATTTCCTATCCATAACATCAAATCAACGTCCGTACTTAATAGTTATACCCAATCATCGAATATTCTTATTTTCATTTCTTGTATCCATGTCATATCGTATCCGTGTTGCCGTGTCCGTATTTGTGCATCATAGATTTTTAAATGTCATGTGAATTAACTTTGAATCACATTGTGAATTATGCCAATGCATTTCAATTACTAAAGTTATCAAAGAAGAGCTTTCGTGCTCGACTCGATCGAATATGATAAAAAACAACAGACTATGAGTATGATGTCATGCGAAATAACTATAATATGTTCGTTCTCAAAATGAACTCTGTCGATGTGTTTGAAATATTGAAATTATTTAAAAACAACACTTATATTGAATGAATTACCCTATAAAACTCAAACATAAATTTGCTTGCACTCGATGTGATGTGAGAACTAATAGATTATGTTGGAGATTATTCACATCTTTTTATTGTTATTATTATTTTAGTATAATAAAAATATATACATAATCAAATTTAAAAAAAAAAAAAATATCTATATCGAATCGTATTGTTGCACTGCACGTAGCTCTTTTTAATTTGTTGGTTAGTAGATTGACTCCCACCTAAGAGGTTTTGTGTTCGAGTCTCTTGTATGAGTTGTGTTGTGTCAGTTTTTGGAGAAATTATTACGTGCGGAGGTCGGACACAGAACCGTTCGGTTTTTTTTTTTGTGAAACGTAAAAGTATAGTATTTTTCATCATTGTTTTTAATTTGCTTTTACCATTCACATGTGTCCAATCTCCGCACGTAATAATCTCCTGTCTTTGGGTGCTGAACTAATTAAAAAAAAAAAATCTCATCGTTGCGCACCCAAGCCTTTTCTCCATAAACTCCTTATCAAGTGGCCTGCTCTTGGAGAGACTCAATTCACCGTCTGGAGATCAACCAGAATGCGCCACATCAGTAATACCCAACAGTATCGAGCCTCGATACCGAGCGGAAGTGATTGGCACATTCTGATTGATATTTGGACGTTGTTTAGCATCCGAACAGAATAATTTGCCCTCCTCTCGAACTCCTGGTCTGCTTACACAACGGTATCCTTGCGCCCCTCGCTAGGGCAAATTATTGTGTTTGGTGTCCGGATTCGTCCGGACATCAATCCAGTGTCGCCACGACACCAAAATACATCGGGACCCAGTGTATTTGGATACACCGGGACCCAGTGTATTTGGGTACACCGGGAACTAGTATATTTGGGTGATGTGGCATCACCGGATGGGATGTCCAAACATTCGGTGACCGGACGTAATAATTTGCCCCTCGCTAAAGCCCGCGAGAAAAAAAATAAACAATTATCATATTTCTTCATTTTTTTAAAAAAAAAATATTATGGGCGCATAAACTTAAATTTTTCTTGACAATCAGTTCGTAAAATAAAAGTCTTGAATCGGGGTCAGCTGCTATTATCCTCAGCTTCCCATAATCCAACGACTCGAACTACGTAGGCCGCGGCGGCGACGACGGCGGCGGCCAAGACCGTCGGTACCAAGAAGTCAACCCCCGTGTGGCCAAAAAGCTCCGCTGGAACACATATTATTTCGCCGGGCGGCGCGTCGAGGAGGATTCGAATAGCGCCACCACCACATCCGCCCGCGTAAGGGGAGGAGGTTAGTGCCCACACGAAGGCCACCTCCGGCGCGACGGAGGCGGCTGCCACGGTGGCGGCGACGAAGGTTGTCCACGTGGCAGCATAGACCAGCAAGGGGCGGCGTTCGAGGAGAGTTTCCCAGAGCTCAGTGATTACGGTAAGGAAGAAGAAAGCCATGATTTTTCTGGCTTGATTCATACATGGATCGATTAAAGATGGAATTATATATATCGTTAGTATGGGATTTGTTTAATATTGCGATTTAGAATTAATTATTAGGGTAATGAAATGTTGATTAGTTGAACAGTGACACTATTGGAGGGAAGATGATTAGGTAGTTGTGACGAAAGGAACGACTCCTATTGGTCGCCTCTTGGTTGTTGACTTTTAATATTTTCGGTCAACGTTTTTATGACTTTGTGAGCTGTGATTCTTAGATATTTAGGCAATGTATAAATTTTTTAGAAATATTTCCTTTCATTTATGCTTCATTTCGAATTAACTTTTTTCATAAATTTATTTTATAATAATTATATTTAATACGCCATCAAAAAATTATCTTGATCGGGCACGAATCTCAATGCAAAATCGAGTTGGAAACTTCTAAAATTAATTCGGAGACCATCTCAACTCTGATTTCAACAAACTTATAGTCAAACTGAGCGTCTCGGAAATACGAATCCAACGATTCACTGTTTGAGTTACCAAACGGTTTCCAAATATGACGAGCTTATAGTAAAATCGAGCGGCTCGACGAGACGAATCCAATGAGCCCAAGATCACTGAATTCCAAAATCATTAAGGCCTCCAAATGCCTGACGAACGGTCCATGATCAAGGGATTCATTATCGGCCGTCCATCCAACCACTCCCCATTTACCCTTGATCTCTCACCTATTTACAGGTCATGCCACTCTAGAAAATCTATAAATAAACCTCTTATTTCTCTTGAAAAGAAACCCAAGCAAGAAGAGAAGAAGAGAAGAGAAGGAAGAGAATGAAGAAGCTCATCCTCGACCATCGCCGGAACTTCGCCAGACCACCGTAGGAGCCTCGCCGGACCACCACTTGAGGCTCTCACCTTCGCCGGAGGCCCTCACCTACGCCATACCACAATCAGAGGCCCTCACCTTCATCAAATGCCCTCACCTTCGCCAGAGGTCCTCACCTTCGTTAGAGGCCCTCACGTTCGTCAGACCATCACCTGAGGCCTGAAGTTCTGCGAGACGATCACCTGACACCCGAACTTTTATTGTACAGTTGTTATTTGTAATCTGATCGCCCTCGGAGGCGAATCAGCCCATTGTAACCGACTTATATTCTAGTGAAGTCATTTTCAACTGGGCTAGGCCTTGTGGTTTTTCCCCTTTCAAGGGTTTTCCACGTAAAAAATCATGTGTTCTCTGTGTTTGAGCTGAATATCCGTACAAAGCTAAGATGTATAGTTAAAACTCTATCGTCATGTATATTCTAGCCCGTAACAATATTATTCTATTTATCTTTATATTTTTAAAAAATTATAATGGCAAATAAATAATATATTTCATTAAAAAGCAACTTATAATTCAATTATTACCTTTCAAAAAATATGTTTTTTCCACAATAACTCATTAGTTGCTTTAATAAATAGCTGCAAATCGTCCAAATGAACTTATTTTGGATAAATTGTTTTGTGCAGACATCGGATTGTTTGTAAGCCAACCAGAACGGGTCATGTCATATAGCACCCAAAAGTATCCAACACCAGTGCCAAACAAAAATATAATGTGACATATTTTAGTTGACCTCTGAACAATATTCGATGTTCGCCCATAATAATTTATCCTTATTTTGACACTATAGTCTAAGCATTATTTTTAAATTGCATATAATTATAGATGTACAATGGTTGTGTATAATTCTGCCAAGTCAAATATCTTAAAATCAATTAAGGACAACTAAACCTATTTTTATCATTCTATGTAGAATTTTGAAAGTTATTAGAATATTGTGAGTGTTATAAACTATTTATCTTTTGAAAAAAAAATCAACCAGTAATTTTCTTTTAGATTAAAGCCTTTTAATTAATTAAAAAATAATAATAATCTTAATTCAATTTTTAAAGTTTTAATTAAAATATAGCTTAAAATTTGTTAATATTGTTCGTTAAATTTCAAAATCAAGTAATATATTCCTCATTGAATTCATCTCGCCAAATTCTATAAAACTAACTAACGCTCCAATTCTTAGGATCTTTAAGTATAAATAATTGTAAAATTATTATTACAAAAAAATCATTTTTTTTAAACAGTTACGGGTAATATATAAATTTGACACGGACCTGATTGTACACTTTTTTTAAAAAACTTTGGGGCACATAATAATGCGCTCAACTTTTTTTTTTTTTTTAAGTTGGGGCAGCTTTTTTACTATTTCAAGCAAATTTTTAATATATAAATTAAAATTTTGTGCTAGAAAATTGCTTTAAGAAGCAATAAAAAAAATCATCCCGAAGAAAGCCTCAATCTACATCAATGAACAAATAATAATAAGCAGCTGCCAAATAATTAAACAATATAAAAGCTCAACTTAGCAAATTGCCTTGGCCTTCAAAATCAACAATAACAACAACATCAAATTTTTATCACACTCCGTGAGGTCAGCTAAATTAATCATTTTTCTCATTAAGAATCAAATTCTCATTTTAAATCTAATAAAAAAAAATCATTCCTATCACTTTGTAACAAAATCTTTATTTTTTTATGTCTACATGTACTATTCCTGACATAGATTAGATCTAACATATTTACTCTCCTAACCGGATCATCGGAAGGCCGACATCTTATGTGATCAAACCATCTAAGACCAACTTTCTGATCCAAGTTTTTTTTTTTTTTAATGTTACTTAACAATTTGAATAATGCTGTCACAAAACAAATGATGTTCCTCATCAGCCAGCCCTTTTATTATAATTAAGGCTTTCGTTTGGGACGGTGTTTTTATCGCTTCTTAAAACAACTTTTTAGTAAAAAAAAATTAATTTTTTAACTAAAAAATTGTTTTAAGAAGCAGAAAGAAAGCCGCCCCAAACGAAGCCTAAATCAAGCAGAGGGAAACGGGCATGAAGGTCTGATACTTGAACTATAATCATCCAAATGCTACTGAAGATCTGAAAACCTGAAACCCTGATAGTCCTAAAAACAGAGCAATAATTCAAAAATAATGATGTAGGGTTTTTGATATTTCCAAGAACAATAATCATTGATCTCCTATCTGCCAAAAGACATACTTGCCCGTTGAAACGTCTAAAGTGAATGGAAATCTTCATCCACTGAATAATTTCCTCATAATAAAGAGTTCAATATGGTGTGAACCTCTGACTTGTTGGTCAGTAAGTTTAAATTTATTGTCCGTTTTTAGGGTTTGATTTGTTAACTAGCTCAAGAACATCGATTCAAACTAAAAAAATATAAAAATATAGAAATTTAAAATATAATGTTTATATGTCTTTGCAAAAACATTTAGCAATATATGCACCTACATATAATGGTTAAGTGTCTTCGCAAAAACATGTAGAAAAACTATTGTAATTCAACCATCTCTAGGTTAAGGGACAGGTCAATTTTTGTAATTCACTCAAATTAAGTAGAATCTTTTCACCTGGGGGAGGCCCCTTGGTTTTCCCTCTTCGGGTTTTCCACCTAAAAAAAATAGGTGTTTTACTTCTCTCTCTCTCTCTCTCTCTCTCTCTCTCTCTCTCTCTCTCTCTCTCTGGTTGTGTTGGATATCCGTGCATCGCTATTACTCACACTACCGCCACGAATATTCTAGCCCGCAACAAGTCTAAACTCCCATCCATGTCCTCAACAAAGTTTGACTGTAACCAACCATAAGCTACTGAAGCTTTAACCCCCATAACAATCAACAAGATTTTCACCTTGTGATTTATTAAAGAAAAAAAAAAAAGAATATATAAAGATTTTGTTATTTCTGAAAGCAATAATCATTGATCAATCTTCCAAAAGCTACAAGCCCATCAAAACGTTCGAAGTGATTGCAAAACTGAATCCACCGAATATTATCTCACAATAAAGCACTAGGTAGAAGTCTCACCTAGTTGGATATCCATCAAAGAGTTGCATACAAATAGGCTGTAGCCACAACAGTATAAGCACATATCACATACTAAGTCAAATAACAAATCATCAGGTTGTCTGAAATTAATGAGAGATGAGAGGAAAATAAGGCAGATAATATTGTGATAGCTCGAAAAGATACAATACCATTAAACTATAATCATTTCATTAATGATGACTGACCGCAACAATGATGTTCTCACTTCAGAATACAGTCAGTTGGCACGACCTTTGATGACATCAAGATCCATCTCAGATGGATCAGTTGCTTGCAACTCCACCTGGATCCCATCCAGCTCCCTCTTGAAGCTTTCTTTGGAGCTTGCATAAAGCATCTTACTTCTCACTTTAGATGTGTCAGGAGACCTTCATAAAATATGCATAAAAACAGAGTAGAAAACAAGGAAAAAAGGTCGAGGAACAAGCATTATGAGGTAAAGTAATTATGAAAGAAGAGAGAGCTTACCAGGCTATGAAAAAGATCTTGCTTTTAGGGACATTTTCCTCGGTGAAAAAATCAAAATCGTAAATGGCATAGCGACATTCATTTGGTGGAAGATTGGTGGTGAAATCCTCATAATTCAAAGAAGGTTCTCCAAGCTTCTCCACAATAATCTGCTTGAGCTTCTCATCAATCTTGTAAATTATGAAACGGTGGGTTCTCTTTGCTTTCAATTCAAGGAACTTCAACTTGCAGTCGTCATTCACGGCCATTCCTGAAGCTGAATTGGCCTGAGATTTCACCATACAAAAAATAAAAATGCAGCACATCCGTTAGAAGGAAAATTCTAATTAACACTGATTAATGGTTGAACTTTCACCCGAATACATCTTAGATTAAATTTATGGTACATGGATTATGACGCAACAGTAGTAAATAGAGGAACATACAATGAATTCTCAGGAAAAAATATACAAAAAATGTATTCAATGACAAAATAGCACTCAAGTTGTTGGTTAAGTTAGAACATAATGAGTTAATTTAAGAAACACAACCCTGGGAAAAAACAACAGATGAACTCTTTTTTTATTGCAAAAGAAAACCTACGAACTAACTTTGCAATTTTATACAAGCTACGCAATTCCCGATTTGCAACAAAGTTACCCGATTCATCTCCCCAAATCATTAAAATGAGAACACAAGACCATTAAAAGAGCAAAAAAAAAAACGAAAGGGTGGTTTGGTAGATTTAAGCTAAATTTACCTTAAATCTTGTCAAACACAATTTCCAGGACTTTAAATTCCGCTGTTTTGATTAATCTAATATTTATTTAATCCCATCATTCGCAGGATTTAACAGATTTAAAACAAATAGCCAAACAACTTTCATGTTTTAAGCCTCTCAAGATTTACTCAATCTGGATTTACAAGATTTGTTAAATACTACTAGTATCCAAACAGCCAAGTCAGAGATTAAAAAAAAAAATCCAAATGATACATCCAACTAAGCTGCTCCATCATAAACTTGATGAGAACTAAGCAGAAAGAGTTATGCGTCTGGATCCAGCGAAATCTCGGGCAGATCAAAGATACATACTTAAAGAAGAAAAGGAGAAAAATAGATTATTAAAAAGGACGATTAGAGTCCATGAGAGCTGCAGGATCTAAAGGCTCGATAGTACAAAAACGAAAATACCATGTTGTAAGTGTTGATCGGGCAGAGCTTGGAGGAGGATCAGAAAATCTAGGGTTTCCTTCCGGAGCTGGAGAATCGGGTCGCTTAGAGCTTTGAGAGCGAAGGCCGTGGCCCGTGCGGAAGGGAGGTCGGAGGGGTGGTTCCGTATATATTTTGTAGTCTCGCTCTGCGGGCCCGCCAAAATGGTTGTCCATCAATCAGGACATGCCACGTGTTGATTTGCGTGAACCAGACGCGATGAGGGCCTGAGCTTGGGCTCAAAACCCGCCCGGCCCGATGGACTGCTCCCGCAGAGTCGTTTTGTGGACCTGTATTTGTTGTTGGTGCAACAAATCGAATTTATGTGACAGAAATATAATAAAGAAATCATAATTATTATATATTTAAGCATTAAAAAATTAATTATATATTTTAGTAGAACATTTAAGGGGCTGCTTGGTTGAGTTAATTTAGGGCATAAAGAATTTCAAATACAAAAAAAATTATAAATTTGTGTGTTTGATTGGAATACAAAATGAAGCAAAATATACTAAGATTTTGTTTGAGGTAGTTTTTTATTATTCTATAAAGCAAATTTCTATTATCAAAATTTTTAGTTTAAGAAATTTTTGAACTAAAAAATTGCTTTTGAAAATAATAAGAAATCAGTCTCAAATAAAACTTAAATGAAAAGTTGTTTATTTTAGCTATGAATCAAACTCCAACTCAAAGTGAAAATTATTTACGCCATATATAGCATTTTTTTTTTTTTTTTTTTTTGCAATGATTAGCATATGCAGTGCAATTTTATTAATTTGCTTCATGACGAATAGACAAAATCCTTTAACCATTCAATCTCAGCTTGATCCAGAGGAGAAAATTTAGGATATATTTGCAAGGGCTACATCATTTCATAAAATTATTAGTAAATTTATTTTGAAGAAAAAAAAAATTTACTATTATAATTATAAAAAGCCTATTACAATCACATAAATTTAAAAAAAAAAATCATGAGAAAAAAAAAGAGAAAATAATAGCCAAGTGATTGCTATTTGAAAAATGAGATAACTTTTGTATTGTTTTACTTTTTAGATCGTAATCATAATTTCTATTTCACCAATATTTTTTCTTTGATTTTAAAAAGTTTTTGTACTAAAAATTTACTTTACACAACATCTTTAAAAATTTACTTTCTATATAATAATTTTACAAAAAAGAAAAAAAAATTATCCCAAATGATGCATTAATGTAAAAAATTTAATTGTAAAGTATTTTCTAATATCCCTCTTTAACTTAGGCTTCATTTGGAATAACTTTCTTAGTGCTTCTTAAAACAATTTTTTAGTACAATTTTTTTAACTAATTTATATACTAGAAAACTACTTTATAAAATAATAAAAAACTTCTCCCAAACAAAACCTTAATAAGAAAAATCATAATTATTTTTATTGATAACCCTTTTTTCATTTTGGAGGGTGCTTGAAGCACTCAAGCACAGTTCCATGATGAGGGCAACTTTGCCGACCACTACCTAAGTGGCAAGATCACCTGCCGCGCCGAACTACGTTTATTTCTTCAAAATTTCTTTTAAATACATCCTAGTTATATCTATTTTTTTGGGACATTTAGGTTAATTAAGACAAATTCATACACATATCACATACACAAGACTTGAATCTAAGACCTCTTAGTTAGTAGTCAAATCTCTCAATCAACAGACCAATGTGAGCTGAGTTTGAAAGTACTATACAGACAGATACATCTACTTGCAAAATCGGTTGTCAAATCATCATAAATTTTTATTTTTTTTTAATAACTACCATATTTACTTAATATAATTGTTAATTTAAATTGAACTTAAAAATTATTAAATTTATTTTAAAATTAGTGTAATATAAATTATTTATATGAATCACTAATTTCAAAATAAATTCTAATGAAGGAAGCTGCTCAAGGGTGGAAAGAAAAATATTTCTAACACATGTGAATATAAAGAACATCCACATCCACAGATTAATTTTCCTCAGTATTTTTCACCTGAAGGAAGCTCCTGTCTTATTATTCCCTTCAAGTTTCATTAGTAGATGTTGATCACCATCTTCCAACCTAAGACTTCGTTTGGGATGGCTTTCTTCTTGCTTCTTAAAGCGGCTTTCTAGTATAAAAATTACAATTGTTTAACTAAAAAGTTACTTTAAGAAGCAGTAAGAAAGCCGTCTGAAAGGAAGCTAACAATATCTTGGTTCACCAAACAAAAAAGAATCCTGTAACATGATACATTGTGAAGGAAGGATATACTAAACAAATCATGATGTTACATTATAAGTAAAACACAAAATATTTTTCATAGAGTAGAAAGACAATTTCTGAAGGATAAACTGACCTTGCTGGGAAAGGTTCTTCATCAGGTATGCCCCTTCGCATGCTTCTTCTTGCCTTTAGGATGCTTTTCTTTGTGTTTATCCTTTCTCTTCGGCTTAATTCGTGGGTGATTGCTGCTCTGCTTCGTCGACTGTGGCCGCCGGGAGCTTGTGGTGGGCGGATCATAGACATCCGGCGCCCATTTTACATGCAGATCCGACCTCAAAGCTATCCCATTTTGTGCGCGGCCTCCTTTCATGGCAGAGACGAGGTTGGAAGGTGCCTACACAGCAGGTCAATCAGATCAAAATGCATATTTCGTAACAAGTAAAATTCTTCTATTATTCCAGGTTCATAAATGGCAGTTCATGCTTTGTTGTAAGTGCTGGAATGTTGAATGAAAAAGCATGAAGAAATCTTGTATGTTTGCAATCATACACTAATTGAACCATTGAAGCCATAAGATTACCATTTATATATCATGAATGCAAAATTCTAGATCCTAAGATGTTCTACCCCAATTTGTTTGATCCATCTTTGTTAAGTAAAAGTGGAGTGGAAAGAGAGAGAGAATATTGTTGTTTTAATATCGAAACAAGGAAATAAAACATCATCATGCTGAAAGAAACATATTAAACAGATAATAATATGATGAAATGAGTAAACAATATTGAGATAACAGTCTTAGGCTTCGTTTGAGACGGCTTTCTTACTGCTTCTCAAAGCAACTTTTTAGTGTACTAGAAAACTGCTTTAAGAAGCAGTAAGAAAGTTATCCCAAACGAAGACCCAGTGACAAAGCTTGGTTGATGATTGAAAATTTTAATAGCTAAACAGCAAGTAAATAAACAATATAGAAAGTCTCTGATTAGGTACAATGACATGCTTACTGCCCAAAATCATTAAAATTTGAAGCACTAAGGTGCACAAATTTCATGAGCTGGAAACATGGATTAAAAGAATGTTGACGCCATATGCAACTGCTAGCAATATGGAATCTTTAGATAGACTAAGCAGCCTAGAAAAAGTCTTCTATGTGATATTAAATTCAGTTTTGACTGAAAAAAAAAAAACTTTTCCAAATCAATAAAATTACCACAATATGAAATTAATCTACATAAGAGATGTGCAAAAAATTATAAAGAACAATCTCACAAACATTATAACTCTAAAATTTTAACTAAAAAATCAACTGCATTATATAAGAGAAACTGACAGCGGCAGAGACAGAAGGCTTATGTGTTGTTGATGCCGGAATCTCCTCCTCACAGGGATGGGAAAACTCCAATTCAGAGGAAGGGAATGTTGCAGATTTGCTCAAACACTTCTCCACACTACCATCAAAAGAAACAGATAAACCAGATTCCATAGAAGTACTGATCTCCATAGAATTAGCCAAATCATCCTCATCAGAAGTTGCAGCAATTTCAGATAACTGTGCATGGGAATCTTGGAGATGGACTCCATTAACAGGTACTTCATCTTCCTTGTTTTCAGAGCAATAATTACATTCCTCTTGAATCTCCATCTCAACAGTATCTTCCATATTACTACAGGCATTTTGTTGATCTTCAGTGTTTGACTCCTTGCTGTTAAGACTTGGTAGATTTGACTCTGAGCCAATATCTTCAGAAACGGAATTATCAGAACAGGCAGCTTCCATCCAGTCCTAAATAAGATAAAAATATCCATGCAAGATGAAGCAGTGTTTCAACAGCTAAGAGAAACCTGCTCAATGAAACAGTAAAAGCTAGCAAGGAATTTGCTAAACAGTAGAAAGACTATTTTTCATTCTATCTTCTTCTTCGTTTGAAAACAGTAATATAAAGCATTACTCAGCTAATGCTCTGATTTGCTAAAAAAGACTAAAGCAAATAAAAAGGTATGGTGGTACTAAGCATAACAGAAAAAGTAATAAACGGTTATATGAGGCGTAAGGCCACATGAGCAAAAAGTGTAAAGGTTGCCAGCTCAGCTTAATGGACCGCATCACAAGAACAGTTTTATTGAAAAAATATATCATTTAGTATTTTTTAAACAATATACATTTATAACATACAAATTTATTAACTCTTATAAAACTGCAATTTGGTTAATCTTTGTTGATCTAAGTAGAATACTTCGCTCAATTTCTATTAGCTCTTAAATTAACATTAGTAGTGAAAACAATCAGGTCTGCAAGTTGAGTAGAAGTAGATCAAGTGGAATCCTGAAAGAGGAAACTCAGTCTGTGCTTATAAGCTTTCATGGCAAAAATTGTGCCTGAATCCAATTATTGATAGTAAACAGGTCGGCCACTCCTCAGCATGTTCTGAAGTTACTTAGGTCATCTAAGATTAAAGAATGGCAATAAGAATTGATTGGCATATCTATGAGAAGTATATTATTAGGGTGGTATATCAACAATAACAAAAATTTGGGTGAATGATAGTAAAAACTCCTTCAAAATATTAAGTGTTTGAGATATCTAAAAATACAACTTTTTAAATTATGACCTGTATCATAACTAGATAAGATTTTGCTTAAAAATACACAATAAATTGAAAATAAAAGTAAAAAATAATCAAATGCATATCAAAAGGCTCAATCAGCTAGTCCATGGAGGACATTCAAGACATTTAGCTTTCTAGAGCATTTGTAAGAAACCGGTCAATGAAGAATCAAATTCTTGATTGAAAAGCAAATGCACAATACAATTAACAGACCATATTAATAATTTCTTGAATAATGATGGAAAAAAATGGAATGCTTGATCCATTAAAAAAAATCGTTAGAAATCTTTACCTAAAGCAGCCACTCACAGACAGTCAACCCCTCCAATCCATACTCGAATACAGTTCCGGAATTGAAACTCCAGACGACTATTAGATCGAATAGAAACGAAGGCCACGCAAATGAAAAAGCCGAAAACGAGAATAACAAGCTCAGGAAAACCCTAAAACAAGCCGACCGCCAAACTCGGCCAGATCCACTTTTAGAACTGTTTCATGCGATGTCAGAAAGATCGCCGTACAAGGATGCGATCCGCTTCGCTCGTTGGATGTGGAATTCTCCGAGCACCGATGAAATCGTAGCTGCTCCGAGAATGGGACCGCAGACTGACAATTACAAGATAAAGCTTCTGCACTCACTTAGAATGGATTTGATGGTGATTGAAAATCCAAATGACGGAGCTGATCGAGAGTTAAGAGGCTTCAAAGAGGATGAACGGACTTCGACTGAAATGAGAGCTGTCCGTAATACGGGCAACATTCGCCGGCGATAACGATGACCGGCTAAGACCGGTTCACTTCCTTTCTCCACTGACAAGTGTCATTACTGAAGGATTCAGGTACTCTCAAATTAATCTGCTACTTAAAAGGGTATATAATATTATATAGATAATTTTGATACGTTGGTTGTGAGTTTTTGTTATTAATTAAAAATTATAATTCTAGTAATATATATAATGTGCGTGAGAGTTTATTTTAATTGGCTTAAATATTCAAGGAAAAAAGTTTTGATATATCATCAAAATTATCTTGATGGTGGAGCAAGTAAAATCAAGTTGAAAATTTCTGAAATTAAATCCGGGGTCATGAGAATTTCGATTTCACCAAACTTACAGTCGAATTGAATGTCTCAAAAATACGAACACAACGACGCAAAATTTGACTCAATCCGAGCCCAAATGGGTCCAAATTGAAGATTCAAATCACATTTGGAAAGTTTAAACCATAAATTTGATTGTCAAACGATTGTCAAACGTGGCATGCTTATAGTCGAATCGAGCAGTTTGACGAGGAAAATCCAATGAGCACAAGATAAACAAATTTTGATATCATTAAGACATTTAAATGCCTAGTAAATAGTCCATGATCAATGGGATCAACATCGGCCATCCATTCAAAACACTTACAACTTACACTTGATCTTTCTCCTATTTACTGATTACGCAACTATTAGAAAACTATAAATAAATCCCTCATTCATTATGGAAAGGGGCTCAATAAGGGAAGAGAAGGAAATTAGAGAAATTAGAGTTCTCTTACACTAGACTTTTCCTCGATCACCACCAGACTTCCTCATGGCCACCGACTGTAATCGGACTTTCGCCCGACCACTAATTGAAACTGGACTTCTACCCGGTCACCGACTAACACCGGACTTCAGCCAGAACTTCTTCATGGTCACCGACTGACACCAAACTTTTGCTCGGTCATCGACTGACGTCGGATTTCCAATCGACAACCAGCTCTCACCGCAATACCACCCGGCTGTCAACTGATGTCAGGTTTCCACTCAATCTTCGTTTGTTACTAAATTTCAACATAACGGTTGAATGTTGTAATCTAACCAGCCATATGACACAACAAGTATAATATTCCCAAAAAAATTTAAAGGGCGTTGATTTTGATCCGTTGGTTGTGATATTTGACTTTCAATCAAGAAATTTAGGAATTGGAACATGCGTATGTGATGTGTTTTTAATATTAAAAAAAAAAAAAAAAGATAAAGTTCTACAATTTTAAAGATGTCACATGTCAACATATCACATAGACGATCCCCCTTTTTTTCCTTCTTCAATAAAAAAATAGTTGAAATTCTTGATTAAATAAAGCTATTTCGAGACATACAAAGTAAAATTTCTGTTTTTTTTTTTTTTAAATGTTGGGCGACTAAAGAAATCATTTTTATCAAACATTAGCAGCTAAATGAGAAGTTTAATCCGCCTGAAAGAATCAGAACCGCTGCTATTATATATCGCCGGCGGTAAGAGTCCGCTCCTTCCTCTCTACCTTCTTTACACCTCTCACTTTTCTGGTCATGGATATCGAAATTTCCGACAAAAAAATGTTTTTGACATGAACCTTCACCAGCATTGTTTACTAGGTGTTTGATGAATTACCTCAATAGATTATTAGCCGACTTATTTTGTTTTTTCTCCAATTTCATGTCATCGCGCAGTCAGAGCTACGGAGACGTAAATCGTGAACAATCTTTCCTGAGCTTGAAACAGTAAGTAGCGAATCATGTCTCTACTTCTAGTTTGCTTGGATAATTATATTGCTTAAGTGATGTGCATTCTTGTTGTTTTATGATGGAGGAACAAGAATTTGAAAATAATAAATATTACACCAACCAAACAGAAACCCCTCTTTCCAAATTCGTTTGAGACAGCTTTCTAATTATTTTTGGTAGAATAAGCAGAGAATGTCTGTTTGGATGATAACTTACATATCTTAAAAAAGCTGCTTTTATGATTAGAATCGTAGTAAAAACATTAAAGCATAGCATATAAATTGTCTCAAAAGAGAAATTATTCTGTGCGGACACCGGACGGAGAGAACCATCCGGATTTGCTACATTTTTTGCTATCCTATTGCAGTGTTTTTGAAAAATGACAGTAAAATGACAGCAAATATTCAATTATGAATGTGTTTTTACTGCACTTTTGCTGACCTTTTGCAAAAGCGCAACAAATATTCAACTATTTAATAAATATTAAATATTTGTTGTCTTTTTATTGGCATTTTGCAAAAACGCAGCAAAAGTATAGTAAAAGCGCAACAAATTCGGACGATTCTCTTCGTCCGTTGTCCGCACAGAATAATTAGTCTAAGAAGCCTGGAGTCTTTATCATCCAAGCTATAGATCAAACGTACAACTGTTTTTACTTTTTACTTTACATATGAGCAAATAGCCCAAGGTATTCAAATAACATTGTAATCCGCATTGCACTTTAGTTTTGCAGCCAGCCAGTTAGTCCCTTATCGATGGTTCTGGGAGCACGGGTTTCCTCTAAAGTGGCTCTCTTATCTGCAAGGAAACTATTTGCACGGGATTCTTCTAATAAATTGTTTGTTGGAGGTTTGTGATAGGCTGGTAGCTATTTATCTTCCCGTCTATTTACCATTCATTCTAATAAGACTTGGTTGCTGTGCTTGATATTAGGCTTTTTGGTTGGAGAAACTAGGCTTAGGAAGTGAAAAGATTAAAAAAAAAATTTTGAACATACTAAAGATTAGGCGTTTAGTATCCCCAAAAACTTGGGATAAAGCTAATATGATGATTATGATGATGTCAAAATCGCTTACATTTCCTTTGTATGTTATATAGGTAGAGTAAAAGGGCCACAGAGGCAAGATGTCAAATTGTAGAATCCTTAGTCATATAGGGTGTATTTTGTTAACAAACACATGGTAGGGAAAAGAATCTCACATTGGAAATGAAAAAAAGAATTTTCTTAATAAGCTAGTAGTGGCTCTTACTCGTTGCTTTTCTATTGATGAGTGTCCATGTATATTGTGTTGGGCTCAATTTTGAACTTGGGCATCTTTACCCTAACAAGTGGTAGCAAAGTTGATGGTTTGACTAGGCATGAAGCGTTTAATGTATTTTTATGTATTTCATTAATCTTGGTGTCTTCTATCATGGTTGAGTGAGGTTCAAAAACAAATAACTCTCATATAGGCTCTACGGAGTTAAGTAAACTCTTGTTGCGTAATGTCTAATGATGTTGAAAATTTTTCATTTAAAAAAATCTCAACGTACTTGAAGAACTGCCTCGCACGTTGAGGACAAGCATAATTTACCATTTATCAAAACAAGTTTCTTCTTAAACATAGTTTTTGAGAGTGTCATTTCCATTCATGCCCACAACACCTTTTAAACTTGTTTGCATAACCTCTAATATATAGAATGTCCATGATTCAGGTTCTACACTTGAACAAATATACATTATCTTGATGGTGCTTGAAAGTTGGTTAAAAAGTAACATTTATGTCAAGAAATTTATTATTAGAAAATTTTAAGTGTACAACATTTCTCAATATATCGTGAAAAGGTTGGAGTAGCTTCAGTGGCAATAAGATTAGAGAGAGTCGCCTTAGATGGTTTGATCACATAAAACAGCAACCTTCCGATGACCTAGTTAGGAGAGTAGATGTATTAGATTTGATTTATGTTAAGAAAGGTAGAGGTAGACCTAAAAAAATTCGGTTAGAAAATATTAGAAATGACCTTTCTTAATTATATTTAAATGAGAATTTGACTCTTACCATGACACAATGGAGAAAAAGGATTCATGTTACCGACCCCATATAATGGGATAAATGATTGATATTATTGTTGACAGTTCCCAATATTTAAGGCTCGCGTAACTAAATTCTAATTGCTCCTTTCGTTGAATCAGCTTTGAAGTTCTTGCAAGCCAATAGTTCTTACAATCATTCATTTATTTATTCATATACATTAATATCTATGTTTTCTACTATCCTATTCTTCATCACTACATAATTTGTGATCCTAATTCCTAATCATTTTGATTGGCTTAACTTAAGGTCTTTCATATGACACAAATGAAACTATTCTAAGAGAAGCTTTTAGTACACATGGAGTAGTTACACAAGGTGATTGTACTAAATGTTCAAACTTGTATTCTCTTGGCATCATATAATGATTTATATGGTTCTCTTACTGACTGAAGGTATCTTTATGCCAGTCAAAGTAATATGCGATAGGAGAAGTGGGAAATCTAAAGGTTTTGGATTTGTGCAGTTTTCTCATGAAAGTGAGGCTGCCACTGCTCTGCAACAGATGGATCAACAGGTAATAATGCTCATACTTAGGGTTCGTTTGGTACTACTTTTTTACTGTTCTTGAAGCAACTTTTTAGTACAAAATTTTTAATTTTTTAATCAAAAAAATGCTTGAAGAAACAGTAAAAAAGCTGTCCCAAAGGAAGCCATAGTAATCACTTTTGCTTCTTCGTATCTGTTAAGCATTAGA
Organism: Dendrobium catenatum; assembly: GCF_001605985.2. NCBI lineage: Eukaryota > Viridiplantae > Streptophyta > Magnoliopsida > Asparagales > Orchidaceae > Dendrobium > Dendrobium catenatum. The sequence continues at coordinate 2,787,876 of NW_021318796.1, read as the reverse complement.
CTTGAAATGCTTTTTTAATACTGTTATGATGGATTTCATTTTTTTTTTTGCTCAGTTACTTGAAGGAAGAAACATTCGTGTTTGTTACGCAAACAAGGAATGAAATAGCCGTTCCTGTCTAAAGATATCATTTATGCTGGTAAATTTACCTTTCTCAATTTGCTTGATTGCTTAGGAAAGTATAATGGGGCATCTTGCTGATGTTAAAATTCCAAAAAGAATGCAAGGAAGACTTATCAGCTTTGTTTTTTCAAAAAGTTTATTGTTGTTACTGGTATTTATAGATTGGTAAAGAATGTAAGTTAGCGCTTTGGAATATCTGAAACGTTTCTATGGCTAATCTACTGACGTTAAAACCTGGAGATCTGAATTTTTATTAACTAAGCCAAGGCTTCGTTTGGGATGGCTTTTTCGCTGATTTTTAAGGAAGCTTTTTAATACAAATTAAAATATTTATACTAGAAAGCTGCTTAAAGAAGCAGCAAAAAAACTGTTCCAAAGAAAGCCTAAATCAACACCTACAACTGGACTAATTATTCTGTGCGAACACCTAACGGAGAGAATCGTCCGAATTTGTTACGTTTTTACTACGCTTTTACAAAAAGGCAATAAAAGAACAATAAATATTTAATATTTACTAAATAATTGAGTATTTATTGCGCTTTTGCAAAAGGACAACAAAACTGCATTCATAATTAAATATTAGCTGTACTTTTACGGCTCTTTTGCAAAAGCGTAGCAAAAGGACGACAAATCTAGATGATTATCTCCGTTCTACAACAGCTCTTCTTCATGAATAATTTACATTAATCGAACACCTCAACGAGCTTCCAAGCCGACTAAGCTAGTCGAGCTGGAGCTCAAACTTGTGGCCGGATAAGCTTGGTTCATAAACTCATTCATGACTACAAGTTAAATCCAAACTGATACCCCTATATATATATATAATCGAATTCCAGTCTAACCTAAAAGCAATCCAACCCAAATCCAACCGTCTAGCAACTCTAACTTGGCATAATAACCTATTTTACTTTAAAATTATTTTTATTAGCTTGTTAATTATAAGTTTTAAGTTAATTAATAAAATAAAATAATTATATCAACAAATTAAAAAATTAAGAAAAAATATTAAACAGAATATTTTTTAGTAATAATTTTTATATTTTATAAAAACTTTCCCATCACCAACCCTACTTCAGTTGGGTATATTTATACTTTTCATACAATTATAATTTTTGTTTTCAAATATTAATGATGAGCATAAAATGAGCACTATGTGCTACTGAAAATAAGAGAAATGATTTAATAATATTACTTATAAATTGTGATAATTGTTATATTTTATATAGCCTGCAACTACTAAACTACGCCCATTTTAATACAAAAACAGTGAAAATTATAATAACTGAATTTGTTCATAATATTAAACTGCCCAAAATGAGTAAATATGAATAACCAATAAAAATTATATTCCATTTATCTAAAAAATAAATTCAATAATTTTGAGACAAAAATTCAATCAGAATATACTAAAATTATTATTTTTTTCCATTAAAAATTCAAATTTCTATTACATTCATTTAAAAAAATGGTAGTTAAAAAATGCATCTTACCAAATTTGATTCAATTTACACTGATCCAAAATTTCTTCATTTTGATTTCATTCATATTTGATCTCTATTTCCAATCAGGGGGCAATTAGCAGTTCTTAATCTATTATGATTTTGAGAGAAACTAATAAAGAAGTATTTCTATTAGGAAATATCCTCATCTCTTCAGTTCTCTAATCACAACAATCAGCTAAGAAATTACTTCATAAAACAATAAAAAAACCATCTCAAATGGAGCTAAGGCTTTGTTTGAGACGACTTTCTTATAGCTTAAAGCAATTTTTTAGTACAAAAAAATTTAATTTTTCTATTAAAAAACTAATTTAAGAAGCAATAAGAAAACCATCTCAAACTAAGCCTAACGATCCGTTTGGGACGGCTTTCTTACTGCTTCTTAAAGCAATTTTTTAATACAAAAATAAAGCAGTTAGAAAGCAATCTCAAACGCAGCCTAAAGTTTTATTTGGAACAGTTTTCTTACTGCTTCTTAACATAACTTTCTAGCAAAAAAAATTTTGAACTTGAAAATTTTGTACTAAAAAACTGCTTTAAAAAGTCGAAGGGAAGTTGCCCCAAACAAAGCCTAAATCTCACCTAAAAACATGAGGTGGCCTATAACAATGAAGATACTAACGGTTCGGTGCAGAGGAAATTTTTTTGAGGTAAAAGAAACAAATGAACTTGCCAATTTTTAACCACCCTCACAAGGTGGTTTTCGTTTTGCAATTTCCACAAAGATCAATCTTCCACGAAAGATCTGTAAAAAATCAAAAAATGTCAATCCAAGAAGCTCAAAAAAGTATTCGTGGATTCATTTCAGAAGGACGGATGAGTGAAATTTTTGAGTTAGAACATACAAAACCACTATCAAATTTATGGAGTATAAATTAAGGATAGGAAAATAAATAAATTTTCTTCCCAAAACCTTCTTACCCAAAGCCTTAAAAGGACTTCAACAAACTCTACACAAATAAATCAAGTTTAGGCATTTGCCTAAACTGGAGGACATCGATCACCTAGGTAAGCAAATCAGCAGGATTCTGCTCCATGCAAAACTTCTAGATTGAAACATTATTCTCTTCAAATTATCTCTATAAAAACGATATAGAACATCAATATGCTTGATCCTCTCATATAACATCTGATATATGACTAAGTGAAGAGCACTCTAGCTATCAAATAAAACAGCCCAACTCTCCAGGAGCAAAGCCAAATCCTCAACTAGCCATATGGTTTCTTTAGCAGTTTCAGACTGTCGCATACAATCTTTGGCATAGACACACTTAGAAAGACTAAAGACATACAAGTAAGATACCTCATGTTAACATCACTAGCATAATATATCACTGCCATACATCAAACCATACCTTATAGTGCATCTAAGATACTTTTATGTGTGTAATCTGATTGTATTGATCAATCGGATTGTTTTGTTGTCTCAAACCTCAACTTTGTCATGCTTGTTGGGGGGTGCGGGGCTAGATACGATGCCGCAGCGGATCAAGATAGAGGTTTAAGCGCCGCAACTCTCAAAACTGGCGTCGCATCACTGCGAGACTGGCTGAACGGTTTCTTCCTTGTTTTTCTGAAGGATTGCATCCCTTGGGGTTATTTACTTGGCTTTCTCTTGTTTTTCTCTATGTTAGACATTCTGAAGGATGCATGTGAGAAGACAAGCAAGGAGAGAGCGAGAGAGAAGAGAGATCTGTACTTGTTTCTTTCAATTTTCATAGTGGATTTTTTGATGTGGTGTGGCTCCGTGATTATTTTCCTTATTTTGAATTTTTCAACATTAAATCCTGGTATCTTTTATTTTTCTGTTGCTTTTTATTTTCATGTATGTTTCATCATTGTGATGTTTACTCCTCTTCATCCCCAATAGATACCTTAAATTCATTTCATTACTTATCAAAGATTCCAATGAAGACTATCAAACTATGCTAGCATAAGACACTCTCATCATGTACTTCTCCTTTTGTAATTGTGTAGAAATTTTGGTCACCTCAATTTACAAGATAAATTTTCTAACACTTTCTCAGCCATATATTTGTTGCCTTAAAACTATGGTTTAAAAAGGCATGTGAGGCATACGGCTCGAGGTGCAGCTCGGAGGCCTCTAGGCTTCTCATGGGTTCGGATAAAGCTTATGCTTTTTTTTCATTGAGGCGCAGTTTGTTGTTGTTGTTATTTTTAATTCGGTCAGGTGGTGCCTAATAGATTTAGGGGCTGCATCGTTTTAGGTTTAGGGTTGCTTAACCAGTCGTTCAAGAAATTCATTCGCCTCTTTTGGCAACCCTCAGCAAAAGTAACAATCTCTCACTTCCATGTAAATTGCTTCAGCTTAGCCTGCTTTAACTTTGCTTCTTCATGTCAGATCGAGTTCTTTGAAGCAAAGGTGACAATCTTTCTTCCCTTTTGACCCTATGTCGGCTTCAACTACTTCGTCAGAAGTAGAGTTTTGAAAGTTTCGTCACAACAGGAACTCGCAGCAAATGCATCTTTCAACCTTTCAAGTGTTGCTTTGGCTTCACCTGTGTCGTGTGAACTGTTAAGGCAAGAAGTTTTCTTCCCTTTCAACCTATTTCTTCTGCTTTGTGAGGAGTTGAGTTTTTAGTCTTGAACTATCAGATCAAGAGTACAAATATTATTTCAAACTTTGATTTTAATTTCATTTATGCATTTATCAATAGCACTTGCATGAGCCTAGCAATACTAAAATATAGCTTCTGATATGTTTTGATCTGAATTGTCACTATCCAAACAACCATGCATGGAATGTAAATGCCCGTTATGGCATTTCCTCCATCCATAACTCTATAAGAAGAAAGCCAATGCCTATATGGGGTCATGTGATATGAATATCCATAATCAAAGATCCAATCATCACTAGAAAAAAACAAAACAATCTATAGCTGTCAAAACTATATCAGATCCATCTTTTTGCTCATTTGTAGCAAATGCTGTTAGGAGCTAGATTTGTCTTTAAGATCATCTTTTTCTTAAGCTTTCCTTGTAATAAATTTTAGTCGCCTTCCGAGCATGCAGACTTCTTACATAGTGTTATAGAACTTTTTTTAAGGTTTTGATTTTGATCTCCCTCTTTCTTCATTTCTTTCTCCAAGTTTATACATTTCCTCATAGTACGCCCTCAACTCATTTGATTGAAGGGTAAACTTCACTTAGGTCATGAAAGTTGTATCATTTTCATGAAACAAAGTCATCATGATGTGATCATAAATAGATGGTAGATAGCATAAGAAGATCAAAGTAATATCTTCATTTTCAATCTTGGCATTTAGATTTGCTAAAAAAAAAAAGTAGTTGTAGCTATCCAAATGCTCTTGCAGTGATTGACCATCTTTGAGAAATGTAAATAATAGTTACTTCAAATAAAGATGATCCATACATAACTTCGTAGCGTAGAGATCGATTCCAACATTACCCATATCTCTTATGCTATTATCTAGTCTATCACATTTCAAATTATCTCATCTCCCATACTGAGAATTATTTAACTATGAACTTTCTGATCCATCTAACTATGAACTTTCTGATCCATCCTATGCTTTGCATTTGTGCCAGTTATGGAATCCTTAGCCTTTAGATTCTCCTCAAACACAGATGCTCTCATTTTCACTTTTTCAAGTTTTTAAATCACTATCCTCATTCAATTTCTCAAATTCATATTTTGCAGTGCTTGTGAAAGGCATTGATAACAACATCTGCAAGTTCAACTTGTCTGTTTTGATACCAATTTGCAACTAAGTAACCAAATTCTCTTTTAAAGAGTGCCTAACAGAGCAATAGATTATCTTAGGAAAAACAAAACTAGCACGACACACACAAATATGATATTAAAATAATAAAGCAAACAAAAATAAGAACAACAAGATTTATGTTGTTCGGTCAAAATTGACCAACATCCACGAGGTAAGCAAACACATACAAATCCACATTATCATATGTATAGGAAAGAACAAATTGAGGAAGAAACAAAACTGATCAAATTTATCTTCTTAGAATACAAACAATGAGTGGATAATATCTCATTAAGCTTTGAGCGTTATTTCTCAAAAAGAAACAAATAAAGAAGATAATAATCCCTCCCTAACCAAATATCCAAAACAAAAATGCGAGGAAATTGATACTCTTCCTCTCTTGGGTTTGGTAGTTAGTCGAAGCATCTAAACTCTCCTCTAGTAAATTCTTTCACAATTCAGTCATCAATGCCTCAAGCCCGGTTTTACAATTTTTGTGAAGGATCTCAGAAGTATGATATCGTGAGGTTTAGGATTTCTAATGCAATTGGATGCAATTTATTAAATCGCACAAAATATATTTGAAATTCGCAGTTCTAAATATCATTTCTTAAAATAACTCATTTTTTTTTTCTTTGGACCAAATCTTTCAAATAGAGACTTCTTATCCAAGCATCGCATGAGTGTTTGCAAGTGCGTTAGATTCTCAAAAATTAATGGGTAAAATCTGCCAAAAGATTTTGACAAAGATTTGAAATTAAATTAGATTGCCAAAGTGAACCACCTATTACCATATGGGATGAAATAAAATATACGTTACAATAAAAACATATACCAACATATTATAAGAGGATGCTATTTAAGCAATTGATGAACTTTAAAAAGGATACTCAAACTGTAATTAATATTTGAAAAGCTAAAAACTATGACACATATCATCTTAAAAGATACTTACCCTTCCATCCATTGCCTTCACTGCCTTTTGAGCTTCTAATTCAGTTGCATAATTCACAAAACCAAACCCTTTGGGCCTGTTGGTTCTTGGATCCCTAATAATCCTTGCTGGTATTTAATATCATATTAGACTTATAGAGAATAAAAAACATAAAATGAGCAAGATAAGAAACAGAAACTTTCAAAATAATAAAGCCCTTACTAGACCACGAGAACCATAAGAACAAAAACTCGAAGATAGAAAGGACGCAGCTTTCTCACGGGGAAATTTAAAAAACAAAACCAAAGCAGCTTAATGAGGCCTACCGCTCTTTATAGTTCCAAAAGCCGAAAATGCATCACTGAGCTCCTTATCAGTGGTGTAATATGACAACCCTACAAACAAGAAAGCCAATCATTTTCACTTTCAGTGAGTGTAGAATCACCGACGGCAAGAGCTTCATATAATTTACTTACTAAGACGCCAGGTATCGCATTCGTATTGAAAGATAAATAAAAGCTTGTTAAAAACATTGCCTTGAAAAGAACTTCACACAGCCGGGGATTTCTCCCAAAAGAACCGAAATCATTTCATCAAATATAAAAAAAATGGTAACCTTAGATGAAATCATACTGCTAATGAATATCTCGGAGCTGAAATCTCGCTTCCGGAAAATCAACCTCGCTGGGTACAGACTCGCAATCCTCGCCAACATCTCAAAACCCTAGAATGAGAAACTCATCAAGGCCAAACAACAGGATAAGCTAAAAACCGCACTTGGACTCTTTACCTGTTCAACACTCGAGATTGTGAGATGATTCACAGACCGAAAAGGATGGTTTCAGATCATCTCTAATGAACTGCTATGCATTTATGGTTTTTAGGTGGTTCTTAGTAGAAATTATTAGTTTGGCATATCCTATGTATGATTTATACAAAAGAGTTTATAAGGAAGATTTATACATATCATAAATATAAGTAAATTTTTTTAGGCAGTTAGGCTAATTAAGACGGATTCACACATATATGGCATACACAAGACTTGATCCTAAGACCTCTTAGCTGATAGTCTAAGCTCCCAATGACGCCGGAGCTGAGCTGATTTATCCGATTAAACTTCAGTCTAGTATTATTTCTTTTGGTAGCGTATATGGCTACATAGAATTAGCGCGCTCTTGTTTTGACTGTAGCTTATTATGGGTTACATTTGTCTATAAATAAGAGCCTTTACTTGTAATAGAGTTTAGATTTTGAAATATGAATATGATGTGAGTTTAGTCTCATGTGTTTCCTGTATCCTAAGAGTGATTCTTAGTTGGTGGATCTTTCCTCCAAGAAGTTCTTGGAGCGGTGTCCGGCGACCGTCACCGGATTATCGACGTGGATTCGTCAAGCCCCCTACCTGGCCAGTGTCATTTGGTATCAGAGCCAGCAAGGTGCTGGCGTGCCGACATGGCAGATTAGTTTCTGATTCAGGAGAAAAAAATCAATTTCTTGACGAGTCCTCTGTTTTCTGTATCCTGAGAATATCTCAGGTGGTGAAAATAAGAACCTGGCGGAAAAGTCCTCAAGGCGATCCAACAATCGCCAAGCATTCAAGAAGTGTGGTGGCTGCAGTTCTTCATCCACATGATAGTTCTTGTTCTTCCGGAGACCGTTCTTGCCTTTCCCCTGTTCCAGAACGGTGCCATTTATTGCCTTTCAATTGCAAAGATCAACAAGGAGAGTATTTCTTATTTTGTTGGAGGTTCGTCCAAGGTGAAACAAAAATAAAATTGGTATTTCACTTCAATTGGTATCACGTCCAAGGTGAAGCTTCCCATTTGAATCCCTACTGGAGATTGTTCTTCATCCATGAAGAAAGAAACCTCAAGGGAAACCATAAGAAGACATCAAGAACAGCGGCTTCTGCCTCCTAAATTGGTCCGATTGCTGTCCTGTTTTTCACGACCTCCAGAGGTCTGAAAGTCTCCAAACAGCCGGATCCTTCATCCACCGCAACTAGCCTTTTCTTGCTGCATTACGTGCCTTCCAGCCAGCCAGCAAGAACCACGAAATAGTGCATTGGAAGGAGTCCGAGTGGTGATTGTTTCTTTGAAAATATGTCACCTCATCGAAATGATCAACGACCACTTCAAGAAACAGAAATCGAAGATCTCCTACAAGAAATCGCCCGACTCAAACTAAGGTTGTCAAGGATTGAACGAAGATCCTTGCAAACCGACGACGACGACGAGAGCATTTTAGATGATCAAATCTCATCCACCCCACCCTCGATCGAGTTCAGCTTCGAAGAAATTGAAGATCCATTGCTGAAATCGCTGTCTTTGCCTTTCTTTGATGAACCAGTATATGACGTGTATGATGACGACATATTTGGTGGAGTTCTTGATCTTCGTCAACCCATATATGATGATGACGCAAGCGAGTTAGATGCCTCTCTGGAGCCTCAAGTGACACTCCAGCATTTGGACATTCCTCAGGTGCTTCAAGATGAGTATGGAGGATGGTTGAGCCCAAAAATCATTGTTGATTTCAAAGAACTAGCTGATGTATACTTTAAAGAATTTGGTGATAAGGTTTCCTATTGGACCACCATGAATGAGCCCAACATTAACTCCTCCTCCTTTGATTATGATGTATTTCCTCCTCGTCGATGTCGCATCCTTATGTAGTTGAGTTGTACAGAAAAAAATATCCTAATTGGTTTAGCCAACCAAATCCGCCTCCTTATGGTGGCCAACCAGACATTTTCTTATGAGCCTGAAGTTCCTCCTACCCTGGTAGTATGACGCCGGAGCTGAGCTGATTTATCCGATTAAACTTCAGTCTAGTTTTATTTCTTTTGGCAGCGTATATGGCTACATAGAATTAGCGCTCTCTTGTTTTGACTGTCGCTTATTATGGGTTATATTTGTCTATAAATAAGAGCCTTTACTTGTAATAGAGATTAGATTTTGAAATATGAATATGATGTGAGTTTAGTCTCATGTGTTTCCTGTATCCTAAGAGTGATTCTTAGGTGGTGGATCTTTCCTCCAAGAAGTTCTTGGAGCGGTGTAGGGGGCTCGACGAATCCACGTCGACAATCCGGTGACGGTCGCCGGATAACTCCAAGAACTCCTTGGAAGAGAGGGATCACCATCTGAAATCCTTCAGGATACAGAAACCCAAAACAAGAGTAAAACTACTCAATTCTTATTCATCTCAAAATCTGCCTATTACAAGTGTTGGCTATGTATTTATAGCCAAAAGAAGCAACATACTAGGCTACACAAGCAAAAAAAAAAAAAGCATAACACCTATATAGCCATACAAAATATCATATGAAATTAAATGTCTCTGAAGTTCAACATGATCAACGGTTCAGCTCCGGCGTCATACTATCGGGGTAGGAGGAACTTCAGGTCCATAGGGAGATATCCGATTTGACACAAGGAGGCGGGTTTGGTTGACTAAATCTTTCTGGATATTTTTTCCTGTACAACTCAGCTGCACAAGGATGCGAACATCGATGAGGAGGAAATAAACCATAATCAAAGGAGACGAAGGAGTTAATGTTAGGCTCATTCATGGTGGTCCAATAGGAAACCTTATCATCAAATTCTGTAAAGCATACATTAGCTAGTTCTTTGAAATCATCAATGACTTTTGGGCTCAACCATCCTCCATACTCATCTTGAAGCACCTCCAGAGATGCATCCAACTTGCTCGCATCATCATCAGATATGTGTTGATCAAGATCAAGAAATCCTACGGATATGTCGTCATCGTACACGTCATACACGGGTTCATCAAAGATAGGCAAAGATGGCGATTTCGGCAACGGATCTTCAAATTCTTCGAAGTTGAACTCGATCGAGGGTGGGGTCGAAGAGATCTGATCATCTGCAATGCCCTCCTCGTCGTCGTCAGCTCGTAAGGATTTTGTTGGAATGAAGGATCTTGAATTCGTCATGGAAGAATAATTGTCCTGCGATTGGAAATCATCAAAGTCTTGGCCAAGGGTGCTCCAGTCTGTCCTTCGTTTAAGCCTTGACAACCGTCGTTTGAGTTGAATAATTTCTTGTTGAAGATCTTCAAGTTCTTCATCTTGACATGGTCCCTTCCATGTCCATTGGGAAGGCATCTTGTTATATTTTTCAAGAACCAATTCAAGACAGCAATAAAGAAAAGAATAGCATCTTTCACGTGATTCAGAACATTCAAAAACGATGTATATCTTTGCAACTCATCGTAAATTAAAGCAACATAACATAGCATTAGAACTTTTGCAATGAAATCTGGCTGTCCGAAGATGATTTCACCTTTCTTGGATGGATTTGAAAACCGGTGAAATCTTGGATGGATTTGAAAACCGGACAGCAACAAGAATTCAGTTTCTAATTGTTGTCTTGAAATCTACACACAAGAGTACAGAAACACACAAGGAACAAGACAAAGAAAAGGTTGTTGGTCAAAGCTGTGGAGACGCCACTCTGTTTGATGTCGGGATGAAGTAAAGCCTTCGTTTGAGCCTGCCACTGGCTTCTCACACGCGACCAAACAACGACACCTCAAACCTTCCGCCTCTTGCGCTTGGTGAACAAGTTATGTCTGATTCTTGTGCACACAGGGAAAAAAAAGAAAACCACCAGATGAATTAAAAGAACTAAACTATCACCGGCATCTTGCCGGCTCTGATACCAAATGACACCGGCCAGGTAGGGGGCTTGACGAATCCACGTCGACAATCCGGTGACGGTCGCCGGACACCGCTCCAAGAACTTCTTGGAGGAAAGATCCACCACCTAAGAATCACTCTTAGGATACAGGAAACACATGAGACTAAACTCACATCATATTCATATTTCAAAATCTAATCTCTATTACAAGTAAAGGCTCTTATTTATAGACAAATGTAACCCATAATAAGCTACAGTCAAAACAAGAGAGCGCTAATTCTATGTAGCCATATACGCTACCAAAAGAAATAAAACTAGACTGAAGTTTAATCGGATAAATCAGCTCAGCTCCGGCGTCATATTGACTGAAGGTTTAAAACTAAAATAGTAATCATGCTTACAATGATTTTGGTATGATTGTACACATGAGTTGGCTTTCCCAGGGAATTTTAATTGCAAGGGTTGAAAATTTTGAAAACTGGCAGGCGTCTTCAAGAGTTCTTGCAATTGGACCGCCGTTCCTTAAATTTCCAATTAGCAAATCCAGCCATCCTGCTAAACAATAACCAAGGATAAAGAAGTATTCAAGTGTTCAATAACAAGCTAATATGTTAATCAATAATCGAACCACAGAGAACGTAGTTTGGGAGGCTTTCTTGATTCAAGGTCTTAATTTTTACCCAATGCTTGCTAAGAATCACACCGCCTAGCTCTAATTGATGTTATCCTTTCTTCCAAGAGACTTCAACTCAAGTTAATCTGGCTGGTCTTTCCAGCCACCTGGAAAGAAACAAGAAGAACAAGTGTTGATGAATTGTTCCAAGAAGATAATAATTCTAATGAAAAATTATAATTGAAAAACAGAGAATCTAATTAGGGGATTTAGAGACCAAGAAAAAATGTTCTGGCTTCTTATAGAGTGCTAGAAACTTTTTCTCATATAAGTTCTTGCTCGTATGGTATTCCATGTGTATCCCATAACTTTAAATTACTGCTAGCTTTAGCAGATTATCCTCCCCACCCTTGTGTTAGATGGGCTTTTGAGGAGCCAGTTGAATCAAATCCATTTGGACCGTTTCTGGTCTATTCCAGGCGGGCGGGGGACAACATTTGGGGCCCAGCCCCCTTAATTGTGGTGTTATCGTTTTAGGGTTCCCCCTTAATTGTGGTGTTATCATTTTAATTGAGAAAGATTTGAGAGGGAAAATTCAAATTCTAGGGGCTGTTTAGGGATTTGTTATTTTCTTTTGCTTTAAGTATTTTTTTTTTCAAATGGTAGGATTATGTTGGATGTTTTGCAGAATTTGGTGTTTATGAGGTTTTAATATATATGCATTTATATTTAATATCTTTAATGATATAAATTATTAAAAAAGATTGAATATATTTAGAAATATGATTAATTAGTAAATAAAATATTTCATAAAACTAATAGATGTTTATTTGAATCAACTCAAAATTGTGTGTCTATATATATATTCCAGTAAAATTCTTTATCTTATAGGATTAGGCAAAGTTTCACATTATTCTTTTGCCCGTTCCAAAGTCCTCAGGATGAGATTTATTTTGATGTAGGTGAGGTTGGAACTTAAAATCTTAATAACTTTTAAGGCCCTTACCAACCTGGCTAGTTGATACCCCATTGGGCTTATACATGGTTAGGCTATCAGTCAAGCTGGTTATATATATATATATATATATATATCCCCTAAATTAGAATGTGAGAGCAAACTTTAAAGAGTTACGTTGGGCTTTTTTAATTATGGCACTTAGGAGATTGAACGGCAAAAAATAATACTTCGTTGAATGCGCTATTGATTCTTGATGGTGTGTGAAAATGGTTTAAAGATTAATTGCAGTTACTGTTGATATGCCTTTTTTTTGTGTCCCATGGTTTCGTTAATAGAAAAATCATTCCTAGTAGATATCAAAACTCCCCTTTAGTGGGGTTTCATGCTGTCTGGGCTTTTTAACCTTTCAGATTATGCATGCATGCACTTTTAGAGATTTATGAATTTTTTTCAAAGCTTCAGTAAAATGCGTTTCTGACATTCTGATAAACTTGTATCTATGTTAGATTATCAAGGAATGGAATTCTGAACTTCAAGAACGGACTGCCAAATTTCGGAAGCATGCTGCAGTAGTCTCTGAGTGGGACAAAAGGATCTTACGTAACCGTGATGTTCTTATCAGGCTTGAGGTTCTTCTTTTTGTTTCAATTTGGAGAATCAAAAGTTCTGAAGTATTTAATTTTAACAAATGCAGTTTATGAACGCCATCTGAATTTCTCTCGTTGCTTTATTAATTTTTTTGTTGTTGTTATAATTTTACTCTTACTGTTGTTATTGGTATTTTTTGTTATAATTGTTATTACCTCAATTTATTGCAAAATTGTAATTAGAAATAGGTAAAATGCCAGCAGCCGTACATTATGCACAGCTTCTGGTCCATAAGATAAGTACGTGAACAAATTTAGTACAGAATGAGCTGGTTTATCGCGAGTCTTTTGGAATTTGGTTGGCTTCTGATGTCTTGGACATTCTGGAGCTAAAGTCACTTATCACAATTTATTGTGCCTCGTGCATAAGCGCTTTTATTTGGAAACTCATATTCACACCAGTCATAAATAAGCAACTCTTTGTTCCGAGTACTGAATGTGAGAGAACAGGCTCACTTCGGGTCTGAGCGTTAAACGGTCCCCATTAAAATTGTGATGTGTGATACTTGGACCCATTTAAAATTGGGATAAGTATGATACTTGTGGTTTAGAAAGTGTCAAAGTTTTGTGAATTGGGTTTAATATAATGGAAAACAGATTGGTGAATCGCTGGCATCATAGAACCAAATTGAGGAATTGGGTGGTAGCAACACATTCTGAAATAGTGCGAGTCCGCATAAAATCATATAGTTTTGAATTAGCTGAAATAATATGAGATTGCTCGAACGATCATTAAAAAAGATCCATCAAATCATATTGTGGGTCACCTTAGTTATTTTACTTGCTGTTTTAGCATATGTTACATTATTTGAATTTAATTTTAATTTTGTTGTGTTTGAGAAATCAGACCCATAAAATGAAGGTTGTTCTTTTCATTAGGAATTGTCAAACCCATAGAGGAGCAATAAAGTGAGAAGAAAGATGGTAATATGGTATATACTTTTATATGTGAAATATCTGAAAAGTAGGGGTGTAAATACTTGACCCAACTCGAAACCTAACCCAAAAAAATCTCGGTTCGGGTCAACCCGTTTGCCAGACGGGTCGTGTTTGGGTTTCATTTTCTGATTCGTTTCTAAAATCGGGTCGGGTTTGGGTTGACTCGAGAATTCGAATGACCCGAAAACCTCGTCTGTAGTGGATCTCGTGCTTTCCCCCTCTTGCAGCGCTCCCACTGTGCTCGATCCATCGTTCGCGCCCGCCTGTAATGCTCCACACCACAGCAAGCCCACATGCACTCTCGTCTAGATTCCGCACGACGCGTAGGCCGCGCTCGACGCTCGCTCGCACCTCGCGCAGGCCATCTTTTACGTCCTTGCCCGCTTGCGCCTGAACTCGTCGTACTAACTATATTTTGATTCGTGGGTTGGGTGGAGTCAAATCGGTAATCTGGCGGGTCGGGTTTGGGTTTGAATTTTCGATCCGTTTACAAAATCGGGTTAGTCTGAGTCCACTCGTTTGAACCCTGGTCAATTCTAGATTCGACTCGACCTGACCTGAAAATCCATTTTGAAACACCGACTGAAAATTAAAGAAATTATGGGACCTAGCTCAATTGAAATAACTTCCTGTAATAGTAAAAATATTACAAGATGCAATGCTTCTTAGCAATTAGAGAAGGTATCAACATAAAAAGGCAAGCTTTTGTTTTTATTTTATTGCCCATACTTGCTAATACCAAATGGTGCAATATGATATTATGATGCAAGAATTTTTTTGGAGTTATAGATTAGAGCATGGTGTGCACTATTTTGTGAATAGTGCAAATCACACAAATTTTGGCATAACTTATTAATAATATTTTAAAATGGAAAATGTCTTAAAAAGCACATGCAATCAATGTCACATAAAATGAGCATAAGACTTTTTCTTAAACATGCTTAAGGTTTATGAATGTTAATGTGATAGGAAGTAGATGCAATTTCAGCAAAATCAGAGAATGACACAAGAATTTTAGGAAGAAGAACACACAATAACTTTTTTTTGGCAAGATATATGAAAAAATAACAATATATAGTTGGATCTTCAATTAGAGAGGAATATCCGCTCTCCAAATCCCTAGCCGATAGCTAGAGACCTCACGACCTAAGAAATTCTAATTTCAACAAATTCTAAACATAATCCTGAAATCATCCTATTGTTAGCCTTAAATAGGCTCTAGTAATTCCCTCTCAAATCAGCCCCTTAAATAATTTCTTCTCGTATTTAAATTCAAATTAGATCATTTAACATTATTACATTTCCAAAATTACAGGAATCATCTTCCATAATTTTTTTTATCTCCATCATTTATTTTTCTTCAAAAATCTCTCTCTTTTTTATTCACTTCATGTCTGTTCTTCACTAATGATTTTGCCAGCAGCGGCTTTAGTTCTTGGCAAGAACACGACATTGCCAGCATCGAATCTTCTCCAGATCCTTTTCTTCCACCATTTACAGGTTCTCTAATTCTTTCTATAAAAATATCAAATTGTGGAAAGATTTTTGCAAATTTCTCTGTAGTTTTTTGTTTGATTAATGAACAAGCTAATTGGCCTGAGAGTAACAGGCGAGAGAAGCTCATCAATGGCTGCTGATCAGCTTACGAAAAGGAACCAAAATGATGTGAGTAAATATTAGAAAATACTAATAATAATAATGTATTTATATTTAATTTGTAATTTTGTATGATTTTTAGGCCAATCAAAGGAGAGAAAGTTGGATGCTTGATGAAAGTGAGAACATAGAAATTACAGTCAAAAATGCTAAGAGGAAGAAGAAGACTCATCTTCATACTGAAGAGGAACTCCATTGCCTTTTGCCTTCCTTTGAATCCACTTCTTCAACAAGGATGGTAACCACTCATCCAACACTAAAAGTAATTAAGCTTTTTCTTATTTAAAAAATAATTTATATATGTCTTAAATTATTTTTTATTTCATGAATAATATTCAACTCATAAATAAAATTTTAGCTCGTTTACCAGACGAATTCAGTTGAACTTTAAATCTCAACAATCTTAAGTTTATTTCGGATAGCTTTCTCGCTGATTTGTTTTTCATGCTAATACTGTGATTTCGTTTGGCTACTGTTTTCTTGTTATTTTTTTATAGCATTTTCAAAAAAAAAAATAATGGAAAGCAGCTTTTTAAAAATAAGATTTTATTTGGAACAGCTTTTTCATTGTTTTCTAAAACGGCATTTTAATACAAAAAATTTTGATTTAAGAAAATTTTTAACTAAAATACTGCTTTAGAAAGCATTAAGAAAACTGTCACAAATGAACCCTAAAATAACTAAGTTCTTTCCACATAATAACTTTACAATCAACTTTTTTCCCTTAATATCACATTATAGTTTTTCATTATCATTAAATTTCAGACATCACTGGCTAATTAGGATACTAATTATCATCCTAAAAGTATAATTAAACAAATAGAAAATGATAAAAATTTGACTCTTATTTCAATTTATTATTATTACTACTATAATTATTCTTATATGCATTAAATCATTTGCTCCAATTAATTAATTTCAAAATTTTATTTTCCCATTTTTCACTTACATTTATTTGCATGTTAAACACTTCATTAGGTGAGAAAAGCGAGGAGGAAGACCCAAAATATTGGAGTTTATATAACTGTTCTACAGAAGCTTGTTTCTCCTTTTGGCAAGGTAAATTAATAATAATAATAATAAATTTATAAATTGTATGCATTTTTTTTATTTTTAATTACTACACTAATTAACTATATTTATTTTTTAAAATCTGTTACAGACTGATACTGCTTCAGTGCTTCATGAGGCTTCAGTTTACATTAAGGCTATGCATGAGCGGATTAAGGTATGCTTATTTGAATGATTAAGATTTAAGCATTTTTTAACTTCTTAATTAGTGGATCTAAACATCATTATGATGAAATTTTAACGCAGTTGCTGAGCAAAACACATCTGGAATCGATTCCTCATGATCTTGTTGATCAGGTAAACGCATGCGATCAAGTTTAGTAACTTCTATAGTAATTTAAGAAAATTAATTTTGATTATAAAAGTTTTGTTTGGAACAGCTTTTTTACTGTTTCTTAAAGCATCTTTTTACAAAAAAAGTGCTTTAAGAAGCACCAAACAAAGGCTTCGTTTGGGACGGTTTTACTAATGCTTCTTAAAACGCTTTCTAGTACAAAAGTTGAAATTTTTGTGCTCGAAAGCTTCTTTAAGAAGCAGTAATAATATAAAAGCCGTCCCAAATGAAGCCAAAGCCTAAGACTTTGCTTGGGACAGCTTTTTTACTGCTTCTTAAAGTAACGTTTTAATAAAAAAATTAAAATATTATAACTAAAAATTGCTTTAAGAAACAACAATAAGTAAATCATGATAAATTAATTGCTTGCAGGGTATGAACAATGGACGTGATCAGAGATCAGAAAGCTTGCGAGGAATGGGGCTTTGCTTGGTGCCAATCTCACCGTTGATCATAAGCATTGTGAATCATGAACCGTCGGATGATTGCATGAGTGAGAGAGTGCTATAGCCAACAGCTCATTTTCTATTTTTTTTAGGGGATAGAATCTGTATTTGAATTTGAATTATTATTCAGAGAACTAAATCAATA
Source organism: Dendrobium catenatum (assembly GCF_001605985.2). Classification (NCBI taxonomy): domain Eukaryota; kingdom Viridiplantae; phylum Streptophyta; class Magnoliopsida; order Asparagales; family Orchidaceae; genus Dendrobium; species Dendrobium catenatum. The sequence continues at coordinate 2,770,101 of NW_021318796.1, read as the reverse complement.
CAATTGGGCGCCTTTCACTATCAGATAGTGGCGAAGAGATAAGAATTAGGGCTACTAATTTTGTTTATAGTGTGAGGGATGATATGGACTGAATCAGGGTTGATTTCTTCCTGCATACAAGAATGGCGTTGATTTTAGTTGTTTTGTTTTAAAAGAAAAAAACTTGGTGTATGAATTACACGCTAATGATTAAGGGACAAAAAATGATGTCAACATTTAGATTGAGATGTAAATAATGATGTGTTGATAAAGGCTTCGTTTGAGACGATTTTCTTATTGTTTTGTAAAGCTATTTTTTAGTAAAAAATCTCTTGAAAATAGTAAAAGAAATTGTGGTCTAAAGCTATCTCAAACGAAGTCAGAGACATGAAATATGAATGTTGAATGTGATTGTTTTTAAAAATATGAAGCAATAACGTATATTTAACATTGATGTTTATGTAGAGTTTGCATAATCTGCACGAATTTTGAGATAATATTTGTTTTGAAATTTTTTAGAATTAAATTAAGTATCATCTCTAAATTTGGCATGTTTATAGTTAAATCGAGTGATTCGACGAGAAGAATCTAATGAGCCCATGATCCTTTATTCCAACGTAATTAAGGCACTTAACTGGTGAGGAAGTGTTGAAAGAAGAAGAAAGCTCCATTGCATTTTGTAGCACTAGTTTTCGAGAACCGCCACCTAACTTCGTCACCACTAAAGACCACCGCCAACAATCATCTCCATCATGTCCGAATTCTTATCAAGATTTAACGCCATTATTAGATTTCATTGTCCGCTTTTGAAAACCATACTTTTGTAATTTAGAGAAATCAGACAATTTGTTCTCAATTAATACTCTTCTTTTTCAACTGTGAGGTATTAAAGATTCTTGTATTTCCTACTATATAGTGGATTTTTCAATTGTGCCAAGGCAAATAATTTTTTTTCTTTTTGGATTTTCTACAAAAAAAATTCTAATCTCTTATAAATTTTATCTATGCATGTTAATTTTTTATCAAAAGCTTAGACTTATATCTTTTAATCTATCAACTCAATTTTTTTAATACGAAACAGTTTGACACCATCTATATAGATAACATTCTCACTATACTACAATTATTTTCTCAATAGCTAACAATCAATCCCACAATCAATGTCACCAAAAGATAAATGGTGAAAGCACCCTAGTCCTTAAGACATAAGCCCGCGGATGGTTCTACTCACTTTCGGGCAGAACAATTCATATCTTTGTTGATTAATTTAGCCATGCTTTTTGTAAAATAATTCATCACCATTCGAGGAATCATCAAAAACTCCACCCATCTTTCCTGGATCTGTCAAAATGAGGGAGAAACGCCAAAAAGAGTACTTTAAAAAAATTATTCTAAAGTAAGTCAAATTTTTGGAGTAGATATGAAATTACAAAGAGGTGTTTTCCTTGGAAATCTACACCCTAGACCTTTCTATTCTTAACCGATGCAAGAGATTATTCGTTCTTACGACAATCACATTCATCAAGTAGAAGCTCAAATAACTGCAAACGAGGTTATCAATGCTCATTGAAAATAATTAAAACAATCATCCACCAAACATAAAACTTCATACGAAATTGATCAACCACTCCAACGAAGAAAGGAGGAGCAATCAAAAAATCATATATAATAAATTTAGCTAAGGTCACCTAATTGCTCCCTTTTAAATAAATCCAAGACTAATATGTTGATGGAAATTCAAAATATTGAACACCTCAAGTAGCTAGTCAAAAGCACTACTAAGGAATCCAATGGTGGAGACCAATCTCAATATTATAATTTCCACCATTCAAAACGATATCAAATATAATTTTATTTTTAGTTGAAATAGGAGATTGAACGTCTAATTTGCCACAAGCCTTTACGTCATTATTTACAAAAACAACTTGTGAGTCGCCAATCTCAAAATAGAAGAGATCAAAACCTTGGATGATTACATGAGTGAAGAGTGCAATGATCAATCGCATAGAACGAAGAATCAGAGGCATTAGAACGAAGAATCAGAATTTTTTTCTTCTCAGAACGGAGAAAATAGAGGTGTAGCAAAATGTATTTTGAAAAAGTCAGGTAAACAAACAGTAAAATAATAATTTTTTCACCGACCAATCAAAGGAGGCCTAAATTGATAATGTAAAACCCTCTAGGTTTTATTTATTTATTTATTTATTTTTAGGGGATAGAATTTGAATTGAATTATTATTCAGAAAACTAAAGCAATACAGTTGGGCACTTTTCACTATCAGATAACGGTGACAAGATAAGCATTTTGGCTACTAATTTTGTTTATAGTGTGAAGGTTGATTTATTTGTTTTATTTCAAATGAAAAAAACTTGGTAAACATTTAGATTCATAATGTATTGATATAGACATCAAATATTAATATTGATGATGATTGTTGTTAAAAAATATAAAGCAATAAGACATATGGGCCTATATAACTATTGTATAGTAATTCATAAATTAAATAAATATAAAATAAATGCACTCTAATTTATATAATTATAAATATTATTCTTATGCAAAGAATAAATAAACATTATAAAAAAGATAAATGTAAGAAAAAAATTAAGTATTAAATGTATATTTTAATTGTCTTTCAAAATTAAAGTAATAATAATTAGGGGTGTCAAAAATGGGTCGTGTCAAACCCAACAGTGACCCATTGCTGTTCGATACGACCTGAACCCGACCCGTTTTTGCAAACGGGTAAGATTTTACAAGCTGGACTCGACCCGGCAAAAAATCGGGTTAACCCAACCGGACACAAATAACCTGGGGTTGGCAAAATTTGTTATCAAACGCGTGGGTTGGTACTATTTTCGGTAAAAAAGTGTCAATTAGGATTTTTTTGATAAAAAACTGGTTATTTTGGGTTTTCGGGTCAATTAAACCCGACTCGGTTTTTGAAACAGGTCGATTTGTTGAACCCGTATCCGACCCATTTTACTTCTAGATTGATGCTAACCTGGAATCTTTGGGTCTGATACAGATTGAATTTTTGGGTCGTGTCAAATATTGACTATGGAGTATGGACCAAATGTTTTACTCATTAACTTTTCAATATCATTGTTATTTTATTTTAGTCATGACAAGTATATTAGCTTAATTATGAACAAGTCTTCCCAAATTTATCCACACTGATTAGGATGGCCAATTTTAGTTTTTGTCTAAATTTGACTCGCTCGTAGATCTTTGTGTAAGATTCTTGATTGAAGTTTAATAATAATGGTTCTTTGCATTAACTCGCATAATGACATAAACATTTTCAATATCATCTTGATATTATATATCATGAAAAATAAATAAATAATAAGTAATAAAATCACTAAAAAGTTACATGAGACAAACAAATTAAAAACTTATAAATAATTCTCAATCAATTGAAGTAAAGATGATGATTTTTTTTTTTGCAAATAAAGATAAAAAAATCTAGGGAATATGGAATTAATCATCAAATTGTCATTATAGTTAAATTATCATATGTGATAACTAATTATAGTTGAAATATTCAGTATTTATTATTATTATTATATATAATACTTATTGTTTTTATCATTTTATTATTATTTTCCAAAGAAAATTTCATTAAACAAGGGAAACAATACAACAACAGCCCAAAGAAGAAAGCTACATATAAGAAAATTATAGATAGAAGAAAGACCAATTCATGACAGGCCGAACAACCAGATCAAAATATGGTTGCCAGGCTAGGGCCATCCATGGAGGAAAAAGAGCCAAACACAAAGAATCCAAGGTCAACAGGATTACCAAAATCAAAGACCAAAAGACCACCAAGGTTGCAACCAAGCCTGAACATCCACGAGGCATGCAGAAGAACTGCTTCGTCATCGTCTAATACCAAAAACATAAAGTGACAGGCAATAAAGTCAAGCAAACGAACTCCAAACCAGCCCAAAACACAAATACTGAGAGCAGCAAGGGATAATAGAGATACATCCCGACAACCAAAATCAACAAAATAAGGAGAAAACCTACCTCCAAGATTTGCAATGACGCTATTTTCCACCATGAGAGAAAGGGGGACCCAAAGCCCTAGAGATATCCAAACCATACAAGCCTTGTAAGGCCCAAACTTCATCCTCCAATTCATCATCCAGATTGCACGAAGAATCTATCAAGTCATCCAACCAATCAATTTGTCTCAAATAGGACTCCCCTGCTCGCGATAAATTCCTTGATTTAAAAATATTAGGCGAAATAAGCCCCACAAGAACATCAACCAAAGCATCACAATCAATCCCCTCAACAGAGGGAATCCTGACCAAAGCATCCAAATGATCACCATAAATATTGCTAGCAACCATCGCAGATCCCAGGAGGGGTGGAACATCAACCACAACACTAGGGACATCCGCAACCCCAAGTGAACCAAGGCACCCATCCATCTGAAACACACCATTATCTGCCTCCACCTCCTCAACAATAGGAGCAGCCAAGTCATACAAACCCTCACCATACTCACCAAGAGCATTCAACACAACGCTCACTCGGTTGAAGGACAACAGTAGGCAAAACTCGCGATGTGAAACACCATCACCTAAATCTACAACATTGCAATAACATGACCCACCTCATTAAGCAAATGAGACACAACAGTCATAGTATTATTATTAAGATTAATATCATTAACAGCTGCCCCCTCATTAAGCGCCACCTCAACCAGTCCATTAACAAGATTATCAACCACCTCCACGACAGCCACATTAAGGAACAGAGGGACGCACATCCATCTTAGGGAATAAAATAGGGCAAAAATCCTTAGAATGGACCAGCGTTTTACAATGAGAGCGATATAATGGGAAAACTTTCATTTCAATATTTTGGATGTATCCCATCGATTCAGAGCCAAGCCACACCTGAGAAGCATAACGTTTCGTGACATCTAGTTCCATAAGATTTCGAGTAATAGATGGATGAGTATCATTTGAAGTGGTATTGTCAATACGCAAAGGCCTACCAAACATAGAGCCCAAACTATGAAGAATACGAGGTAAAAAAAGATGAGGACGCAAACTGGGAAAAGAGATCCAAACAGGCATAATAGCTGACTCAACATTAACGTTAAAGAGGGGAGACCACTTAAACTACTTCATGAAACAGTTAGCAATGAAATACGATCAGTGAGAGAAAATCCTACTGTAATCTAGGTCATTAGCTAGTTTGATCAACACATTTTTAGGATTCAAGCTAGTAACAAAAAATGTACCACCTAGCTTTAGATTAAAGAAGAATTTCCAAATAAAATTCAGAGGCGGACGACGGTCCAGAAATTTACCTACCAACGCAAACTCAAAAGGTGTGGCAAGAGATAATAATTCCTCATCTGAAATGATTAAAGCAGGCAAACCACGATGAGAAGAAACTTTGAGCGGTGGAAAACCAGGCGAATCACCAGACAAAGCATCATGAAACAATTTTGACTTCGCCTTGCCATCCAAAAACCCAGGATCCCCAAACCGATTTGCAGCCATACGGAAGAAAATCGCAGGAAATCAAAGGTTTAGGGAAGAAGAAATATCAAACACCAGATGCCACGTATAGAGCCAATAAACCCTAGACATCGCGCCCATAAATGACTTGAATTTGGCTAGGGCAAGAGTCCGACGTTCGGGCTGGCGTCGAGCTCGCTTAGGCCCTCAATGGAGCGAGGGAAGAAGAGGCGGCTGTATTCCGATCTTTGGCGTACGAATAGGGAGTCTGAAGTAAGTGAAATCGGGCTTCGGCTAGGCTTATAACCGGAGAGAGCACAGAGGGAGAGGGGTGGGCGTCGGTGCTTCATGGAGTTCGATTTTATTATTTTCATCTATATATATGCACATATGTGCTTCCCCTAAATATAGAAATTAAGGAAAAATATATTTATTTTATATTTTATATTATGATATTCAAGCAACATGATTTATTATTTATTGTGACCCTTATTCCCTCAGCATATGGAAAATTTAATTTGTATAGACACCGTTCCATCTAGAGGCGAATTAAAGCGTATCAAGTCACCAAGTATACAGTGGGCACACAACCGCGATACACAACACCTGAGTGATGTGACATCTCTAATTCACCTTTAGATGCGTACGATGACCGCACAGAATAATTCACCCAGCTTATGATCTAGCCACCACTAGTCACTGCAAGATGCTTAAAGATATACTCAAAAATATGGAATTGATCATACAGAAACCCTTAGTCAAGTTGCTAAATTAGCTATTATCAACATATTTGTCACTATTGTTGTTAATTGAAATTGTTCTATCAGACTATTACTCAATTGGATATTTCTAATGCCTTTCTACATGGCGATTTATTTGAAACAGTTTAGAAGCAGCAGCATAGATTTCAAAGACCCTCAATACCCACACTATGTATCTTGTCTAAGCAATATTGTATATGTGTTGAAGCAAGCACCTCGACAGTAATTTGCAAAAAGTCACATCACACTTGCAAGCATGGGCGGATCCACCACATGCTTAGGGTGGGCATCAAAATTTTGTTTTTTTTTATATTTAGAGGGGAAATTTTGAAATGTTTTGAGTATTTTGGGCATTTTGCCCCCTCTCAAAAATTTTTTTTGCCCTACTTATATCAATACTAAGCATCTTTGTCCATCCCCTACAAAAAAATTTTTTTTTTGCCCACCCTAAAAAAAGAAGCTGGATCCGCCCCTGCTTGCAAGCGATCGGGTTTCATTAATGTTGTGTATCCTATTTGAGTTATTTGCTCATTTATAATCACAGCTCTAATATTATACATGTTGGTGTATGTTGATGGCACAATTTTGATAGGAAACAAAAAATTTCTTCCATTACAACATTGACTATCTTAGTTTTAAGCAGTTTTTTATTACACAAGCTTATAATTCTAAAATTTTTTTAATTAGAAAATAGTATGAAAGTTATCTCAAACAAAGTCTTGGGATAGCTTTTTTAGAGCTTTCTAAAGTAGCTTTTTAGTACATAAATTTTGAGTTAAAAAACAACTTTGGAAATTATTAAAAAGGCTATCCCAGGCTTCATTTGGGATAGTTTTTTTATTACTTTCTAATACAAAAAATTTCTAGTTCAAAAAAATTTTTATCTAAAAAGTTACTTTAAAAAGAAAAAATATTAATATGTCAAATATTTACTTCGGTACATTCAAGGCACCTCAAATTATGGAGAAATTATTATGTGCAGTCACCAGACAGTTCAGAAACGAATTAGGATGAGTCACGTTACCTTGTTACATAGCACAGATACACATCAAATGATGATGTGATATGTCCTGATTCATCTCTGAATGGACTCCGATGACCACACCTAATAATTTAACCATATTATGACCCCCCTACCCCTCCGAGGCTCCGATCAAGCAGCAATTGCGTGCTTACTCTGATTATTCTTACAAGTAGATGCCAATGAAGTAAAATCTACTACTAAAGCTTTTAGGTTTGCTATTCTCCGCTTTCTAAATTTATTTATGTTATGTTCAGTTTTATTTAACAATGGCTCAGTACCACATACTAAGCATAAATGAAGATTAGTAAATTTAATTAATTTATTTACGATATATCTTAAAATTATATTTCTAATGTTAAATATATATATTTACAAAAAGAATTATCGAGAAGAGAGACTATTACATTGGAATTGCATAAACTTATTAGCAATGAGATGATCAATAGTGGGTTGCCATTAAATTTAAAAAAAAAACTTTATATATTATAGAAAGTTTTATCCTAATATGAGATTTTGGCCCAATTTGTTATTTAGCAGATTTGAGGACAAAATAATCTCCCCATTTTACTTGCTTATATTCAAAACGGGCGTCTCAATGAGATGAATCCAATGAATTCAAGATTGAAATCATCGAAGGCATGTACTCAACTTGATGTGGGGCAGGGGTGTCAATTCCGGTCAATGGGTCGGGTTCGGGTTGAACCCGACTTGACTCGATCTTAAACGGGTCGACACTAACTTGACCCGATTTTGCAAACGGGTCGGAATTGTCAACTCGAACCCGACCCCTTTTTCAAACGGGTCGAAAAGCCAAACATAAACCCGGATTTTCCGAATCGGGTTCGGGTCGGGTCAAAAGTTGACACCCCTAATATGGGGAAATCATTGAAAAGGCATGAGCAAATAAGATCCAAAGAGCTCTTAGGGATCTAAATAGTAAAAACTATTGGAATTCCAAAAATATTCATTCATATATCTCTTCTTAGAACCATTCTATTTATACTAATCACGTAGAAAAACTTAGAAAAATCTAGAAGTATCTAGAAACAGCTAACAAACTAAAATAGTTATGTCTAAGGACCATTTTTACTAAGATTTTCTGTATCACAACTCTTATAATTGAGGTAGTAAACTCTCCCTAGAGGAGTCATGAAGTTGCTTATTCACTTACATAAATTGCTAAGGGATCTTGATAGCTTGTTTGCCAACTTAAGGTTGAATTGCAAGTAATTGTTAGTGGTGGTCGTCAAGAATGGTTGCTGGAAATTGCAAGAGACCTCTTTAATTCTCTCAGCTCTTCTTCCTCCCCTTTTATAGAGAACGAGGTGACCCTTTATATAAACTTTTTGAAATGGTCATTTAGACATATTTAGCTAGTATTCAAAGCACTGCATTTTACTGTTTATATTGATCCCATCAATTATAAATCGTTTATCAAACATTTGAATGCCTTAATGACGTATGAATTAAATGATCTTGGGCTCGTTAGATTCATCTTGTCGAGATGCCCGTTTTGACTATAGATATGCTATAATTGAAAATCATTTGGTCCATCAATCTTTATTTAGATGTTTCTAAACATAATTCATATGATTGGTTTGAGTTCATGTAGAGCTAGATCACAACAATTTTGATATTATTGGCTTCATCTATTTGAGACATTCAATGATGGTATAAAGTTTGGCAAAATCGGAGTTAGAGTGATCCTAAATTTTATTATGAAAATTTTCAATTCAGATATTATCTTGAAATTCATTTCAACAAAAAAATTTTTTATAAAACAAATAAAAAATAAAAAGTAATAAAAAAATTGCCTCAAATAAAGTCTAAATTTTTATTTGAGATAATTTTTTAGCTATTTTTATAACAGTTTTCTAATATAAAAATTTCATAAAAATAACAAAAAAAAAACAATAAATTGTTCCAAATAAAACCTAAATATTGAAAAAATCAAATCTTTGCTGGACGAGTAAACTAATTATTGAATTAAAAAGCTTAATTTTGATTTTGTGGAGTGGTATTATCACACTTAAATGAAAGCCGGACAGAATTTCAAAGCACACCGCGTGTGAAATCGACCAGATGGCCTTTGACGCCGACTTCTTAGACTCGTCGCATTTCTTCCTACCAAACACGTACCATTTCGCTTTCAAAAATCCTCCTTTTCTGATTAATCAATCAGTTCATCATTTAACTAATTAATTACTTCTCATCCACCACACCTAATCAGCAGTCAACGGCTATCCATTTTCACTCATAAGTCCTGCGGTCAACCACTCATTTTTCTTCATTCGCCGCATGATGCGGCATAAGAATAAGATCAGACCGTTCAATTCCCCACCTTTTTCCAACTATATTTATTAAACTGGACAGCTGCGTTCCTTCTTGTTCTCTTGCTATTGTCCGCGGCATCGGCGTTTTTTTGAATCTGCTTCTCCTCTCTCTTGGGTGAAGGAAAGGTGAAATTTTGATTCTTCTCTCTGCTTTGGATTCAGGGAGAAAATGGCTGTAGTGAACAAAGGGCGAGCAGAGCTCTGCTCAAGTCCGGAGAGGACGAAAGTCTGGACGGAGACGATGAAGAAGAAGAGGGTTTCTGTTGTTTATTATCTCTCAAGGAATGGGCAGCTCGAACAGCCTCATTTCATGGAGGTCACTCTGTCTTCAAGAGATGGACTTTATTTAAAAGGTATCTATCTGTTTAAAAATAGTTTTCCATTTGCTCACTGCAAAATCCTTTCTTGCTTGTAAAAATCTGTTCTTTATTGGTTTGGAATCGCAGATGTTATTGATCGTCTTAATTTCCTTCGAGGAAATGGAATGGCGAGTTTGTATTCTTGGTCATCAAAGAGGTATGTCTGTAATTTGTTTAATTTTTTTCAACTGGTTTTGCTCTGTTCCAAGTTCTGATTTTGTCGGCGTTTCAATTTAATTAGGAGCTATAAGAATGGATTTGTGTGGCACGATCTCTCTGAAGACGATTTCATATATCCAGCTCATGGGCAGGAGTATGTTCTCAAAGGATCCGAGCTTCTTCGATCATCGTCTTCTCCGACGTCACAGGAAACTATAGACTCTGAGAGAGCGGATTTCCTGCCTGAGAGAAGGAAGAAGACGCCGTCGGCATCGAGTTCCGTTGATTTCGGAGAATATATGGTCTACAAGAACAAATTGCTGGCAGCGGATGCTTCTGCGAAGGCAATGGATGCGGCTACGCAGACGGACGACGAGTGGCGAAGGCGGCGGCGGAGGGTGTTCGGAGAGGGTGATGGCGATGGAGAAAACAGAAGGGAAGTTGTGCTGGAAGAGGATAATCCGACAACGGAGCTCAGCTGCGACGAGATATCGCCGCCGCCATCTTCTTCGAGCACGGAGACTTTGGAATCGCTTATCAAAGCCGACGGTCGCGTCGCTGTTACATCCGCCGTTGGCGGTGGAGATGAGAACGACCGGTCGGTGGCGGGATGCCCATCCGGGAGGTTCCGAGCGTCGGCGTCGGCGGTCCTGATGAATCTTATTTCTTGCGGCTCGATCTCGGTGAAGGACCACACCGTCAGCTGCGGCGGTGGAGGCAGGTACTTTCTGCCGCCGCGTGGCAGACCGACGGAGCAGCAGGAGGTATGGCAGTTTCTGAGAGTTTAGTCCTGGCGAATTATTATATGTTCAAAAATTTTTTTTTTAATCCATCTATATAGATTTGATTTCAATTGCTTAAAATAATAAAATGATTTAAATTAGCTTATTATATTCTCTAATTACTATGATAATCAGATATTAAAAAACTGATTAGAATTTAGAAGGATCCATCCGACTCGAAGCAAATATATATATATAAACAATTGCAGTCGAATGCCGTTCAAATTCAAAATTGAAATTCTAACAAAATTATCATCTTTATGATCAGGAAACGAAAGAAATGGACGGTGCGATTGAAATGCCGAGCATCTCCGCCATCAGGCTTGAAGACAAGGAGTACTTCAGCGGCAGCCTCATCGAAACCAAGAAGAAAACTCTCGCCGGCGACGGCACCGCAACAGCGCTCAAACGTTCCTCTTCCTACAACTCGGAGAGGTATTTCCGAAGCGGTCTGATAGATTAATGTGGGCACCAGCGCATTGATCACTGACCGTTGGAACTGATTTGTGTGCAGGAGTTCAAAGATGGAGATGGACGGCGGTCGAGGCTCGAGGTGTATTCCGGCCGGGAAGGCAAAGGCGACGGCGACTGGGAGGAAGAAGGTGGAGTTGGAGACAAAATAGCTTTGGAAATGGGGAAATTTTATAAGTGAGATGAATGGTCTGGCACGTAGTTAAGTTAGGAAGACGATGAAGGAGGTTAGGACTCTGTGTAATCATATTAAAGCGGATTAATTTCAGTGTTTTCTAAGTAAAATATCATATGGTTCGAATGGGAAATTAATAGGTGAATTTTTCAATATTTTGATGCAATATAATTTATACATAGATTAATTTTTAAATAAATTTAATGATTTCATGCTAATTCTAATTTAATTTATATCTAAATATTTTGAGATAATTTGTATTAAAATAAATTTTAAAAAATTTAATTTATTTTGAAATTGGGGAGTATAAACTTTATATATATATATATATTTAATCTTAAAATAAGTCATGAAATTTAAACTTCTCTTGATTCAAATTATATTAGAGTAATGTGATATAATTTTTCTTTCTAAATTCTAAAATCGGTTGTGATGTCTCACATTATAGACCAATTTATCATGGATTAGCATCCACCACATGCATGGATTCCATTATAAGTAAAACACTCCCTCACACAGGTGACTATCCCTCCATCCAAACTTAGCGCCCTCAGCTCGCCCTATTCACATCAACCACAACCAACTTCTTGGCTGCCTTAGCTCAGTGGCTAGTTTCCCCATGCTAACTCAAGGCTTGACATATATCACTTGCAACTTCTAGTCAATTTCAACTCATTGAGTTATGTGGGCAAGGTTAGTCTTCAAATTCGTTTGATTCAACAGACTCGTCCTATTCCTAACTCGCCCGATATGCACTGACACCACTTAACTCACCTATAAACGGATCATAAGTCTCACATCTGCCTCAGCCAATCTATGGGAGACATGTGACTAGAGTAATGTGTGGTATTGTAATTTTTTTTTCTATATATATTTTTTTTGTGGCCCTCAAAATATATGAGGTGATGAAGAGTAATTGAGGAAACTTTTTTGAATTCCTTATTGATATTATAAAAACATGTTCTTTATGAGCATTTTCTTAGATTTTGTTTCTCTCTCTCTCTTCACTCTATTCTTCACTCTCCATTCTCGAACAAGTTATGCTCGCTAGTTTTCCTAGTCGGCCTGCCAATAAAGTCAAATGTTATCCATAAACAAATTTAAATTCAATACATGCAGCCCATTAAAACCTCAATTTGGAGTTTCTATTGGTTTAGATCCTTATATATTCAAAATTTTGTAATGCAGAAAATTAAGGGTCCCATTTCTTAATTACTTATAAAAAATGGCTCTACCAACAAATATCACATTTTCCTTATAATTATGTTTTCAAAGCAGATTATATATATGGTTAAAATATTGAACAAATTTCTCATCTTTTAAATTCTTTTATTTGACTTGAAACTGTTGGATCCAAGGGTGAGGGAAAAATAATTTCTTCGCCTCCGGATAACATGTCAAATCATTGAGAAAATATATTAGAAACGTATCTGAATCCATTGAAATACATAATTGAGGTTTTCGATCTTCCACGTTTGAAGTGACGTTCTGCATGAGAACAAGAGACCTATTCTTTTCACTCAAGATGGGAAATGAGGGAAATGATAACTTAACCATATAAATTGAGGCTCACGACCCTCTTAGACTTTAAGTGTATTTATTTTATTCCAGCCGGTCATTAAAATAAAATAAGTTCTCAGCCTCTACACTATTTAATTCCATACAAATTTAAATGAGATGTCACATAAGTCAAATAATAATTTAATTGTTAAATATATCATGAATTTCAGTTCGAGTTTAAATAAAAAAAATAAAAAAGAAAGATAAATTTTGCTTGTTTGTAGCTATTGGAGTTGCTTTCCTAATTTTATTTAATGGAAGCAATCCAGCCACTTGCTTTATGCGAATTATTACGTCCGGTCATCGGACATTCGGACATCCAATTCAGACGCATCATATCACCCAAGTATATTGGGACTCAGTATATTTTAATGACATGACGTGTTTGAATTGATGTACGAACAAATTCTGACACTGAACGTAATAATTTGCCCATGCTCTTGTTAACCTCCAAAAGAAAAAATTTTCCGGTCTACAGAGCCATGCCTTCCTCTCCGGGCCGTAAGCAGCGGGGGTTTGTTCCTGACCCCCCTCGGGGAGCGTAGTAAAAGTATTTTTGTCGCATGTGCTGTTTTTTATTTTATTTCTCTTTCTATCACTAAATTAAGAGTCACGTGACTTAAGCTTTCTTTGTTTTCTAACAGCTGTTTTATTTGAATGAATTTCTTATCTTATTTATTATCCCCGTTTGACTTTGGGAGCTTTCTCTGCTTTGTTTGCCGTGGTGGGATATAAAAAGCTACAAAGCTAATTTTATTACTTAAAAAAATTTGTTGAATTATCATCAAATCTTTTCTATATTTGGTCAATCAACTTTTTTAAAAGTTTATTTAGATTTAGGGTTCATTTGGGACAGCTTTTTAAAATAACTTTTTAGTACAAAAATTTTAATCTTTATACTAAAAAATTACTTTAAGAAAAAGTAATAAAAATGATATCCCAAACGAAGCCTTAGTCTTCCTCTGACCGGACGTAGAGCTACGTTCGGCCGCCAGTAACATGTCGCCACGTGCTCTTACTCTTTACCGCGCGGCCCGACGACTTGACCCGGACCGGAACCCGGGAATGCTATGTTCGCATATTATGAGGTATTACTCGGTATTTGCTCGATATTGCTAGGTATTGCTTGGCAATAACGAGAAATACCGCTCTATGAAGACTAATACCGAGCAATATCGAGTTGTACCGAGTTTTTCTAGAAAAACTCGGTACAACTCGGTACTGTTTGGTATTTGCTCGGTATTGGTTATTGCCGAGCAAAATCGACCAATACCTAGCAATACCGAGCAATACCTAGCAAAATCGAGAAATACTAAACCATCCTGGGTCCGTTTCGGGTCGGGTTGTTGGGGCGCACGATAAATAGTGAGAACGTGTGGCGCGATTCTACTGGTGGCCAAACGTAGAGCTACGTCCTGTGACCGGACCAAATAAAAGTTCCTTAGTTTGAGACAACTTTTTTACTTCTTTTTAAAATATATAAATTTTTAATTCAAAAAAAAAATTTATACTTAAAAATTACTTTAAAAAGCTGTAATATGGGATGACCTAAATGTAAAGCTGATATTCCCTATTTTATATTATTTAGATTTTATTTAGCATAATTTTTTTATTACTTTATGAAATTTATATAGGGAAATTAATTTTTTAAACTATTATAGAAAATAGTTTACTACTACAATTTTTTTGGTATGTGGGATCTAAAAATTATTAGATTTGGATGATTTTTAAATCCTTGAAAAATATAATTTTTAAGATAATTAAAATTTATACATATTTTATTTTATATTTGTCTCTTTTTAAATTAAACAATTGAAATATAAAAAAAGGATAATGCAGTACTATGTTAGTGCAACAACGAATACCTATTCAATGGACGGGCTTGATCGATTATCTCTGTTGGGCTGTAGTGTGGACCAATTCACTCCAAGTCATCGTGATGGCCCATTCTCCAATCTCGCCTTAAAACTATTGTAGTCCAATTGCGGCCCAACTACTGACCAGCCCATATGTCTAGTCCAATTATGCTTGACTCGTTTGTTATTTGATTGTTCTCACTCTCGTCTCTATAACCTTTAAACAGGCCGGTTTAGGGCTATTTGATTGGATATTCCTAAAATATGTAAATTTTCAAAATGTGTGAATTATTTGGTAGATATAAATCAAAATTATTAAAATACTTTTTTATGTTATATTTTAAATATATTAAAATATGAATGGTGATTTACGGGCTGATGGTAAAGGAGTTATTTTTTTGTATTGAAAGAATTTAATTTTTTTAAATAAATATTTGAATATTCAAAGTTTCCTAAAAAAATATTTAGCATTTGATTTAGTTAAAAAATTAAAATATCACAATTTTAATAATTAAAATCAAAGCACTAATTTGAAAATAATAATAATAATAATAATTAATGCAAAGAAAAAAAAAAGTGCATAACCTACTTTAAAATTTTTCTTTGATTTGCCTTCATCAACACTAACAAAAAATGACATCAAATAGAAAATTTCATTTGGGATCGATAATTTATATAATAAATTGATCACATAAGTCTTACATTTTCTTTAATAATTGAAAAAAAATTCAAGATCATACGAGTTTGATCAGGACTCCCTGAATTTTTCATTTGAGTACTTTAATAGTATATAATATCAAACTCATAAGGTGGTACATTCCTGGTCAAGAGGTATGCCCTCCTATCATTTCGCTCGCTCTCCTAGGGCTTTGCCCTAGCTCCCTCCGGCGCGGTTCTACTTGGCTGGGGCTGCTCGCTTCGGTGGCGCCGACAATTTCTGTATCTTTTAGCGAAATTCTCTTCCTTTTCTGGTTTTGCTTTTGGCTTTTTAGTTTTTGGCTCGCTTTCCCTTTCTGGCGCATGCCGGAATGGCACCGAAGCTTTGCGACCCCGATTTTTTAGGGGGTTCATCTTCTTCGCGTTCTTTTTTGGATGTTCTTGCGGGCTCCTTTTCTGTCATTGAATTTCCAGAACTTAGGACATCCTCTTTTCGTGTCTAGCCTTCCCTTTGGATTCGGAACAAGAAATTCAGGCTTTAACTGTTCCTTTTCAGTTTTCTTTAGTAGGTTTTTTTCCCTGCAAATGGCCCTCTTTTGATTCTATTCGTAGATTTTTCTTCAACCTCAAGCTGAATGGGGAGGTTTCAATTACCTTACTGGATCCATCACATATCCTTATCAAGCTGGAAAATGATCTTGATAACTGTAGAGTGTTCTGTCATAAATCATATTTGGTGTACAATTGTTACATGAAGCTTACCAAGTGGTCTCCCATAGTATATGCCGGTGTTGAGTCGCCGGTGATCCCGATTTGGGTATACTTTCCGCAATTATGTCCTCACCTCTTTTCTCCCCACATTCTTCACGGTTTAGGCTCTCTCTTTGGTAAACCTTTCAAAATTGATTCTGCCACTTATATCGGCTCCAGGCCGTCCTTAGCTCATGTTTTAGTGGAGCTGGGTATCACTAAATCCTACCCAGATAAAGTTTGGTTAGGCCCTGAGAAGTTTGGCTATGTCTAGCAAGTTGTTATGGATAAGTTCCCTCCTTTTTCTGCTTCATGTAAAAGTATTTGTCATGCGGTCGGGAATTGTCGTCCTGTGGCGGATCTGCCTAATTCTAACAAGGTCTCTAACAAGGCTTCTGATAATCCTGCTTTGATTCATCCTTCTCTCCCTTCCCCTATTGCGTCGTTCCTTGTTGTGGGGGGATTTTTCAAATGCTGCGGTTGCTGTAGAATTAGGCCCTACATAGAATTTGGTTGGGAATGAGGTTTTTGAGGGGGTTACTCATGCTATTACTAATTCTAATTTAGTCCAGGTGGACTATTTAGTGGTTGGGGTAGAACCTGTTGCCCACGTTTCACGATTATGTGCTAGCTAGGTTGGGGAATTGAATTGTGATTTTAATTTTAAACATGATGTCTTGTGCGGATATTGTGCATGTCCCGCGCGATTTGGCTGTGGCTGATGTGCCTTGTGTGGTCGCTGAGCCTTATGGTTCTCCTATTTCTCCTAGTCGAGAATTGCTTAGTTGTGGTGAATCCTCTCCACTGGTTCTCATGGATCGGGATGCTGCCTCTTCTTTTGTTAACTTAGTTTTGAATATGCATGTTTATGATCAATCATATTTAGCTTCCCATGATGGCTTTGAGGGCAATGTTAATTTTGTTAATATCTCTATTTCTATTATGTCTAATGTTGAAATGAAAGTTTATGAAAAACTTTGTCTGGCAGGGAGGAAGCATATTTTCATGAATGTGAGGAAATGGTAGGACGTTATGTCGATCGTGGTTTTCTTAATGAGGGTGGTAAAAAGCATAAAAGTAAAGGCAAGAATAAATAGGGTTTGGTATTTAGCTTTTGCTATTTCGTCGGTGGTTTTTGATGTTTGGTGGACGATGATGAGGAAGCCCCCTGCTTTCCCTTATAGGCTTGGCTGGTTGGCAACCTGAGTGTCTCGGTTTGTTGCTTGGTGGATTATGGACTGTGTTCGTATAGCTATCACCTACGAATGATCTGTGCTTGACTGAGAGGTTTGTGTTGAGGGCCTCCATTCTTGAGCCCCTTTTTGTTGCTTATTATGCTCTGTTTGATTTTATTGGATTTTACTATTTTGTATCATGAGTTATTGGCCTATAGATGTTGTACCCCTTTTTACTATTGAATAATATTGTGCTTTGTTCTTTAAAAAAAAAAGTATATAATATCAATTGAGACTTATGAGCACAAATGAAGAACCCTCATATTACAAATTTTTATTTTGCAAACATAATATTAAAAAACTTGATTTATGAGCCACACTTTTATATTTTATCCCAATAAATAATTATTTAAACAAAATCATTAAAAAATCAGTTTTCATTAAACAAATTTCACTTTTTGCTACCTTTTATTTGTTCATATCATAAAATAGATAAAGAGTAAACTTTTTGAATTAATGAAATATAGAGTTTAATTGGAATTCTATTATTTTTTTATAGTATTAGCATTTAAATGTACAATTATTTTAAGCTGACGTGTCTCTTCATGATTGGGGAGATAGGGAATGGATTGACCTCAGAAGTACACCACCACAGAGATTTGGCTTTGTGGGCCAACACCTATCATTAGTACATTTAGATAATCTCTAATATAAAATAAAATTTGATTTGTGATAGCATGATTTAAATTAAAAGATTAAAATCTATAATTACTAAAATTATTTTCATATGAATATAATTAATTAATATTTATATCACATTCACTTAATGAATATAAAAAATAATATTTGTTATACACAATGAGCTCATTCCTCTTTTATAAATTTCCTAAACATTGCATCAGCCTCTTAATTAAGACACAAAATAAGAACATAAGATAATAATGCCCAAATTAGTAGGAGGTAGTTGGTGAAGCTAATCTAATCCTCAATATTAATTTAACTATTCCAATAAAAAATTAGAAAAAGATGACCCATTTTAAATATCTATAAAAATATTAATTAATTCTCATCATATATCCAGCAATAAAAAAGTCGCCACAAACGAAACCTAAAGCCCAAAATTTATAATAAAAAATTGAGTCACTTAATTTGATTAGGGTAAATTTTATTTTAAGATGCATGTAATGTATAACTTATTAATTAATTATTATATTATATTAATTTCTATATTAATATAATAAATAACAATTTAATGTCAAAATATTGTGATATATATATCATGGGTTAAATCATTAGCATTCAATACATGCTTTAGAAAGCAATGATTACACTTTATCAAATTTGGTTTAAATTTAAAACTTGATAATATCATCAAGCTAAAGTTTCACCCAAAGGATTAGAGGTTTAAGCTAATAAGTGCATTAAATAACTCTATATGCATATATGACTCATTTCTATTTATTTATTTACTTAATTAAGAAAATTTTTAAAAAAATTAAAATTAATAAATAAACAAATTTGAATAATGATTCACTTGTTCATTTATGTTTGTGTACTTATTTATTTTTCAATTAAATCACTAAGAGTATGATAAAATGCTCACTTAATGATTATCTCATTTTAATTAACTTAGGTTTCATTTGGGACAACTTTCTTACTGTTACTTAAAATAGCTTTCTAGTATTTAAATTTTACTTTTAATTTAAAAAAATGCTTTAAGAAGTAGTAAGAAAGCCGTCCGCTTAGGGGTGTCAATTTCGGGTCATGGGTCGACGGCACTATTCGGGTCAACCCAAACCAGACCCGTTTTTACAAACGGGTCGATTTACCAGACCCGAACCCAACCCGCGGACACGGCAAGACCGGGAGCAGCTTCATGGCATCGACGGCAGTGACGTCCGGCAGCAGCGACCCTTCAGCGCGGCAGCAGCGTCCGACGTCCAGCGACAGCTGTCACGGACTCACAGTCACGGGGCAGTCAGCGGGCAGCAGTCACGCGGTATTCGGTCAGCGGGCAGCGGTCACGCGGGGGTCAGCGGGTCAGCCGGTCACGCGGGGCAGCAGTCACGCAGTCACGCGGGGCAACCGGTCAACCCGTCGGGTCAACTCGAACGGACCCGTTTTTCAAACGGGTCAATTTCTGGAACCCGAACCCGACCCGATTTTTTGAAATCGGGTTGGGTTCAACCCGAATTTTCCATGTCGGGTTTTCGTGTTTTCGTGTCGTGTCAAATATTGACACCCCTGCGTCCGCTCCGTTCGAGACAGCTTTAATACTGCTTTTCAAAATAGCCTTTTAATTAAAAATTATGCCATCTAGACTCTGCACATAATAATTTCTCCAACGATTGATCCATAAGCTTGGTAGCCCCAAAGATAAATTCTACCCACCAAAGCACCGACCACAGAGAGGGTAAAAAGGCTTACTCGATTAAATCTTTCCATTGATGACAGATATGGCAGAGAGAGATCTCTTTCATGACATTGAAGAAATGGAAGGAAAACTTTTATGATTAGATAAAAAAATATTATGGAGGGAGGGAAGGTGAAGAAGATAGAAAGGGCGGGCAGGTGAAGAAGATAAAAAAACAAAGAGCCTTAGTGGGCTGCCCACAAAATGGTGTTTTCAACGTCATCATGCGCGCCTTCGCATTGTGCTTCTCTTTGCACTTCCATTCCATAGAAACCAAAAAAAAAATAAAAAATAAAAAAGGATTTTTTTTTTTCTAATTTATGAATTATACAATACATCATATGTGAAAATAATGAGTTGATTTTGGTGCTCGACAGATAAGACACTCGTTGAATAATGATAAGATTCTCTATTTGAGCTACTAACATTTATATACATTATTATTATAAAATAATAAATTATAGAATTTTATGAAATATATTATTCTCATCATAAGTCATGATTATTCGATAAGATTAGAAAGTGTCGTAGTAGATGATTTGGTCAAATAAAATGTCGGTCTTCGAATGGTCCGATTAGGAGAATATATGTATTATATTTGACTTATATTAAGAAATATAGGTGCAAGCCTAAAAAGATTTTGGGGATATTTGGGTGGAATACTTTAGAGTATAAAGTTGGTATTTAGTTGAATGAAAAATGAATGCAAAATAAAGTAAATGTAATATAAATAGTTTTAGTTCATTTCAAGCTTGCATGTTTATCGCCAACAGCAAACCAACGTTGGCCGTCACCTCCACCTACCTCAGGCCACCAACAGTGGTCATCGCTGCCACCCGCTGGCCACCATCCACCACCAACCACCCGCCACCCCCGTCACCTACCAACCACCATCACTACCACCCTCATGCAGCTGACCACCACAACCGGTAGCATACCACCATCACTACTTGCTGCAAGCCACCAATGACCACCATCTCTAAACTTTATATTACATTCATTTTACTGTAAACAAAATTAAAAAAAAATCATTCACCTAAATTTATTTTATATTCATCCAAACAACACCAAAATATTTTTTAAACTATATTCCTTTTACACTTCATTTTTTTTTACCAACTAAACAACCCCTCAATTAGAAAATATTAACATGATATTATTTTATTATATTTAAATAAAAAATTTGACTCTTAAAAGAATACAATGGAAATAAATCATGTAATATATCTCACCTAATGAGAAAAAGGCTTGATGCTGTTGTATACTATTCTCATCACATGTAATAAATAAAAATAATAATAATAATTACTATATATAAGCTTTCTTATAACTTTTTTATTCTAATATTATTGAATTTGCATCAAATTCACTATTTTTTTTTTTTTTTTTTTGGGTTTTTTTTTTTTTTTGAGTGGATTATAAACTGTTAAAGAAAAAAAAAATCTATTTCCTCTATGAATGTGGACCCCATGAGGCATCTTACTGTAGAAAGTGACGTGTCTACATATCATTGGCGAGGAGTCAATTTAGGTGAATGATAATGAGAAGATAAATCATATTATAAAGAAGAATAAGCATCTCGATATTTAAATATTGAGACTATGTTAAGATGGTCGCATGCGAACGAGTGGCAGTGGCTCAGCGGATCAGCTAAGTTAATATTGCATGTTTGTACTTTTTGAATAATTAAGGAATCGACTATTATAAGTCCACCTCAATAGTGACGCCAAAAGATGGGCAGCCGGCCGTAATTGGGACATCTATACGGATGCTTAAAGGACTATAATTTATATATTATATCTTTTTATGCCTAAATAATATTTTTATTCTTAGGTTCCAAAAATGAAAATTTGTATTTAGTCAACAGCTAACGTAAAATTAGTCGAATAATTATGAAATAAATCATTTTGATTTTTTACTGGACACAATGAAGAAAAATGATTCATGTAACCGATCTCATATAGTAGGACAAATGTTAGATGTTGTTGTTATTGTATGTCTTTTTATGCCTAAATTTTAACGTGATTAAAAATACTATAATGATCTCTATAGATAGCTCATTTGAGCATTTAAAATATTAATTTTATAATACTTAATAGTTTAAATAGCAATAAAAATAATATTAAACTTGTCAACTTTTTGTCACCTTCACAAAAATGAATTCTAGCCACCTTCACAAGCCATCAATTTTGGGTAAATTATTGTGTCCGGTGTCCAGATTCGTCCAGACACCAATAAAAACACGCCACGTCATTCAAAAATATTGGGGCCCAGTGCATCCGGGTGAGGTGACGTCTCTGGATTGGATGTCTGCATGTCAGATGACCGGACGCAATAATTTGCCTCAATTTTGATACCATACTCGCATGCCATTGGTCCTCTCATTATCTTTGCATCTCATCGGTCTCGTCAATTTCTTTCTCAATAGAATCTCGATGCTTTGCTAGTTGGCTTTGACAGTGAAATAAATGTACGACAGTCGAAGCCTCCTCCCAGCAAAATCTTATCTCAACCCCGTCTCCGACGAGATTTATCATGACTTTAGTCGAGGATTTCGCTAAAGGAGTCCATGAAAGTGTTGCATTACATAAATATTAAGATTTAGGAGTAAAATATGTAAATGAAAAAATTTTGAATGTTATATATGTAAATCTCTTCCGAAAATTTATATGTTATATACTTGTAAATCCACCAAAATAATAAATGAATAATCATGCAAATGCGTCCTAAAACTGCTTGTTACTTCCACATCATCTATGCCACGTTGGAAACCTCCCATCCACGTCATCCTTCCTCAAATAGATATTAGACACGTCATCAAATGCTCAATATGCATAAACTACTATAACACAAGCCATTCGAGCCTATAAAGCAACGGAATAGAAGGCCAAGTTATCACACAGAGGGAAAGCAAGCAAGGCAAAAGCTTCTAGTAGTAACAGAACAAGGAAGCAGGGGAAAAGGAGTTCAAAGAAGGTCGATGGTGGTGACAAAAGAAGGAATACGCAAAGGGCCCTGGACAGAGCAGGAAGACCTGCAACTGGTATGCTTTGTGAGCTTGTTCGGTGAGCGTCGTTGGGATTTCATAGCCAAAGTATCAGGTTTGAGGGTGTTGGAGGGGGACTGGACATAAAAAAGTTTTAGTTTTGATAGTTTCTAACACCCAAAAAGTGCTTTTTTTCTGCTTTCTAATCTTTCTTGTAGGTCTTAAAAGAACTGGGAAGAGTTGCAGGTTGCGTTGGGTTAATTACCTTCATCCAGGTCTCAAGCGCGGCCGTATTACTCCTCAGGAGGAGCGCCTAATCCTCGAACTTCACTCTCAATGGGGCAATAGGTTCGTCATACTTTAATTACTTCAGTGGTGGAATCATTCATTTATGCGAACAGAAATCTAAATGTGGAATGAAAGATAATGGGAAAATCATGGCTCTGTAATTTTTTTACCTTGTTTTGTGCGCCAAATCTGTATTTTTATTCTGCATTATCTTGTCCAGGTGGTCTCGGATAGCTCGAAGGCTCCCAGGTCGCACTGACAACGAGATAAAGAATTACTGGAGAACTCACATGAGGAAGATGGCACAGGAGAGGAAGAAAAGCTCCCCTCTTTCTTCATCAACCTGCTCGTCTGAAAGTGAGCAGCTAGAAGAGGCTGTTGGAATGGAGAAGCACGAACAATCGAGTTATATGATGACAAGAGCTTTAGACATTAAGGAAGAAGATGAAGTACTGAAGGTGTACCCCATGGATCAGATATGGAATGAGATTGCAGGCACATTGGAATCGACGACCAGCGGTTTGAGCTTTGAGAGGTATGGTCAAGAGGCCTGCAACATCTCATGTAATTCTGCTTCTATGCCTTCACCTCTGTGGCAGAACTGCGCCGAATCTCTATGGAAGATAGATGATGATGATGATGATGTTGACCTCGGCATTGATATAGAGTCTTAGAATTCATTAAAAGAGAACTTGTTTATAGATGTGAAGCTTGTCTAAGGCTTCGTTTGTGACAGCTTTTTTATGCTTCCTAAAGCAATTTTTAAGTACAAAAATTAAAATTTTTGTACTTAAAAATTACTTTAAGAAACAGGAAGAAAGTCATCTCAAACGAAGCCTAAGATAGATAAATAAATATATGTATATCTGCGGTGTGCTACTTCAAGTATATATCTTTCATGTACTGGGTTTGGAAGTTTAAAAGCTGCATTCCTAGCTATCTTGTTTTAAGAGTTTATTTATGTTTTATATTGCTATCTAGCTTGAAAGTAGGCACTGCAATATCTTAGGCAATTAATAGTTTGTTTAAGATATGAATAGCTTGTATATCACCACATATGATGTTGGATTCCTGGTCATATTGTGATCAAGATAATGAAAAACAAATAATCATGTTGCATTTCCATACAAAAGACAAAGCAACAGTTTAAAAATAGAAAGAATTACCTTTTTTAATTCTAGATTAAAAAATAATAATCCAAATCATGACTCTAATTACTACTATTTAAGCTTATTGGGAAAAGTTATTTAAGCTTATTGGGAAAGAATATATTTAATGGTGAAAGGCCAAAACAATGTTCTCTCTATGGAGTTGTACTGCAAAGGTACACCAAGGTACTCCAAACATGACAAGTGAACAACAAGAACACCACCACCTTTCCCCTAACCAAAGATGGATCCAAAGCCTTTTTCAATATTCCTTTTTATTTAAATGGGAGGTTAGCATGGCCCGATGCAATTAATAATTGTTAATAGTAATTAACTAAAAAGAAGATTAGTGGCTGAGATAGGTAAGTTAGAAAAAAAAGGCAGTGATAAGTTCCAGGCTCTCTACATTGGCAGGAAGTGGCCCTACTTTCTATTACCTTAGTGTTATCGCATAGCTTTAATAAACTTAGTGCTTCTCCAACCATTCAACTTTATCTCTGAGGTCCACTTCTGTCACACTTGCAAGGATCCAACAGCAGAATCTTTGTGACTGCTCAAACGTATACTCTATCCATACCACTACCACTAAAAAGAAAAAATAGAAAATTTCTGGCATGTCATCATGATTATGAATGTCACTGGTCTAACACCCGCTATTTAGGGTAAGCTTTTTGAATTCTAAGGCTTCGTTTGATTAGTCTTATTTTCACAATCTTCATTAAAAAGTTTAGCAAAATATCTCATCCATCTTTGTTGAATATCATTTTCTAAGAAAAGTATTTTTTGATCTTCATCTTTAATATACTTCACTTGAACTAAATCCTTACTATTCCTATCTCTTTGTTTGGCTAACTTATACATATATCTTTCTCCCTCTTTAATATCTAATCTATTATATAAATCACTAAAAGCTAATGCCTTTGCATCGCATATTGCTTTCTTAGCATCCTTACGAGCCACTTTATAAAAATAAGTACTTAAAAAATGTTACTCAAACAAAATTTCATAATTAAAACTCGGTCTTAGTAAACCCTTCTTTCCCAATATCTATTTCTAAAACTTCATTTTAAATAAGCAACAACCCAACCAAACAAAGCTTAAATCTTCATTCATTTCTACAGGGTACTGTACAAGGTATTATATCTTTTTTGTGACATTTCACACTTTTTTCTTCCTAAACCTTTTCCCGTCTAAACTTTTGCAAATTTATCAAGTATAATTGCATTTAGAGAGGGCTCTCTGAGGTCATTTATATAGGTTATTCCTCATCATCATTAGCCTTATCCTAATTATTTGAAATTGAAGTCACTTATCCAATGCATTAGAGCTATGAATTTGACTCAACTATCAAGGACTGTCGAAGGGTCGATTAAGTTTTGATTGAATCATATTGGCGCGCATATATGAGTGCACACATACATAAATTTATGTTGAAGTTTGCATTTCATAATTGTGTATTCACATATATGCATCAATATATATGTACATATAATAATGTGCTTTTTTTTATATATTTGATACATATATATTTGACTTAAAAAATAAAAAATAAGTAAGCTCAAACTGCTTGGATCAAGATTAGATCCTATTGCTCTCTTTCCACTACAACCTGCACTATTTCACTATCATCCTACATGCTGTCAAGGTCCTGCACTCTCTAGACTCGTTGGCTCATTTCCCCAACAATTCACCATGGTCTACAACCTCTCACACGCACGCATCTCCCTATTTGAAGAGATTATTACTTGCAGTGTCCGAACACGCCACGTCACCCGGATGCATCGAGCCCCAGCTGACATGGCGCTTCAGGATTCGCATCCGGACGCCACACGTAATAATTTTCCCCCAATTTGACATTGAGACTAACCCCAATGGCGCTTCCTATCACGTTCCTAGCCGTTCATCATTAAGACCTCACTACCAAACTATTTTTTATTGTTCTCCCTCTCCACCACGCCCTAGCTCCAACAACCAATACATCTTTTGTTCGACTCAATTCTAGTGGCTTCCTATGCATAATCACAATTATAAATTCAATTTCTATCTCACAATTGCAACTAAATTGAAGATCTCACATATCTTTGGAACGATTGATTTTTAAAAGCCACGCCTATGCTATTGATCTTTGGCCTACCACTTCAGTTGATCTTTGGTTTGGATAACCGAGTGTTTTCTTATCCACTAATTATTATGCATAATCAAAATAATAACTTGAAATAGCCTAAAAGAAATGTAGGTGAATATTCAAAGAGCCATTGATTTTTGGTTACATGTCCAAGGGTCTTGATAACACAAAGCATAGAGTTCAACCACCTACATATAAGCAAGCAATATTAAAGTCTTTATGCCTGGTGGCCCAAGTTGCTTGTAGTAGGACTGGGAGGTTCGGATGATATATTGGAATTACAATCAACATTCTATATATGTAAAAGATAATTTGCTGCGGAAAGAATCATTGAGCTTAATTACGACATTAAAACATTGTGAAACATTTTCAAAGAATTAATAAGGCTTAAATGTTTCAGTCAAGGCATGATGATAGTTGGGGACAAATCCCTACAAAAGTTCTGAGTAAATACATGTACAACAACAACGAGCTTTTATCCTACTATGTGGGGTTGGCTACATGAATTCTTTTTCTCCATTGTGCCCTGTTAAAAGTTAAATCCTCATTTAAATCAAATAAAGAAAAGTCATTTCTAATATTTTCTAATCAAGTCCTTTTAGGTCTACCTCTACCCTTCTACTTTTTTAACTGGGTCATCGGAAGACCGTCGTTTTATATGACCAAACCATCTAAGGCGACTCTCTCTAATCTTATCATGTTTTTAAGAGTAAAGCCACTCATCCACCCGAGCTTCCTCATCTCTGCAGCACTTAACTTAATATTATGCTTCTCTTTTAATGGCCAACATTCTACACCATAAAGCATTGCAGGTCTAACCACCATCTTATAGAACTTTCCCTTAAGTTTGAGGGGGGCATTTCTATCACACAACAAGCCCGATGAAATCCTCCACTTCAACCATCCAACTTGAATTCTACTAATAATATCCCCATCTATTTCACCATCACTCTGAACAATAGACCCAAGATATTTAAAACGTGTATTCTTCTTAATTACTTGATCACCCAAAGTCTCAATCCCCCCACTAAAGCTATTATTACTAAAATTACATTCCATATATTCAATTTTAGATCTACTCAAACGAAAGCCTTTAGACTCTAAGGTTGACCTCCATAATTCAAGTATACTTTCAACTCCCTCAATAGTAAATAAATGTAATGTTCATAAATTATTCCTTTGGCAAATTTATAATAGGAATAATAATCTAAAAAGGAACTTTAGGAGTTGTGTTGTCAAATGAGGCGAAGACATGTCTTTGTACGTTAATTTATTCATCGTTCTAATATAAAGCAATCCTAAGATAGAGCTGGTAACAACCAAATAATTATTAAAATAAATTTAAAATGAGAATCAAAATTTTTATCTGAATTATGGCGCAGTTGCACTGTGCCTGTAGGCACAACGCAGCGACACTGAGTCTGTGAACACAGCGGCACTAGAAATTGTCCCCGTGGCAATGAATGCTTTATTTTATAGTAATTATGGATTCAACATGCAGCATTGTGGCGCTAAGTCCCTTAGGCGTCGTGACGCCATACACGAAAATGAGTTTTTATATATATTTTTCTCTCCGCTCGCCTCCCTCACTCCCTCATCCATGGCTTGTCATGGAAGGAAGGAAGGAGGAGAGAGAAATCAATATTTCGGTTGACGATTTGTTTTGTCGCTTTTACGAAATTACTCAGATTATTGTAGGTGACTTATATCCTATTTTTCTTTTCAAAGATTTTTGATTTCTACTATTTGATTTCTTCTGAAATAATTTTATTGTATTTTCTCTGGAGTTAGCAAACTTGTACTGCATAACTTTTTATAAATCGTAGTATCGATTATTCTAGACATTTTAACTTATTGATTTTGCAATTTCACTGAGCAAAATGATAATTATTGTGTTTTGTACGATTTGCACAAAATAGTAATTTTGGCATTTTAATTTAAGCATATTGTTAATATAAGCATCGTGAATGAATATAGACATGTAATTGGGTAATAGTTAGTTACTATTACTGTTGTAATAGTATGCGTGAAAACAAGTAAAGACTAATTATTTACTGATGTTGGTTAGGGACTGACGTTATTTGTACAGAATGGTGGACTGACGAGCTTTCTTTTAAATATTGTGATTTTGTATTATATTATACTTATTTACGTGATTCAGTGATTGAGAGTTATAAAGAGATGATTACTATGACGATGAAAAAAAAATCGACGACTCTATTTATTAAGCTAATGATTATTAATTTAATGATTACTAGAAAAATGCCATGAAAGGCAAAGCTTCTTACTTGTTTAGTGTGATTACTGGAATGCATATTACGATACAGATTTATTGTCACTGTACTGCTTTACTATTACTGAGCATGTGATATAAGAAACTGATTTGATACTCGTATGAAATAACTGAACATCATGTACATACTCTTATACGATTTCCTGATAACACTGCATTGTTATGGATTTAGAAGGTCTTTATATATGCTTCAGTTTTATTGATTTATATGATTTATTTATTGATTGAATAATACTGCTATAATGTATGATTCAACAATCATTGTTTATTTCTTTATTGTTTCAACATTCATAATGGATTTACTGGTTTATAGATTTCATTGTTTTCATACTGCAACGTTTTATTGGCCTCCGTACTGTTTATTGTTTTACAGATTTTATTATTAATACATGTGTGTTTTATTATTTCTACACATATTCAAAATCATACTAATTGTTAATGTTATGAACTGATTAATTACATGCATACTGTTACTTTTACATGCTTTGGATTCAGTTGTACGATTTTGATGGCTTGTTGGATTATTTAGCTCGTTATAAATGGCTTAATGATTTTAGGTCAAGAAAAATGATCGAGAGTGTAAAGCCGATCAGAAACAAGAGACTTAAGATTTTTCTTTCTTTTAGCTATTCTTTTGTACTCATGAATGAGAAGATGAGTTATTGTATTTATATGACTTATAAGTATAATACATGACTTTTAGAGCAATGAATACAAATGTATATTGATTTTTTGATCTATCAAACATTTTCGTTGATATTTATATTATTGAAAGAAATTAAATATCTCTAATTCTTATTATAAAATATAAAAAATACAATTCTTTCCAAATTAAATTATGAGACTTGACAGAGCCTAAGTGAAAAGGTCGTCAAAATTTCTTGCATTTATAAAGCGACTTTACTATTAAGTGATAATGGCACCAAACATCAAGCCACTTTAATATCAAATATACTTCATAGATGTATGAATATATTCCCTAAAAATTGTAGCTAAGGCTTTAGTTCAACATGAGATGCCTTAAGTGTTCGGCTCAACATATCAAACCTCAACTCGGGATGTGGCTGGTCGGCTCGAGACATAGGAGATGAACCAAGGATGTAACATATTAGCTCGAGAATCTAAAGGTCAATCTAGGATGCAACTTGCAAGCAACCTTATTTTATGAAGAAAAAGGTTGTCACTTCATCAAAGATGAGGGTCATCACTCCTCGCATCTCCATTAAAGAAGTAGCTAATATTTTTACAAAATCACTAGGACCTCTTCCTTGTTTCAATTAGCAAGCTAGAATTTATTGATCTATATGCTTGAGCTTGATGGGAATTGCTATTATAAGAAAATAACTAAATTGGAAAATGCCATCCTTGGGAATCACTAAATTAGGTAGATACATTTCTATTGCTGTTTATATCCTCTTAATTAATTACATATACTTCTTTAATTCATTTAATACTTGTCTCGTATATATCTATATACAGTCACATGTACTTAGTAAACAATAGATGAGAATTATCTCTTTCACAGCGAATGGCTGTGCAGTTTGATTTTTGACATCAACTGTATGTAAATTCCTAACATCTACCGCCAAGCAAATGTTTGTCGCAGTAAGGGATTCAGGCTTCGTTTGGGATGGTTTTTTTGTTACTTCTTAAAGCAGCTTTCAAGCATAAAAATTTTAACTTTTGTACCAGAAAGCTATTTTAAGAAGTAATAAAAAAGCCGTCCCAAACGAAGGCTTAGACACACCACGCACTGCTCTTGAACACACAGAAAACTTCTTTTTCTGCTGCAATTCTTTTCTACAACTTTTTCCCCACAATAAATGGTCCATAAGCCAACATCTGGAACAAGAAGCACCTACAATTTTCACAAGCATCATGACAGTGTACCTTATGCGTAATTTCAAATTCCTCATAACTTTCTAATCACTGATCATTGCTGCTTGTGTGTAGGAAGAAATTCATGTGAGATGCATTATCTGAAGCTTTTTAAACATCAGGCAAGAATTCAAAATCAATGACTAAGAAGCCCCAAAATATAGATGGGACCGCCAACTGGATCAAAACACCAGCTTTGAGAAATAAAGATTAAAATCCAGTACGCACTACTGAAACAATAACTATAGCAGCATCATTCAATTTATTAGTAAACCCAACCCAAAGAAAGAAAAAAAAATCATTGAATGAAGAAATTTTCTCAAGTTAGTACGACAGATGTCAGGATAGCTTGTTTCCAAACCATACGCATGAGTTGGAAAGTATAGCGCAAAACAAAATTAATTTATCTGTAAAACTGTCGCAGAAGTAATGATTGTAATGCTATTATTCAATATTTGTGTCATCCATATGAAAAATATTTCATATGAGAAGTTTATATTCTTCCGACCCAACAAAGTTGCAATTCATTTCTCTCTTCCATGTATGACTGATGTTTAGTAGAGCAAACATAGAAGGTAAGAAATAAAATTAGCTCAAGATGACCTCAAAGACAACTCATAAATGACACTCATAGTTTACACAAAACATGCATGGTCATATCTTTTCCTAGGATGTTTTCACATGCATGGTCCACCACTTCATGGCATTGTGAGTGTCTGCAGTGAGTCTTTCTGATGTAGTATAGGTGTGGGCGTGCAGCATAGACCAATTACCAAATCCACGACTGCTATTGAATATTAATTTTCTTATATTTTGTTATTTTCGTTATCTTATTTTTCATTTGACTCAAGGAAAATGGTATTTGTAATGCAAGAATGTCAAAATTGAAAAAAAAAATATTATGAGCTAGAATTTTAGTTCAAGTGGGTCCATAATGTTACATATGCTTGACCACCTCACTTTACTAATTTATCAAAGTCCAAGTCAAAACACGCATAGACAATCATCTTTCGAGACTTCTAGAGGGCTGCTCCATCATCCAACAACTACATTAAGTAAAATTTAATATTTTTGAATTTCAAAAATAGAGTTATAAAGTCAAAAGAAAGTCCGAATTGCTACAATTGTAATTTGACTACCCATTGAATTCTTTATCTTCTCCTTAAGTGTAATGCTTACAAATACCATCTAATATGTAAGGAAATGGCATTGAATTAAATTGGAGAAGACTTTAATCTTCCTTAGGGAAAGCTTGATGAACTTGGAGATAATACTAGTCATTATTATTTTATTGTATGATTTATTTATGTATTTCTCATCTAAACATCTCTTTTAAGTGGTCTAGAGCTTCTCTCCAAGTTCTCATACTCCTACACAAATTTGTTCACAAAATATATAAGCCACCCAAAATCTGTCCAAACTCAACCAACTAACCTTCCCTCAACTTCCACGCCAAAACCTCCAAAAACTGCACTAAATGACTCCACGTCCTTATTCTTAGCATCCTAAGCATTCAAAAGAATAATTCACCCATCATTTCTTGGCATATAAACCCCTGTGAAGCTCCACACAAAAGCAATCACCTAAAAATCAGCCCAAACCCCAACACCATTTGGTGGATTTTAACTACCTTTGGATCTACACTTCCCAAAAGCCTTTCAAGCCCCAAATCACTTAGATTGGGTTCCCCTACATCCCCTCATACTAAACAGAAATAATCAACATCAAACTCCACCTCAAACACAACTATATACATTGCATCACTTTGCTCAGAATAACCTAAACAGTATTTTCCTTGAGAGAGATGTCTCCGCATGAATTGACAAATAAAGCTGAACCAAAAGTGGAACAACAATCCAATTACAGGTAATAATGTTAGACACATGTTATAGTAGGTAAGAGATGAACATGGTGGACCTAATAGTATTCACATTTCTTGCTCCAAAAGAAGGTCATGGCTGTGGTCCTATTTACTGCTATATCAGCAAGTAACACAAACTAAAATAATAGAGAGCAAGGAGATGCAAACAAGAGCATGCTCAACAGATACCTAAAGAATATTAAACTAAATTATCTCATCCTAATATACTCTGTAAGCTATAGTTTCATATCATTATTAAGATTAAAAAACTAACTAGTGCTGGTTACTTTCTAAGTATATAATATTAAATTTGTCTTTGTTATTAAGTAACAAGTGGATGACCGTCATGCCTGAAATCGTCATGAACAAAGCCTACAAGAATTAAATAAAAAGTCACATCAATTAACAGCCTTTAACATATTCCAAACGTTCGATAATAACAGGATCCACCAAGTAACTTTTTTCTTCTAATCAAAGTATT
Organism: Dendrobium catenatum; assembly: GCF_001605985.2. Taxonomy (NCBI): domain Eukaryota; kingdom Viridiplantae; phylum Streptophyta; class Magnoliopsida; order Asparagales; family Orchidaceae; genus Dendrobium; species Dendrobium catenatum. Next base: position 2,737,097 of record NW_021318796.1, on the reverse strand, counting down.
GTAAGTAATAACATGAGCATCTATCTCCTCCATACTTTTACCTTAAAGCGTGGAAACTTTTGACAAAATATTCCATCCAGAAACATCATGGAGGTAATAAAACTATAATTTTGTAATATATATTGTCAAATCTTAGCAAACTTAGCTGCCTGAAATGATACGCAGCATCCAATCTTCTAGCCATGATGAACTTAGATAATATTCCGTACCAAAAGAATCTAAAAAAAACATAACCTCAGGAAACAAGATAGATATTCCTAAGCTACAATATACCATGAACAATTTGGAAGAAAGCTTTTTTTTTTTTTTAACTTGCAAAAAATAGTTATCTCAACTATTTTCTTTCAAAACAGCTATGCAATTCAAAAAGAAGCATCCTGTATCATTTGTAAATTTTTGCCTTGTAAATGCGCTTAATAGCATGTGGAAGCCATTAACTATAATACGCCATGTGGCACAAGTACCTGTAGTGGTGAGGACCATGTGGGTATAGATCTTGGGCTCTCAAAGAATTGTGCCTTTTTCAGGAAAGTGTGGGCTCCGAAAATTCGGCCCCGGCCTCCGCGCTCGCTTTTTTCTTATTCGACGAGGGAGTTTTAACGAACTAAGTTCCGAGGTAAATTTTGGAAGGCAGATGGGTTTGTAGATAAGACACTACCCAGAGATTTCGCCCTCATTTTGTGAGGACTTTATGATCTGAGTTCTGGTTTCCTATAGGCGCAAGCCCCTATAGTTAATTACCCCTCCCGATCACGAGAGAGAACTTTCGATTAAGGCTAGTCGTCAATCAGATACGTATAGAAATACGTGTTATCTGGCATATAGTAGCAGCATAGGTTTGGATATTGGAGAACTGGATTTGGATTTGGGAATTTAGAAAGTATTGAAAAGCTTGATATTTAAAATATGAAATTTCACCACCTAGCACTTAAAGCGGATGGTGGGGGAATGAATGATGGGCCCGATCAAGATCCCATGGTTCCGTCATCCCGGGCCATCGTGGTCCCTGGTCTACTTAGTCAGAGGAGGTAGTCGACCCAACCTGACAGAAGGATCCTTATCGGCAGCCATGAGTTGCTTCGTCCAAGGGAACCTTGTAGACCGGGGTTGATGTTTGTCTAAGGGGACAAATTTGAATCCACCTTAGCTAACAGAGAGCTTTGTGCCCTATCGATCATATCCTATTGATTCATATCTCAAGGATTTAACGCCATTAAGGAGCGTATTGGCTCTGGCCATAACCGCTATCTGTGGTGCCATTTGGCGGCAAAACCACTCGGTTCAGAGGGCCCCGGGTCATAACCGTTTACCTGCAGTGCCATTTGGCGGCGAAACTGCCGGTACATCGGACTTCTACCCGACGTTGGACCTTCACTCTTCTCCAAGTCTCTACCCGATGCTAGACTTCTATCAGTTATCGGACTTCGCTAGACGCCTATGCGAAGATGCATTTCTTTCCATTGTTGGACTTCTACCTGACGCTGTCCTACTGATCTTCGTCGTCAGACTACAGTCCTTCCGACCTCCGTCGCCAGCCGACGTCGCCCGCCGACTACAGTCTTTCCGACTACAGTCATCCGTCGCCAGCTGACTACGGTCCTCCTGACCTACGTCGCCCGCCGACTGCAGTCCTTCTAACAAAGTGAATACGTCGATAGTAGCTCTTTGTATTTACATCATGTAATGTACTCCATAAGATGTACATCAAGCTAAGGCCTTCTCACAAGGAAGGGCCTCATTTGTGATCGACTGCGAATACTAGTGGATTCGTTCAAACTGGGCTAGGCCCCGTGATTTTTCCCCCTTTTACAGGGGTTTTCCACGTAAAAATCTTGGTGTCTCATAAATGCTAGACCCTCTCTCCTTATCTGATTGCGTGCCGGATTTTCGTACAATGCTAAGACGTTAAATATGGTATTTCTCTACCGCCGCGAATACTCCTGGACGCAACACAAATATTTTAATCCAATAAGCTTTCCGTTATAGTGTGGATTTCAGAATATTATATTTATTGATGTCTCTTATTTCAAGTGCTCCACCTATTCAACGTGTACACATTATTAATTTAAGGCAGCTTTCGCTAAGAAATCTAAAAGTTGGGTATATCATCCAATATTTTACAAAATAAACTCTAGTACGAGGAGCCGAGGGACCTTGGCCGCCATTGCTTCAAGTCTAGTGATGCATGTAGTTGTAGACATAGATCAGGGAGCTTTATATGACCACTAACGTGAATTATCAAGTCTTATTTGGATTATTTTGGGGTTGCCTAGTCTAATATTGTCATGATCCGACCTGAATATACTGAGGGGAGTGGGGGTTGTTCAAGGACTACAACATATCATGGTTTATGCAACAATTTATGTACTTTCTCAAGTTCAAATGCTTGCATGGTATGAAATTCTCCACGCTCAATCATTAAGCATTGAAGAATTGATATCTTCCAACAAAGGTTGGAACTTGGAAGAATAACTACCTTCGTTGTGAAATCTGATTAGTGTTAAAAATTCCCTATTTAGCTGGATTATGTCACTGTTGAAAAGGAGAAACCCCAACTGCTTCTATTCTTTTTCTTGCTCTAGAAGGTTTACAAAGGGATTAGGGGTGTAAGTGAACTGAGCCGGCTCGAGCTCGACTCGTTTATGGGCTCGCGAGTCGAGCTTATTAAGCTCACGAGCTCGAGTTCGAGCTTGATGTGGCTCTGCTCTTGAGCCGCCTCGAATTATTTTAGGATTTTTTAAAATAAAGTAATTAGCATTTTTATTAAATTTAAATCTTAAAAAAACTGTAATTAATTATTCAAAAAAAAAACATTAAAGCTGCAAAACAACATTTCCCAATATATATATATGTTAAAGCTGCAATTATAATACTATAGTTGGTTTTTCAAAAAAAAAAAATTTAAAACTTCAACACAAAACACGCAGGACTCTTTTTTATCCACGGGAGAAACAGATGAGCCGTGTGTGCACTTTACAGTGTCGCTGGCCAAGAAATCGGGCAGGAAAACTGCTGGCAGGTGGGAAACCAAAATCGAGTGGTTCGACGAGCTCATTCCAGTGTCACAAGCTCGACTCAAGTTCGAGCTCGAACACCCTCTCACTCGAGCTCTGACTCTATTAGTTTACACCCCTAAAATGGAGCCATTTGTCCCCTCCTCTTTTATATATGTACGAAGAAATATAAATTATATTATATTTTATTCTTAAATTTGAGTATTGAAAATCGTTAAATTTAATTTAGAAACTAAAGAAACCCTAAATTTTAAATTCTACAATTTTTAAAGGACATTGCACAGTAAAAATTAGAAAAGTATTTTTCTTAAAATAACATTCATCAACAAAAAAATTACTAATGTATCCTTTCCATCACATAGTCGTGCCTCCACATACTTACTTCGCGGGTCCTCCGGCACGACCGCCTCACCGACGCCGTAGAACTTCGCCGGGGAAGAACCATTGCTCTCGAGGCACACCTCCGTGGCTCATTGCAAGGGTCCGCCAATGTTAGGGAATTCAAGCGAACCTCGGCAGCAAGGATTTTGGTGGGAGTTAGGGTTTCGTGTGCGACGAGGAGGAAGGGAATGTAGAAGCGGCGTCTTTCTGCAATCGTCCTTCTTTCAGGTTTTCGCGCCAAAAGGAAAGGACTTAAATGGGCGGTGAAAGGGCGATTGCTTCAGTCAGTTTGCGCCGAAAGGCACAAACCTATTAATTATTATTAGATGAACACCCATTAATTATTATTATTATTATTTTTTTTTTTTTTGAGACGTTTGGTAAGTAGGAAGCTTCGAATCTAAAGATTAGTTTAAGACGGTTTTTTTACTATTTAAGAATCTTTTTAGTATAAATTTTTTTAATTTTATATTAAAATTTTGCTTTAAGGAGTAAGAAAAACGTCTCGAATGAATCTTAAATTCTCTTGCTTAGTAGTCAAAATAGTCAACCAAAAGACTACAATGAGCTGCATTTCATTATTAATAAATATTATTTATTCAGAGCAGAGCTCCAGGTGTAAGTGAGTCGAGCATGTTCAAATTGGGCTGTACAATGGGCTCCCGAATCAATCTTATCCAGCCAAATATAGAATCGGTGATAGGAGTGTAATATTTAAGAATTAGGTGTTAAATATGTAATACACAAACTATAAAGTGGTATGTATGTAAAAATCCCAAATAAAAACCTTTCATAGAATAGAGTAGAAAAAGTAGTATAGGTACTAGCAATATTTTTCTTAATTTTCTAATATTTCCTTTCAAACATATATAATAGAGGAAATAAGATAGTACTTTTGTGAAGATGGAGTCTATGTCATTAATAAGCTAAGTGGTGGCTGTCTAGTCTAGAAAAGCTAGCTTTTAAGAATGGCATTCAAAGGAGGAGCATGAGAAAAGTTCTTAATTGCATTGATGATACACAATTATACTTAAAATTGCAAAGGTATCCATCATTTTGAAGCTTTTATGAAAAGCAAGTCAAGAATGAATAAAATAGCTAAGGGGGTAGGATTTTTCAAACAAAGAGAAATCATACTACTTTGTTTAGGGTTTAGGATGTAAGAAGTTGATATATCTTAACCGAAGAAAGGAATTTGACTTTTCATCCTTCAAACAAAGAAAAAAAAAAGTTTTATCAATTAGAGATTGAAAGTCAAAGATATGAGGTTTAAAGGTTGAAAATAGGAAGCCACAAATAAGCGGAATGAAGGGGTTGTTTGGTAAGCACCACGGATTTGATTTAAGTAGGATTTCATAAATCTTCTAAATCTGGATTTCGGAAATCATGAGGGGCTTAAATCCTGAAAATTGTTTGGTAATATTCATGATAAATCCTCTTAAATCTCATGTGAATGTTTGGCTATAGAGCAGGATTTACCAAGCGGACTCTTTCTCTAGCGCCATGGATTTAGTAAATCTAGCAGAATATAGGATTTCGGAAATCCGGGATTTAGAGCGAATCGGCGAAGTTTTTCGTCTACAACGGATTGCATTTGCCGTGAGATTTGGTTTTACATTTTAGGATGTTTGGTTGGATTCCGCTCAAATTCGGCTTAAATCCTGCTACCAAACAGCCCCCAAAGAGGAAAACCAATAACCTCACTTAAACTTAGAGAAGAAGCTCTCTGAATTCCAGCCAGCAACTTAAAGCTTACATATTATTGATTGTTTTAAGCTTCTTGTAAAGTGAGAAGAGAGGGTCTCCCTGAGATTTGTAAAGCCGAGCTTGAAGGGACAAGCCATTGAAAATCAGGGACAGACGGCTAGTAGTTTTTTAATGCAAATCAGTGTCTGGTTAGTGCGATCAATTAATTATAAGTTCATAAACTCTGTGGGATGGTCCAACCTGGGAACGATTATTACATCCTCTGACCGGACTTAAATCTACGTCCGGTCAGAGGCTTGTTACTCAATTTTTGCTCGGTATTTGATCGGTATTGATAGGTATTGTTTGATAATATGGAGGAATACCGCTCTGGGAAGACCAATACGGAGTTATACCGAGGTATACCGAGCAATACCGAGTTATACCAAAAAATACCGAGTTTTACTCGGTATTTTTTGGTATAACTCGGTATTGCTCGGTATTTCATCTTCACCTAATGATATTTCTCGTTATTATTGGTATTGCTCGGTATTTCTCATTTTGTGCATGCAATCTTAGTGCAGACCGGACGTAGCTCTACGTACGTTCACCAGACCAAATAAAAGTTCCTAACCTGGCCAGTATTTTTATTAATTATGAAAATATTTTATTCATATTTTGGTCATAAGAAATTTTAAATTCCTGATTTTTTAAATAAATAATTGTTTTTTCACACTTTGGTCATAATAAATTTTAAATTCCTGATTTTTTATATAAATAATCAATCAACTTCAAATTGCGCCTATCTTAAAGCTTATCTAAGAAATTAAAAACTCTCTTGACCAATTTTTTATAAGAATGTCCTCACCTAACTTTTTTCATGATAAAAGTATTTATTTGAGATAAATTTATTAAAATTTAAACCAACAAATCACTAAACAAAATTTTACCACTAAAATATAGAACAATTAGTTTCATCAGCAAAGAAAGATCCCCAACAACAATATTTTATGAAATAAAGTCTAAAAACTACTAGCTAAAAATGCTATTAAAACTTCCGCAATATCAACATAGTAATGCTTTGTTTGGTTCTTCCTCTCCTTTTGTAAAAAAAGTAGTTATAGAAATATTGGTTAAGAGAATGAAATTTTCTAACGGAGAATCAAATATCAAAAAGATTCTCAAAACAGTAGAAAAATGAATTTCCCTAAAAAACATTTCTATAGAAATGCCCCATCCAAACAACGACCAAAAAACAATTTCATCATTTCTAAACAAAAAAAGTTTAAAAAAACGCCGAAACAAATTAAGCCTAAATAATCAAATCTGATGACAATCACATAAAGAATGTACTAATAATAATAATTAGTAATCTTTGTGGAAAAAAAAATTCATATATATATTATAGCAGAACACGAAAAGAAATCTATAGTATTTTCAGGCGAGCTGGAAACCTGGCATAAGAACTATATGTTATGTACATTGCAAGAACTGAGTCGAACTAAATCTGAAGCAATATAGAAGAAGTACCTATAGTTAACAAATTAATACAATGGGGGGAAATACAAAGCCTCGGAAAGAATACAGACTGATCCTACCAAGCCATCTGAACCATTACACTGGCCTCGAATCCCAAAGCTATCTACCACTGCTATAGGCTTCGTTTGCGACAGCTTTCTTGCTGCTTCTTAAAACAATTTTTTTAGTTCAATAATTAAAAATTTTTGTACTAGAAAACTGCTTTAAAACACAATAAAAAAGCCGTCCCAAACGAAATAATAGTCTCATCTCGAGTGTCAAAAATCCAAAGTTAACTCACTCCGCTTGGTGAGAATTTCATCAATGAGAGAACTTTGATCTAAAGATAATGTACAAAGGATGCTTACACAAGCCGATGTTGCCGGAGTCCTTTACTGAAATGAGGCTGCATTAACCGAACATAGAGGCCATTCATTTGAACCAGGGTGTCATGGCTGCCCTGCTCAACTATCTTGCCACCGTTAAGAACCACAATGTTATCAACATGTCTCATCATTGCTGCTCTATGAGCAATTAATAAGGTGGTTTTGTTGCCCAGAATTAATGTATCAAGAGCTTCTTGCACGACTCGGCTGGACTCGGACTCGATCGCGGAGCTCGCTTCGTCTAACAGCAATATAGGTGCGTTTTTCAGCACCACGCGGGCGATCGCAATCCTCTGCTTCTGGCCAGGTGTTAGATCAACTCCCCTCATGCCAACTTGAGTGTCGTAGCCATGAGGCAAACTGCTTATAAAATGGTGGGCGTTTGCAATTCTAGCTGCTTCTTTAATTTCAGCTTCAGTTGCATTATGCCTAGCATATATGATATTCTCCCTGATGGTTGTGGAGAAGATGATGGGCTCCTGCTGTACCAGACCCATGTGGCTTCGCAACCATCTTAAATTGAATAGCTTGAGATCACGCCCATCCAGCAAGATCTGGCCGGAGATAGGATCGTAGTATCTCTCTATAAGAGAAATGATTGTGCTCTTTCCAGAACCAGAAACACCCACCACTGCAACTGTTTGTCCGCCGCCAACTTTGAGACTGAAATTGCTCAGAATGATTGAATCGGGGCGAGTCGGATAGCAAAAATCGATATTTTTTAGCTCGATGCTTCCGTATACGGATGGCGGTTTGAGACCAGAATTATCATCTGGATCAATCTTGGGAACCCGGTCAATGATTTCGAATACTGAAATGAGCGAGTTTCGCCTTTTTAAAATATATGGAGCAAGGCCAAAAGGCTCTACTAATGCGAAGGTGGCAAAAGAAAAAACCATGTATTCTTTGAGAGCTGTGACGAGTTTGAGACGTCCGTCATGAACGGAGACAGCAGTGTACCAGAGTAGAAGAGCGTTACACGAAAAAAGGAGGAATTGTGAGAAGCCAAAGGCAAAACCAATGCCCAAGCCATGAAAAAAGCTCTTCTTCAATATTCCACTTAGCTGCAACCCGTAAAGTTCCATCACCTTGTTACCAGCACAGAATGCCACGACAGTGTAGATATTCCTAACAGCATCTTCAAGGACCAAAGAGGCCTTCCTGTGCATCTCCTGTATGCCTCTTGAAAAACCAGCAAGCCACATTTTCTGTCACCGGTAATGGCGATGATTAAGCATTAATTCATAAAGTTGATAACAGAGTATAAGGGTCACTTCCCATGGCAATTTCTAAGCAAGTTTTAAATGTTACAATAAAACTGCAAAATATAAAATCAGGTTTCATTTCAAACGAGGCAGCAAGGTTCTTAACAGAACTGTCCAGAATATCAACCACGTATGAGAGAAGTTGAAGTAAACCTGAAGGTCGGTGTTCATAAGAAATTAAATTCATGTGTATTAATTCTTATTTTTAATTTCCTAATTCACTTTAACGGTTATGAAAATGTCTACGAAGTCAGCTCCAATAAATAAAGATGAGTTATCTAGTAATTTGAATAGATTGTTAGAGCATGGATTCGACTCAGCCAGTTGAATTCTAATCAGCACTTACTGAGTTCAGAATCACTATCACAATGTGAATTGCTAAGAGCATCTCCAACCGAAAATGTCATTTTTCACTCCAAAATGCAGAGAAATCAAAAAATGCCGTATTTCATCTCCAATCCAACGCCATTTTGCCGCTAAAATGATCGTTTTCGTTCGCGCCTTTCTTCCCAAGCTGTTCGGTAGAGAGAAAAAAATGCCGCAGATGAACAGTGCAACGCCAATATTGGCGTCGCACTGTTCATCCGCGATCAAATGGCGTCAAAAATGGAGATCGGTTGGAGCAAAGCAAGAACGGCAAACAAGTGTTTGCCGTTCGGTTGGAGATGCCCTAAATCAATCACTGTAACACAGTTTTTTCGCAGTTACAGTTATCCCACTTCTGGGTTTTGAAGTTTTTTTGTTGACTTCTTACCCATTTCAGCTTTGCTACAGTACCATCTTATGTCCTGCTACTTCATCCCCACCAGCAGTTAAATTTAAATACAAGCATGCAATTGTAGAAGCTAAAAATGAAATAAATCCATGGAGAAGTATACAATAACTAAATATGGAAGAATAAGCAACAAATCAATGTCCATATTTATACAAATACTTCTATTTATATTTCCTTGTATAAATGCTAAAGTATTTAGGCCAGAGGAAAGAATCCCAAGTCCAACCTGAACCACTAATCAACTATCAGCACTATGAAGATGCTAGAAACATTAATCAACACCAAAAAGAAGGCTACAGTTATATATTAGCTCACCTGTGCAACAGCAGAAACTGTAAGAATGGGTAAAGTGGCCAATGCAACTAATGCAATCCGCCATTCAAGTAACATTCCAATTAGAATAGCCACAACAACAGCAGCAGCGTCCTGTATGAATATAGAAAGTCTATTACTGAAAGCAGCCCGGACAAATGTGGCATCATTTGCCAAGCGCATTGATAATGTGTCTGCACTGTTCTCCTCCTCATCATACCATCCTACTTCATTGCGTAACATTGCTGAAAAGCATCAATGTCGAAGTTAAAATTAACCGCATCTTAACTTTAACATGACCGTTAGAAAACAAACTAAGAGAGCTCCTAAGGCTAATTACCTGAGAACATCATCCTTCTAACACGCTCGGTCATTTTTTCCCCCATAATGCCAAAATAGAAATGTTGCAAAAAGTTGGCAACCACAGTGATAAAGCCCAAACAAGCAATGATAAGGCACCATTTGTTCACTTCATTTCGAACATCTTCCACACCAATTCTATAATATGCTGCCATTATCAATGCGACTGTGTAAGCAAAAATAGGATTAAATGATCCAAAAATAGCAGCACCAATGCTTCCCAGGAGAGCATAAAGCCATTCTGTTATGCTGAGCTCAACAAGTCTCCAAAATGATGGTGGCTTCAGATGCTGCGAGTCTTTTGCATATCTCTGTTTGATGGGCATATCATTAAACTGATTAAGTGGACGGCTGTAAGTACTTGAATGGGAACGCTCATTTTTGGGATCTGAAGTCAAAAGAGGAGATATAGGTGATTCAGGATCTGAAGTGTTTGACGTTTGACGATTCAGTGAATGTACATCAATCTTAGGAAGTTCTGGCAACCTCATTTCAAAACTATCCTGTCGTTTGATGGATGGTACTCTTTCTGCAATTACCATAGACATCCCATTTTCAATAATTTGCTCAGAGGGAGGGCTATGAACCTTTGGTGATTCCTGTAAGCTGCGATTACCATCTCGCTGCTTCACAGTACTAAATCCAAGAGCCCTCTGAACTGAGAAGGACTTAACCATCTTCGGAGATGATGGTTCTTGGAGAAAATGACTAGCAGATGAATCCTTTTCAATTTGAAAAGTTGCAAGATCTTTATGATTCCTGATAGGTGTCCTGATAATGATAATGTTAATTAAAAAATGGACACGTCCATCTCAGATAAAGCTGGAGAAAACATAGGAGCTAATATCGTAACCTAGGAAATGAGAAATATAGAAAAACAAAAATACCTTTTAGGAAGCTTTGTTGCTTCTTCACATCTGAGGAGCTCTGCATAAAGGCCATCGAGGGTAAGCAATTCTTCATGTGTACCCATTTCAACAAGTTGACCTTCCTCCATCACTGCTATATAGTCAGCATTTCTTATAAGTCCAAGGCGTCTAGCTATGATTATAGTTGACCTTCCAAGCATGATTATGTCTAATGCCTCCTGAACAGATCTTTCTGCATCAAAATCTAGGCCACCTGTGACCTCATCCAGAAGAAGAATAGATGGATTTGAAAGTACAGCCCGAGCAATAGAAAGCTTTATCATTTGCTCTTCTGTTAGAATTAAACCAGCCCTTCCAACCTGAAAGGCAATAGTTAAAACAAGAAGCCATATTGAAAAGATTAAAAAAAAAAAAAAACCCAACAAGCTTAAGACAGAAAATGCTTCCATACCTGTGTATCATATCCTTTTTCAAGCGAGCTAATAAAGGTATGTGCATGTGCTGACTTGGCAGCCTCTTCAATCTGATCAAAAGTAGCAGATCTCCCATAAGCAATGTTGTCCCTAATGCTCAGACTTAATAATGCTGGTTCCTGTGTGACAAGTCCTATTTGGCTTCTCAACCATTCAAGCTTCAAATTTTTTATATTCTCTCCATCCAAAAGTACTTCCCCTGCAATTAAAAAAAAAAAGATCCAAAGTTAAAAAGATAAATATTTAAAATACAGCCAAGCATCTAGACGACTTTTAAAACGGATAAGCCGCATGCTCATGAACAACTTACCTAATGTAGGATCATAAAAACGTTCCATGAGAGGAATTATGCTGCTTTTTCCAGAACCATTCCTACCAACAAGTGCCACTGTTTTTCTAGAGGGTACAGTCAAGAAGAACCCACTTAAAATGGGTATTTCAGGACGAGATAAGTAACTAAAATATACATTGCGGAATTCAATGTTTCCTTGCACAGAAGCTAGGGTATTTCCATCATGATTGATTGTGGAAGCTGAACGGCTTATCATCTCATAAAGTCTATAAGCAGCAATCCTGCCTTGCTCAAACGAATAGAAGTTCGTTGCTGCTTGATTTAGTCCACTACAAGAGTTTGGGAGAAAAAAAAATTATACTCAGAAAATAGTGAAGACATAGGAAAATCTGTCAAAATAGAGCTGCTCAAGTTCAGAACACGTACAGGCCACTCAAAATTACAGAAAATAGAGCAGTTATGATTTCACCGCCATTTGCTTTTGCATGCAATACCAGGAACCTTCCAACCCAAAGTTGCAAAGCACAAGAACATATGGCAAGTCCATATGTGAACCCAAGCCCGAGGCCTTGCACAAGACTAATCAATATACCATAACGCAGTGTTGCTTGAAGTGAAGTAGCATAAGAGTACTTTGCCAATGTATCATTTGTAAATGCATACAAAGTTCTAATGTAAGTGATGGCCTGCATCATATATTTAATACAAATTAAACTAGATTAGGTAAAGAAATTTTGTTTTAGGAATGAAATGGGAAACATGTTTTTAAGTTTAAATAAAATACAATTTGCTTACAATTCATTGTAATGAATAAATGATTATCAGATGCATATTCTTAAATGAAATGGCTAGGCAATACCAGATGCTGCTTTAGGCTTTATGTGCATGTAGTAGCCTAACAAACATGTCGGGTACTGATGTTAAATAGATAAGATAAAGCACTCTTTATTATTAGTCATGAAGTGTGGAAAGGAATGCACTAGTAGATGACACAATTTTCAACCTTATCCATCTCATTTTATATAGGTCAGTCTTCTGCGCAAAAAAAATAATAAAAAAAACAGAAATAAAACCTGTTCAGCTATGCTTGCAGCTTCAGCATATGCGTCTTGAATGTTCTCAGCAAGTCTATGAAGAAAAATGTTTGATATGCCCCCAGCAGCAACAATGAATGGACCTGTACCCAGTGTCAAGAGTGCAATTTGCCAGCAGTTGATCAGACCAATAACAAGACCGCCAAAAAAAGTAGCCATATTATGTATGTAATTTCCAACCTGAAAAGTATAATTGTGAACATTAGAAAACAACTGCAGAAAATTAAATGTAGATGATCATATCATGAAAGAATTTATTTCGTGAATTATCTAGGTGTTCAAGTTAAAACAAAAAAATCATATACATTAAGTAACAACTGGAGCACAAAGGCATACTTTCTCGCTCAGAGCAGATTGAATAAGCAACACGTCGCTCAAAACTTGACTAACAATGTCTCCATTGTTACCGTAAGTATCAAAAAAGCTCATGTCCTGGTTTAGTAATACTTGGACATACTTTGACCTGATCACTGCAGTCTGCCTCTCTCCGGTGAAAATCCAGCAAGAAACCTCTGTTACAATTCCATGATTCATTAATCAAGGATCACAGATAGCTAAGATAAATCAGCAATGCATTAAAAATAATGAAAATTGGATCAAAGAAAAAAAAAACTGAAACTTACCAATCCATGCGGCAGCAAATACACCACAGGCAATATAAATAATGTACAGAGCATGCTGCAGCCATAAAAGAGCAGAAAACTTAGTAAAAAGCTGATGTAATTGTATCAAGCAATCAAGTAGTTCTTTACATTTTCTCATTAAAGATATGAATTCAGCAAAACTAATTAAAAAAAATATTGGCATGAAACTTCTAAACATTACAATCAATTAGCAGGAAATATTCAACATCTTGTTTTTAGTGTATCGACGGGTTTAGAATAGAAAACAAAAAAGGACAGAATAACATACAGTTTTTTTTGTCACAAAAGAGACAAGTTTGTTGTTGTTTGCAGCTTATTAATGACTTCAGAATTAAAAAAAAAACGAATGGGAAGATTTAGAGACAATTTCTACTACAAAAGACACAAGCATATACACTTCAAAGAAGATACCAATGCTGTATTAATTAGGATATACAAATTATTACTAATAAGGCGTCCACTGACACATCACAGAAGACCAGAACAATTCTATAATAAGGAAGAGTGAGTTAAGAATGACTTCAACCAAGCACTCAAACCCATGCAATAGAAAAGTTGCCAATCCAGCATAAAAATTAGATTAAAAAAAAGGATAGAAGAACAAAATCCCTTATAAAAAATGTAAAAGGCCACAAATGAAAGGATTATGTATTTCCATATTTCCATAAATAATATTCAGGTTAAGAATCATATTTCCAAATGTTAACCAATCTCGCACATTCATCTTGCAGGAAAAAAGATAAATAATATGAATAGCAACTTTTTAATTAATTTGAATCAAACAATTACATAATAACAAAAAATTTGTATTTTGGTCATCAAAATGGTCACAATATTCAGTGCAACAAATAAAAATAAAAAGTACATTATCCTAGTTCAGAAAAAAACACACCATTAAATTTCTTTCAAGAAGAAGCCCATACAAGCACTATGATATCAGATGTTCTAGCTTGATAGCTAAGGATGGAAATTGTGCAAGCATTGAATCTTAACCATTTCCATTAATTCAAACCAATAATTAATGATGAATCTACAATGATATTCTACTAGGCTTCAAGAGAGTAGCCTTATTCTTAAGTTTATTCATTGATGTTTGCCTGTTATTTTTCATAGTCAAAAAGGATGTTCAAGAAGCAACCAAAAAAAAAAAGCAAAATTATAAGCCACTCAATGAAAAACATATTTCGTGTCAATGGTTTTATGATCCAAAAGATAAATTTCAAAATAATAATAAGAAAATTCCATGAGTTTGCAAGTAAATTAGTGAAGCCCTAATATGTAATACAATCAAACTACCACGTAAGCGCCAAAGAGAAAGGCTGAAATAAACAGAGAAGGAAAAAAGAATGCCTACAACAAAATCTATTAAAGTTCCTTGATTCACTAACTTCTAGTGTTGTCATTGAAGGCGATGCAGACCAATTACGGTCTAGGATTTCCTAATGCAACTAGAACAATGTAATGTATATAAATCATGTATGAGAATTTATGATTTACATATCAGTATATCACAAACCACTAAATTAGAAAAAAAAAAAAATTATTTAAAAGAAAATAGTAAATACTAAAATTAGTACACAAAAAAATATATGATTATCAAATAAATCTGAAATTTTTTTTTGACAAATTGTCATAATTTAATCATCACAATTAGAATCCTCAGATGTGCCAATTTTGAACAAATAAGGAAATACTAAGAAGTTAATAACAAAATAAATAGAAAAATTAGGTCAAGGAAATAATTCACCAAAGGAATTCAGGTCTTGCGTCTGTACAAAGAGATGAGTTACCCCGTAGTTAGATAGTTGGGCTTACACCATACTCAAAGGAATCACACATCTAATTGTCACACATGTATAAGATTCAAACTAGAAGAAAAAATTCTATCCAATCAAAGATAAAAATATGCATGCCTCATAATATATATTTATAGACTCCTCATCCTTATAGATATGATACACACATGATCAACTTATTCTATGTAAAGAGAACCATCAACTTCATAAATAAACCTCAATAAAAATAAAATATTTAAAATAATTTTTTCACCAATCAATAGAAGTCAGGCCTACTAGGAATTTTGTAAAAACAATAAACTACAAACTGTCACCTAAAATAGAAAATAATAGCAAACCAACTCCTTGAAAATAGCATCCCCGTGAATTAGAAAGAAGCAAAACCTCAAATATCAAATAGTAGGCGGCGTGACAATACATGCATGCATCGCAATGATGTCCTTCATTGGCAACATTTTGGCATATCCTTAAAGGTGGTTGAATATCTATAGAGTATAGAAGGTGATTCTGCATGAGGTAATTTTCTATAGATAATTTCCTAATGTCTTAGTAAGAACTACACAAACTCCTACTAGGTGAAACTAGGCGGTACTATAGATATTGCTTACATAACATAATGTATTTAAAAAATAATATAAGAATTAATTAACCTTAATCAAGTATAAGTAGTCAATAACATTGATCAAATAAAAAGTAATCCTTGATTAAAGTATAATTGATATGTAATCAATCATATTAAATTATAACTAGCCCTTTAGTCCAATTAAATTAAAATTTGTTTAAGTCTCTAAAATTGAAATGGTTATTTATTCCAAATTAAATTCAGAGAAAACCCAATTTAATCCAAGAGTATTACAATATTCCAACCTGGTCCAACAACTATTTAAAATTGATCCAAAATTATCCTCCCATTAAATACATTGTCTAATTTGAAAAAAAAAGGGTGAGAATTTGGTTGTCATATTATAAGAGGTTTTGAGTAAAAATCTATATTTTTAATCCTTACTACATTTTAAATCCTATAGAAACTTAAACCCCATTTCTTTCTCCATTTTGAATTAAATACCGAATTTAGCAAATTTTAGCATTGCGCAAATTTAATGAATTCACCAGTCTCACGAACTTCTCTTCTTCTTCACAGGTCGTGCATTCTCCAAAAAGCTCATATCGTGACTTTCCGGCTTCTTTGTAATCGAGGGTTTTGGTCCTCTTCTTCTTCTTCTTCACATGTTCCCATCGATGTCTTCTCCAACGAGCTCTCATCACAACTTCCTGGCTCTTTGACATCTAGCATTAGTAATTTGGCGGGTTAGATTTGGGGGAGAAAGATGAGGGTTTAGAATTTTAAGATTAATAATATTATTTACAATAATTAAATAATATATATTAATTTAAATTTCAAATTTATTTTGATAAAATTAATATTAATCAATTAAAAAGACATTAATTTAAATTTTTTAATATTATTTATGATTTAATTTAATTTAATAGAATTTGTTTTTTAATTTGTTTTATAAATATTAATTAATGATTAATTAGGAAGAGTATAAATATATGAAATAATCAATACATAATATATACAAATAAATATAAAGAGTATAAATTATTTTATCACTATATCATTTATTCCACTCATTGTGAAGTGTATTAAAGATGAAGATCAAAAATTACTTTACTTAGAAGATGATATTCAACAAAGATGGATGAGATATTTTGCTAAACTTTTTAATGAAGATTGTGAAAATAAGATTAACTATAGTGACCTTAGCACCATAAATGAAAATAAT
>NW_021318796.1:2659222-2720345 GCF_001605985.2 Dendrobium catenatum | reverse complement strand
ATTTTTTTTGCTTTAGTCATGGATGTTCTCACTAGACATTTGCAAGAGGATGTACCTTGGTGTATGCTTTTTGCTGATGATATTCTTCTTGTTGATAAGACTAGAGAGGGAGTTGAAGGTAAACTTGAATTATGGAGGTCAACCTTAGAGTCTAAAGGTTTTCGCTTGAGTAGATCTAAAACGGAATATATGGAGTGTAATTTTAGTAATAATAGACCTAGTGATGGGATTGTGACTTTGGGCGATCAAGTCATTAATAAGAGTACACGTTTTAGATATCTTGGATCTATTGTTCAGAGTGATGGTGAAATAGATGGGAATATTATCAGCAGAATTCAAGTTGGATGGTTGAAGTGGAGGAATGCATCGGGCTTGTTATGTGATAGAAATGTACCCCTCAAACTTAAGGGAAAATTCTATAAGATGGTAGTGAGGCCTGCAATGCTTTATGATGTCGAATGTTGGCCATTAAAAGAGAAGCATAATACTAAGTTAAGTGTGGCAGAGATGAGGATGCTCAGGTGGATGAGTGGCTTTACCCTTAGAGCTGATAGGATACGAAATGAGCATATACGTGAAAAGGTTGGAGTAGCTCCAGTAGAAGATAAGATTAGAGAGAGTCACCTTAGATGGTTTGTTCACATAAAACGGCGGCCTTCCGATGACCCGGTTAGGAGAGTAGAGGTATTAGATTTGACTTATATTAAGAAAGGTAGGGGTAGACCTAAAAAGACTTGGTTAGAAAATATTATGAATGACCTTTCTTTATTAGATTTAAACGAGAATTTGACTTTTAATAGGACACAATAGAGAAAAAGGATCCATGTAGCCGACCCCACGTAGTGGGATAAAGGCTTGATGTTGTTGTTGTTGTTGTTGTTGTGTATATCATTTATTCCACTCAAATATATCAAATTACATATTTGTAATTTTATGTAATCATCTTACAAAACATCACACAAGCAATACAAGAACTGTAACTTCCTACACACTTTCATTACCTAAAATACCCTCAACTTTAACATTTAGGTTAATGGGATTTCAGGTGAATTTCGACCATGGGATAATTTGGAATAAAATTAGAGCATTGTGATACTCTAGGACTAAATTTTTTCACTTACTAATAGTAGGGAGACTATTTGGGTTTTTTCTCGAATTAAACTATAATCAAGCCCTAAACAGTTCAATTAAACACTAATAACCTAATTAGTGAAATCAAACATGAGTTAGTGCAATTAGTTAGAATTTCCAAATATGCCTGATAAGTCAATTAATTAATTACAAATTGATCTATTAAACAAATATCTAATTAAGCTTTGAGTCTCCCTAATCCCTAATAAGTTAACAGCTAATTATTTGTTTAATCCAAACCTAATTTTGATCCTCCAATGTGCTGATTGCTCAACTGCCAACTACTTGAATACAAAATAATGTTCGGAATCAAAATTAGCTGATTGAGTAACAGGGATGCATATATCCGAATGGTTCTACTCCTACTTACAATAAAAAAGAACCTAAGAAAAAATAGCAAGAATCAAAATACTAATTTATCTGTTTGTCTATCTGCAAAAACTGAAAACACTTTATCAAAGCAATCACTAGCGTCTTAATAAAATAATTTAATTAGATCCCTAAACACAGTATAGGGTGTTGTAGATTGCCCCCAACCTGTTTCAACAAAATTACTATACGAGCCTCAACTTGAATAACAAAATGTAATAAATCAAACAAAAGAAAGTTCTCAGAAGCATCCAACCAGTTCTAATTCTCAAACACCAGTTGAATGATCAGAAACAAATCAAGTTGAGGAAACACAGGATAAAGAAGGAATAAATTCTAAGTAAACCTGGAAAGTAGACTACGGGGATTATGAAAAAGACAACAAATTATTCTCTTCCATAAAAGCAACTCTAAGTGACTCGCCTGCTTATACTCATGAAAGACCTCCTCCGGACTTTTCTCTCGCAAATTAGACGGACTAAGCAGATTGATGGACCTCCCAAAAAAATGCAAGTACACAACAAGAGCCGTCCCATGCGCAGCCGCAGCCAGTGCTCCAACAGCCATAAGAAACCAATCCAATCCATCCGCGCAAGCAAACAGTCTAGAGAACGGCACCGCAGCAGGTGGCGGCTCCATCTCCTCCACCTCGTCGACGGGCTCTTCATCCTCCAACGGTACCACGTCGACGCCGGGGTCCAAGTACGGAGATGGAGACTCCGGCGGCTCCGATACTTCTGATACCGGCGTCAGCGGCTGCACGTGGGGTGGTGACCACCCAAAAAGCCCCCTCGACACCATCATCGTCCTTTGCTCCTATCCTCTGAATAAACTCGAAAATCCCTAAAACCTCGCAGCTCGTCCACCCTCGTCGGTTCGACGTCCGTTGAGGGGGAGCGATGGATCTAGGGTTTTTCACTTCCTCTGGCCAGCCGCACCGTTTCTTACTCAGAAATCGCCACCCCGCATCCAAATCCTCGCCGCGAACTACCTAGCTTCAAGCCCCCTCGACTATCTTTCTTTTGGCTTAATTTCCTCGATTGCGGACATGCGGACTGGTCAAAGAAGACGGCGAGAAGAATTGAAGCGAGAGAGGAGATGAACAGGTGGATAACAACGAGGGTTTGTTGATCAGTCGAGGAAGGAGTAGAGAGAGTAAGACCCAGGGAGACGATGGGAGCGTTTCTCTGCTCTTACTGACGTTGCTGTGTTCGCTTCGCCAGTTCGCCTTCCTCCGCTCCCCCTTTTCTCTCTCTTCGGCGGTTTTGACTCAGACGCGGCGTTAGTCGTGAGAGATAAGCGTTTGAAATCCGGAATTGGGGAGAAATGATTGCGGCGCCTTTAGCACGGCACATTTCGTTGGGCACGCTTCGGCTTTTCTTCTTCGGTTTTTTATACATAATAAATTTTAAAAAACATGCTTCATTTTTTTTAAAGAGATATTTAAAATTCTTTTGATAAATAAATAATTAAATATTGCTACTCATCATTATGAAAAAGATTATTTAATTTGCTAAAAAAATATTACAAGTAAATTTTAATGCATGTATTAAAATACTTGAATTTATTTGAATGAATATGAAATAATTGTTGGTAATTATTTTTTTATTTAATTTGAAGTAAAATAATATATTGTGAAATTCAAGGATTGTTGTGTCCAACGTATAGCATGGTGCCAGATTATATTAATAGTGATGACGTCAAGCATCGGTCAATAATGGCAGCTTGCAGGCAACAAGCAAAGAGAGGTGTCGACCAATAGTTGGTGGGGGTTGACGCCAGCAGGTGGTCTCAGTTGGGGGCTAATGAGTGAAAAAGGTGGCAAATGATGACTAGCAACAGAGACGATGGTTAGCAGCATCTTGCGACAACAATGATTATAAATTTATACAATAACAAGTCTTTATCTCATTACATGGGACGTTTACATAAATCATTTTTTCTTTATTGTGACTATTAATAATCAAATTCTCATTTAAATCTATTAAAAAAATCATTTTTAATATTTTCTAACTAAGTCTTATTAGGACTATATCTACATTTCTTAGCATAAGTCAAATCTAATGCATCTACTCTTCTATCTGGGTCATTTGAAGGCTGACGTTTTATGCGATCAAACCATCTAAGAAGACTCTCTCTAACCTTATCTGCCACTGAAGCTACTCTAACCTTTTTCACGTATATATTCATTTTTCATTCTCTCACTAAGAGTGAAGCCACTCATCCACCTAAGCATCCTCATACATACAACACTTAACATAATTTTATGCTCCTATTTTAATGGCCAACATTTAGCGCAATAAAGGCATTGTAGGTCTTTCCACTATCTCACAAAATTTTCCCTCAAGTTTGAGAGGTACTTTTCTATCACACAAATGGCCATATGCATTCCACCACTTCAACCATCCCACTTGAATTATACTAATAATATATTCATCTAATTCAGCATCCCTTTGAACAATAGACTCGAGATATCTAAAACATATACTCTTATTAATGACTTGATTGTCCAAAGTTACAATCCCCCAGTAGGTCTTCGGTTAAAGTCTTGCATATGTGATATGTGTATGAGTTTGCCTTAATTGGTTTAAATGTCTCACAAAAAAAAATTATTTGATTTTAGTTTTACTCAAACGGAAGCTTTAGACTTTAAGCTTTATCATGCATTAAAAAATTGCCACATGTAACACTGTTTAAATGCATCAAAATTGAGCTAGATGGTGAAATTAAAATTCAACAATGAATTCAAAATTCACTAACGAATCATATTGCATTTGAAATTCACTCAATCAAACATTTGAAATCTTTTGAATGCATTGCACTATGAAATGCACTCAACCAAATGGCCACTAAGTTTGTCCCAACTCAAATTAATTATAATAACACTTAAATAATATTTGAACAAATATCGATCAATGTTGGTATCATATGAGATAAAAAATTCATTCCATTATTGAATCTTCTTTAAATCCTAATAGAACATTTGACTTTGTTGTTAATAAAAATTCAATCAATGTTCAAATATTATTCAAATAAGATTTGCATAAATGTTATTGGACAAAATTATAAAATAGTTGAATTGCATATTTTATTAGGTTTGTTTAATGTTCGATATAGCCAGCAAAAACAGAGAGCGAATATAGCAGATAACATAGTAAATTCAACAATAACATGGTTAATCATATAGGGTTCAAATATGTTCAAATAGGGTTAATACAACTTAGAGGGATCACAACATGAAACACTATAAAAATAACAAGCACTACATCATTGCACGATCATCCATTTAGGAATATTATTTTAAGAATTATGATTGATTCATGCAACAAAATAATTATGAAGGTGATGGGCACTTAGCCTTTCAAGTAACTGATCAATTATGTCCTCTAACTTTACATCAAATATATTTATATAGGACCACATCCTTCCTTAAATGTATGCATCTAATTATGCTTCTTGTATATAGAACTTTGAATAGAAATTATACTATTCTACACCATGATCTCGAGTTGTTGTCAATGCATATATGTTCGTATGAACGATACACAACATCAAATTTTTTTGTTTGTATATGTCCTCTCCTCCAAATTAACATCTTCATTAAGGTCACAATTGACATACCGTTCACATTTACTAATGAGGTTGATGATCATGCTTTGACCCTTATTCATAAGTTTCTTCAATGCTTCTTTTATGAACATTGGAAGCCAAATGATACTCCTCATGTTAAATATATGTTTTGAAGCCTCTCATGTGATGCCTCAAACTCTAAATTGAGAAGAATTATATCTTTTATATTTTATAACAACAACTAGAGTTATCTAATCTCTTTAAGTAATAAAATATTAGAGTAAAATCAATCTATTTGATTAAATATCAATATAATATTTATATTAAAATCACAATCGAACTCAAATCACATAAAAGAAATAGTATACATGTAATCAATAAGTTCATAAAAGTGATAATTAGTACGATCATTAATCTGTGCAGAGATAATAAAACACACTTACAGTAATGGTAAAACTTGTAAAATAGTAAAGTGGTACAGTACGGAGTCCGATAAAATAGTTCAATACATAAACAATGATATATATAAACCAATAAACCCAATAAGAATGTCAAAATAATAAAGCATTAAACCATTATTCTTAAATCATACGTTGTAGCAATGCTATCAATCATAAAGAAATAATATAAATTAGTAAAACTGAAGCATCTATGACGACTGTCGGAATTTATAATAATGTAGTGTTATTAGAAAATCGTATATAATAGTATACACATAATGTTTAGTTATTCTATATCAAATCAGTATATTATATCATATGCTCAATTATAGTAATCATGTGTTTAATAACAATACGTTAATAAGCATTAAATTAGTCGGAGTATAGTGACAATGAATCGGTAATAGTAGATCAATAATAGTAAAATCTATAATAATAACAATGAAACACAATACGATAATAATAAAACAGCATAGTGATAGTAAATTAGTACAATGAATGCATCCCAATAATCAAACTAAACAAGTAAGGAGTTTTAGCTTTCGTGGTATTTTTTTTTCAAAAATAAGTAAATTAATAATCGTTAGCTCAATAAACAAAGTCGTCACTCTTTGTATGTTGGAACAGTAATCATCCCTTAAAACTCTAAATCAAAAATCATGTGAATCAGTATATGAAAACACCAAACCAAATATTTATAAAGAAAAGTGTGTCGACACACCATCTTGTACAGGCCAGTCAACGCAAGTAAATAATAAGTCTTTACATGTTTTTTATACATATTATTAAAATAATAATTAATAACAAACAGTTATAACCCAATCATATATGCTCATATTCATTCACAATGCTTGTATTAACATTATGCTTGTCTTAAAATGTCAAAATTACTATTTAGTGTATATCATATAAAATACAATAATTTACATTTTACCTATTGAAATTACAAGACAACTGGTCAAAATGTTAGGAATAATCGAAACTACGATATACAAAAAGTTATGAGGTAAAATTCACTAAATCCGAAGAAAATGCAATAAAATTATTTTCAATAGAAATCAAATGATTGAAATCAAAATCTTTAAAAACAAAAATATGATAAAATCAACTACAATGATATGAACAATTTTCATAAAAGCAGATCAACGACCAAAATCCATATTTCTCTTTCCTCTCCCCTTGTTTTCATCTCCTCTTGCACCTTTTCTTATTCAGCAAACTAAAAATGAGAGAAGAAAAAATGAGTGGGGAGAAAAATATGTATAAAAACTCGTTTTAATGTGTGGCTTTGCAATGCTTTAACCACGCTGCATGCTAGATCAAAAATTACTATATAATAAAGCTTTCAATGTTGCAATGACAATTTCTGGCTAGGCTGTGATCATAAATAAGCTCAACGCCGCTGCAACCACAAAAACAATATATGTCGCTATGCTCTAATTCAGACAAAGATTTGAATTCTCATTTTAATTTTATTTTAATAATTATCAGGTTGTTACATTTCATAATAGTCATTGCCATATGATGGGCGCAAGCTCCATGGTATTCTTCATTGCCATATTCTTTCCATTCTACTACGACCAATGTAAGAATGTTAATTCTTGATTTACCTATAAAAAAATACTTTATAAGTTAGCAAATAAACAACTCTTCCAATATTGATCGAAATAAATTAAATCATATTCAAACAAATTCAAATATTGATTAAACATGATTGAATAATAATTGAACTGCGGTCAATTATGTTCAATATGTAATTGAATTGAAGGCATAATTGTATATTATTGATATCAAGCCAAATTATATGCCTAAATAAGACATAATCACACTTTTTTCATCAATAGATGTTCAAACATCATTCAAATAAAGATTTAACAACATACTCTTTGGCATCTTGGATCATGTTCGATCATGGTTCAAATAAAGTCTTAACATACTTCATGCAAATATTTTAACTAGTATATAAACGCACTCTCTCATACTCTATCTTGCTTTACGTATTTTCATCAAAATAACATAATGTGCACTATAGGATGGAAACTTAAAAAAAAAAAGAAAAAAATTTTACCCTTACATGCTTAAATTGTTGACAATGAAGAAATATCAAACTTCACCTATATAGTCCCTCTTGAGTGAAGAAACTTGGTCAACAGTCTAACATCAAAGGTAAAAAATGAAAAACAAAGTTCTTATGGAAGGGCTAGACTTTTTTCCTTCTTCATAGTGAGATATAAGTATAACCAGGATGATGTAGCACAAATAACCGAGAATAAAAAGCCAACTTGAAAAACAAAAGAGAACTATAAAAGGGGCAAGAATGAGAGCCCAAACTAAAGATCAATCTTAAATGTTCCTTATCTCAAATTTTCCCATTCATGTATTATATGTGTAAACGATTTATAGGGTTACATTTGCAATGAAAATATCATCAAATATAAAATTTTGAGTTTCAAAATATTATTTAAATTAATTTTTTTTTTATTAAAAAGCTGTTTTAAGAAACACTAAGAAAGTCATCCCAAACGAAACCAAATTATAGTGTCCCAAGATCTAATTGGAAAGAATCACTTTTTTATCTTATGATGATTTATCAGAATTATTAATAATATTCCCACACCACAATAAAAAAAAAAAAAAAACTTAAAAGAAAAATCATAATTAGTAATAATAAAAATATTTTACATAATAATTAAAAAAATATAAGTCAAGTACTCTTTGATGCTCACACTTAACTATGCATCAAACGAACAAACAAACAAAAAAAAAAAAAAGAAAGAAAATTTATTCAAACGGTTGTTGAGAATAGTTTTACTTAAAATAAAATAATAAGATTAAAATTGCAAAAGTAATAATCAATTAATAACCATAAAATATTATAATAAACAGTGACGACAGATTTGTTGACTTTCTATTGCTGATCATATTTGCTTCAACAAATGCTGATGGCTGCTGGGCAAGAAGAAGTCTACATTTGGAGAGTAAATATTTATTTGAATTATGTAAGATAGCCGCTCTGTTTGAAACTTTTTTTTTTTTTAAAGTAAAGATATTAGTGGCTTATGAAAGTGTATGGAAATATAAATGATTTGGTGAGAAATTCACTATATCTATAAATATAGTATAAGCATAAGGGGAACGATACTTTGCTAGTGTTAGTATTGGTTGGTGTTACATTTTTATAGATGAAATTGTCAAGTTAGGGTTTGGGTGCAGAGTGAGAGCTAGTCTTTTTGAATGTTTCTCGAGTTATTAGCCACTGAGTCATCTAACCAGAGGATTTGCTTCAACAAGTCTTCTCTCAAATGTTGTAGCGCAATGTTTCTAAGAGCGTCTCCAACCGAACTGTGCGAAAGGGAGAATCGCGTGAAAGGATCGTTACCTTGACAAAAACACGTAAAATGGCGTTCGATTGGAGCAGCACCATGACATTTTGGAGTTTTGTCATATTTTGACGTGAAAAATGGAGTTCTCCGTTGGAGATGCCCTAACATATAAGTGCTTAGGCATGGAAAAATTTCGAACGTATTGCCTTCAGGTATTCGGCCCATTCCTCTACCATGCTTGCTAGTATATACGTATATCTTTTTAGTGCATTTTTGGTACATGTATTTAGGGGTGTCAATATTTGACACGACACGAAAACCCGACCCGGACCCGACCCGATTTCAAAACGACCCGAAATTGACACCCCTACATGTATTAATGTGTTATTCTTGTACTCTTTGTTCTCTTTTATTTTATAAAAAAAAATAATATAATTGCACCAAATTTTATTTAGGCTTCATTTGGGACTGCTTTCTTACTGCTTCTTCAAGTAGCTTTATAGTATAAAAATTATAATTTTTGTACTATGAAGATGCTTTAGTAGTAAAAAAATCACCCCAAACGAAGCCTTTATATTTTTGTCATCAATCAGTTATAATAATAATGATAATAATTAATTTTACAATCAATTTCAAATCATTAATCATATATTACTCCAATTATTATTTGTGGAAAATCAAATTGGTAAAGTGAGGATCATTTTGATTTATATAGTCTTTTTTATCTCATACATGCAATAATTTAAATAAATTTGATAAATCGTCAAAAAAATTATCTTGGTCGAGCACAAATCTCAAGGCAAAATCAAGTTGGAGACTTCTGAGATTAAAATTAGGAGCATCCACACTTCGATTTCAGCAAACTTATAGTCAAACTGAGCGTCTCAAAAATACGAATCCAACGACACCAAATTAGACCCAATCCGAGCCCAAATTGGTCCAAATCAAGGACCCGAAGCGTTGTTGGAAGGTTCAAACCCCAATTTGGATTACCAAACGGTTTCCAAACATGACAAGCTTATACTCGAATCGAGCGGCTCGATGAGCCGAATCCAACGAGCCCATGATCACTGAATTCCAACATCACTAAGACATTTAAATGTCCATCAAACGGTTCGTGACCAAGGGATTCAACATCGGCCGTCCATCCAACCACTCCCAAATTGCCTTGATCCTCCATCTATTTACGGGTCATGTCATTCTTAAAATCTATAAATAGAGCTCCATCTCTCTTGAAAAAGGAACCCTAAGCCTAAGGAAAAAAAGAGAGATATCAGATATCGCTCTTACTTCCTAGCCTCCTCGACCACCACCGGAGTTTCGCCGGACCACCGCCGGACCACTACCGGAGTTCAGTCGAACCACCACTGCTCCACCAACGCTGGACTTCCACCGGACCCCCACCTTACGCCTTGTGCTTCGCTGGACTACCGCCTAACGTCGTTGCTCTGTTAAACCACCACCTGACGCTCTGTGCTCCGCCGGACCACTACCGGAGTTCAGTCGAACCACCACTGCTCCACCAACGCCGGACTTCCACCGAACCCCCACCTTACGCCTTGTGCTTCGCTGGACCACCGCCTAACGTCGTTGCTCTGTTGGACCACCACCTGACGCTCTGTGCTCCGCCGGACCACCGCTTAACGGCGTTGCTTCGTCGGACCACCACTTGACGCGCTGTGCTCCGCCGGACCCCCGCCTAACGATGTTGCTCCGTCGAACCACCACCTGACGCCCTGTGCTTCGCCGAACTACCGCCTAATGTTGTTGCTTCGTTTGGGACAGCTTTCTTACTGCTTTCTAAAATAGATTTTTAATACAAAAATTTTTAATTCAAAAAAAAAAAATGTACAAAAAAGCTACTTTAAAAAACAATAAAAAAATTATCCCAAAGAAAGTTATAGTTGTCATTAGATTTGAGCACTTTCTAATATTATAACATTGTTGTAGTCTTTTTTTATTGTATTTAGATGTTCAAAGTTTTTGTTTACTATGTTTATAAAATATGTTGATGTAAAACTTATAACAACTTTAATTTACTAGAAGGATTCTTGTTAAAATTTCATCCTTAGCATTGCTGCTTAATTGTTATAGTTGTTGTGATTTAATTCTGCTATATCATACTTTGCTACTTAATAAGTGCGATCTTTTTTTTTTAATAATAAAAACCCCCGGAGGGGCCTACGTGTTAAATAAAAAGCTTATTACATAACAAAAAAGGAAAACACCAGCTTGAGAAGAGTACAAAACCAATAGAAGGACAACCTAGGAGCCAATGTTCACATCTACCAACAATTACAAAATTCCTTAATAATAATCTACTGATGCTATAGACAAGCATCCAAAAATGAAATATGAAAGTGTAGCCCAAGAAATACAGTCTTTCAGTCGAAAAAAAAAGCCATGCCCGATTGTCGTGCACTGCAAAAAAGAGACAACCAACAAGAGACTATGCCAAAACATAGTATTAGGCTATTAGCAAAATAAATATAAGCAAAATAATGAAAGAAAATGTAATAGAAATAAAAGTTTCAATTGATCCATCTCCAAAGACAGGATAAAAAAGATCAGAAAACATACAATCCAATCCTTAGAAGCAATCCAACAATTACACCAACCACTAACTGACATGATAAAATCGGAGAACAGCCTATAGATAGCATCAATAAAAACACACTTAAAAACAATAAAGCCAAACTTAGGAAGGTTACTATAAGAGCTCAGCATTGAACGAACTTTATTTGATCATGCCATTTAACTATTTTATTTATTTATAAATTTTTTTGACAACACCTTATTTGAACCTTGATTGAATTTTTTTTTGGAATAATGAATATTAATATCCGATTAGAATTTAAAGAATATTGGATCATACATCAAAATTTTCTCATTTATAATCTTAATATTGATCAAATTTTATATGAATATTGTTCTACTCGAATCAATTTTATTTGCAACAGACTTAAAAAATAGTTCTCGGTCAAGATCAAGAAAGATTATTTTAATCTAAAATTTATTTAGCAAATTAAAAAATAAAATAAATTGATTCATGTATTCCTACAATTTTAGTTAGAAGGATTTACATGCATACCATTTCATTTGATATTAAATACTTAATATTTCGAAATAAAGTGATAGACTTATAATATTAAATACTTAAATATTATGAAATAAAGTGATATACATGTAAATCCTCCTTATATTTATATATATTATATTTATATATATAAGGCATATAAATTAATTATTTTATAATTTATAGCTAATAATTATAAAAGAAAAATCATCAACAAAATTAACTGGCACATGCTTAAGATGTTATGTTTTGCGACATCGGATGGACAATCACATGCCACGTCATCAATCCTCTACGATACAATTCCACCAATCAGAATTCTCGCTTTCTCTTATAAAACCATTCGTTGCTTCTACCCTACGACAAATTTTTCCGCATTGTTCTCTCTTTGGTTTCCCTCAGATCTCAGATTCCTCTCGACAATGGCGCCAAAGGCCGAAAAGAAACCCGCGGAGAAGAAACCAGCCGAGAAGAAACCGGCGACCGAAGAGAAGAAGGCGCCGGTCGCGGAGAAAGGTCCGGCGGTGAAGAAACCGAAGGCAGAGAAGCGGCTGCCGACGAAGGAGGGAGGTGAAAAGAAGAAGAAGAAAGCTAAGAAGTCATCTGAAACCTACAAGATCTATATCTTCAAGGTCTTGAAGCAGGTTCACCCCGACATTGGGATCTCCAGTAAGGCGATGAGCATAATGAACTCTTTCATCAACGATATTTTCGAGAAGCTTGCGCAGGAGTCTTCCCGCCTAGCTCGGTACAACAAGAAGCCTACTATCACTTCGCGTGAGATCCAGACCTCGGTGCGTCTTGTTCTCCCCGGCGAGCTGGCCAAGCACGCGGTTTCCGAGGGTACTAAGGCGGTTACCAAGTTTACTAGCTCTTAGGAAAATGGTTAGGGTTTTGCTTCTTGTCTCTGTTCTCAAAGATTAATAGGGTTTTCTGTGGTTGTCAGATTTATCGTTCATCTTGGTTGATTTCTGGCATAGCCGTGTCTAATTAAAAATCAAATATGTGTTTAGTGTCAGGGGAGATTGAATCTTTTGAAGAAACAGATGACTTGCATTTTAAGCCTTTGAATCGATGTCCAAAGCAAAATTGAATCAGGAGTTGGAAAATGGATAATGATCCGAGATTATAATCTTGATTCTTGATCATTAAACGTTTGTGTTAAAATTTTCCTCTTTTCTTTGAAATGTTAAAAATTTAATTTAGTTTTTGGGATCTCCACATTCAATCTTAACTTTTTTCTGTCTTAGGATCATATACTAACATTTTTAGATATTGAGGTATGCGTTCAGTATATTTATCGATGAATTTTCGTATAACAAGGTTAATTAAAAGTTCAGGCACGATTGCATATGAAGATCTTGCAACTAGAAGTGTGGCGCAATAGTTTTCAGCCCAAACAATTCTAAATGTTGAGGGGTGCGAAGAAGCATTCCGGTCAGTTTGAATCGCATCACATCATACCTGGCCATCCGCTTACAAAACGATCAATCTCAAGCAATCATAGATTTATGTTTAGAAAAAGCTGGAGGACATATGATTCCTTTTTAATTTTGTATGCAATTTTATAGTGCCACATAATTCAACACAGAATTGAAACAATAGATAATCATTTTATTTAGAAAATATTGAAAAAACAACACAAAAAAAAGAGTTATTGGAAAAAAAATGAACAAAAGAGTTATTGGGAACTTGATTTAATGAACCAAATAACACAAAAAAATCCTGTTTTTAAAAATGAAAAAAGCAAAAAAATGCTCAAACAAACAAAGCCTAAGTCAATTTTGTATTTAAAACGGTAGTTGAATGCAACTTTAATCTTTTAGTTTAGTTGGTGCATTTCTTGTGTCAAATTTGAATACGAAAATAAAATTATTATTTACACAACTCCCCTTGGCCTATTGGTTGAGAGCTTAGGCTTTCAACTAAGAGGTCCAAGGTTCGAGTCCATGTGTATGTGTTGTGTGTGTGAGTTTGCCTTAAACGGCCTAAATGTCCCAAAAAAAAAAATTATTTTTTTTCTTAAATTTATAATATAAGTGTTAGTTTAGTCTTTGGAGTAATTAATAATAATTATATGAATTTATCTAAAAAAAAAATAGATAGTAAATCTAGTTGTCATCATTACATCAGTTAATTTTTGAATGCCAACCATAACTCACCACATCATTATTTTTGCTTAGTGATGGATGATATGACGTGTTTTGATTGTTTTTCGGATCATTTGATGTCCGGACAGGATTATTCCTCGTTGCATTGATGGCTCAAATGGCATGCATTAGGATGAACTTGTGGTGCCTTTCATGAGTTCAAAACCAATATTAGGCACAATTGTAGCAACCATAATTGATTATTGCTGTGAAATCTTTTTGATAAAAAGAAGCTAAACTCTTAAACGTTGAGAGATACCTTTTGGCGCAATGGTTGAAATTTTATTAAAGAAATTTAAATAGTAAATGTGCTCGTTCGGAGAAATCCTGAGATACATGACCTTCTAGAAAGTTACACCAACGAGATAAAATTATGAGCCCATTAAACTAAAGTGAGAAAAAAAACCCTCAATAATTAAGAGTTTAAATTGTTACGATAGCCCGCTCGTAAGTCTAGCTTGGAGAAGATGGTTGCATTGCACAATTCATCCAATATTTTGTCAAAACCATTGAGATTTGATGTTGGCCTGGTTATTCTATTAGGTGTTTCTGCACAAATAAACTAGAGGAAGTTGTCGTCCTTCAAGCGTTGTATCCCATTGACAAAGGTGGTAAATTCGGATGTGGAAGGTTTGTTGGGCAATTCTTAAAATTTGGTTAATGTTCTTGTAAATTTAATGGCATCCCAAACTATGATGTACCGGGTGGGAGGTATTTCCGGATTGGATGTTAGGTCCCATGGTGATTGGTTGCTTAATTCGTTTGAATATGAATCTGATTATGAGTCATATTTAGATCCTGGAAATGAGTTTAAATTGGCTCGGGATAGACCTCTTACGGTTGCTTCTCGTGGGAAATTTTGGACTAGAGGTGGGAGAAGAAGATAATTCATTTCAAGGTTGATTGTTTCTTGCGTTTGACCGGATTGCTCATCGATTGGATTGGAAATTGTTTCTTGTGGCAACCTTTTCTGGATGGTCTTGTGCGGATTCGAGGATGCTAGGGGTCTCGGCCTTCTCTGAGCCCTCTTTTTTCGAATTTTTATTTTTTGTTTTATTGTGACTGTATCTTTTATTTGGTGTTCTTCTTTTTATATTTTTTTTCCTTTCTTCTGCTGTTGTAACCCCTTCTTTTTTAGTTAATATATCATAATTTTGTTAAAAAAAAAAAAATCCCATTGACAAAGGTATGCAGTGAGTCTTTGATAATCTGGGAAAACAAAAAACCAGTCAAGCATTATTGAGCTCTTCGATTAAAAAATTCAATGGCCAATTGTGTTTCTCATTCTAATATTCTTCCCACAGCAACTGCTACTATCTTTCTGCTAAGAAATTTAATTAAATTAAAACAAATAGATTTATTGATTAATTAGGCTGCTAATTTCTGACAAGTTCCTTAATTTTCTAATCCATCGATTTTTTTAATAATATTTATTATTTAATCATATAGAATAGCATTTAATTATTCTATTAACTTTTTGTTTTCATTCATGTATCTAAGCATACTGTTCAAACTTCAAAACTATAATGAAATAGATTACTTTTAGTAGAGGTGTCAATATTTGACATGACCAGCAAACTCGACTCGAACATGACACGAAAATTTCGGGTTAGTGTCAACTTGATCCCAAAACAGGTCGGGTTTGGGTCCTAATTTTCGACTCGTTTTGAATTTTGGGTCAAGTTCGGGTTGACCTGAAAAACAAAAAATGTCCCAAAAAAAATACCTTCACAACGAGCGAACTCCCGTTGTTGCTTCCAACCAAAATGTTGTAACTTCTGATCCTACCGAAAGTGAACGCTGCCCAAGGAGCAAAGTCGAACATGAATGAAGGAATCGGTGAGGTGGCTACTCCTTCACAGTGAGTGAACTCCTATCGTTGCTTCCGATAAAAATGTTGTAACTTCTGATCCGATTGAAAGTGAATGTCGTCCAAGAAGCGAAGTCGAACAACAATGCATGAAAGGGAAAAAGTTGCCTTCAACATTTTTTGGGTCGGGTTCGGGTTCGGGTTCGGGTTGACCTTAATAGTGTCGAGTCAATTCCGAGTTCGACTCAAATCTAACATGTGACCCAAAATTGACACCCCTAACTTTTAGTAGAATTCATGTTGGATGGTTGAAGTGGAGGAATGCATCGGGGCTATCGTATGATAAAAAAATAATCTAAAACTTAAAAGGAAACTTTTACAAGATGACAATAAGACAATCAATGTTTTCTGGCGCAAAATTTTGGCAATTAAAAAACAAGCATGAAATTAAATTAAGCGTTGCATAGATGATGATGCATGCTTAGGTGGATTAGTGACTTTATACTTAAAGATAGAATGTGAAATAAGTTTATACATTAAAAGGTTGGAGTACCATCGATGACAAATAAAATTAGAGAGAGTTGCCTTAGATGGTTTGGTCACATAAAACGACCTATCAATGATTCGATTAGGAGAGTTGATGCATTAGATTCAAGCATTGTTTTAAGTATTAAAAAGTTTTTTTAAAACAATTTTTTAGTACTAAAAAGTTATTTTAAGAATAAAAAAGTTAAGAAAGTAACCCGAAAAGATTTGATTAGAAAGTATTATAAATATTTTTAATTTTTAGATTTAAATTAGAATTTGACTCTTATTAATAAGAGTATGAATAAAAATGATTGCAGTTGATCGCATGTGGTGGGATAATAATTTATTGTTTCTTGTTGCTGTAACTTTTTTGTTTTCAATACAGTCATAGCTAGTTTTTAATAGGCCAAACCTTTTAAAGAGGCAATACTCTTAAGACGATAAATTAGGCTTAAGTGCTTAACCAAGCCGTGTGATCTTTCAATTTAGTTATCCATATTTTACCATTTCAGCTAATCTTTAATTATTTTTCACGATTAGAGAGCAGAATGTCAGAAACAGAATGGTTAATAGCTTACATATTTTGACCAGACAGCAAAAGACAAAATGCTTTTAAAAAAAGCTTATAAATAGCTTTCTCTACATCTCAATATTCACAAAACCAATATAGAGATTAGAGCCAAAGAAGAAGACTAGTAGCTCTTAAGCCCAAGTGAAGAGAGCCATGGAAATAGAACAGAAAAGCCATGAAGACATCCTCCACGCTAGCAACAGTAATACTGTTATGGAGTCTCTCAGAACACCGAAAATGAAGAGACTGATCATGCTCTCTCTCAACATCCTTCTCCTCCTCATTGGCGGCACCGGGAGCCCCCTTATACTTCGAGTCTATTTCCTCCATGGCGGCGACCGCAAGTGGTTCTCCGGCTTCCTTCAAACTGCTGGCTTCCCTTTCCTCCTCTTCCCCATGCTCTTCTCCTTCCTCCGCCGTCGCCGCACAAGCTCCGGCGGCCTCTTCTTGCTCACACCTCCCCTCTTCCTCTACTGCGCCATCCTTGGGCTCATCACAGGTATATGTAAATAAGTTGAATTTCGGCTAACTGCGATTATTTGATGTAAAAGTTATTTCACTATAATAGATCTAAATGACTAAATGTAAGAAGTTGATTCTCACTGGTGTCAATTTTTTATACAACCCGAAACACAATCCGAATCCGACCCAAAAAAATTCGAGTTAGGGTCAACTCGGACCAGAAACGGGTCGGGTTCGGGTTCAACAAATCAACTCGTTTTAAAAATCGGGTCGGATTTGAGTTGATCCAATCACCCGAAATTGACATGAAAACTCGTATTTGACCCGAAAACCCAGATTGACCCGTTTTGACCCGAAAATCAAAGATTGACCTGATTTATGATTTGAAAACTAGCAAAATTTGGGTCAACCTCGGGTCATTCGTGTCGGGTCGGGTTGACCTGGACCCGAATCGGGTTCGGTTCGTGTCCGAGAACTTGACTCGTTTTTAAAAACGTGTCGGGTTTGGGTTGACCCGAATAGTGCCGGGTCAGTTTCGGGTTCCACCCGAACTAGATCCGTTGACCCGAATTGACACCCCTACTCACTACAAAAGTTTTTAAATAGTGTGACAATTGTTTTGAAAGCAAAGGCATAAGAAAGCTACTAGAAATATAGCTCAACTATAAAACAAATATGTATATATTCAAAACCCTTATTTTAAATTAATCATGCAGGTATTGATGACTACCTCTACTCCTATGGTCTCTCCTTTCTTCCGGTCTCCACCGCTTCCCTCCTTATCTCGATGCAGCTCGGCTTCACTGCAATATTCGCCTTTTTCATTGTGAAGCAAAAATTCAATTCTTTTACAGTAAATGCAGTGGTTCTGCTGACATTTGGTGCAGTAGTGCTTGGCGTGCACGCAAATGGTGATCGACCCGATGGGGAATCAAAGGCCAAGTACTATCTTGGATTTGTATTAACACTCGCAGCTGCAGTTATATATGCGATAGTGTTGCCGCTTGTAGAACTACTCTACAAGCATGCAAAGCAGGAGGTGACATATGCACTGGTTATAGAGATGCAGTTTGTCATTGGGCTTTTTGCCACAGTTGTTTGTGCTATCGGAATGGTGGTTAACAAGGATTTTCAAGTAAGTTTTTTTTCCCCTTTATACCAAGAGAGATTTTTGCAAAGGTAGACTCATTTCTTCATTACAAATTGCAGGCAATATCAAGAGAGGGGAAGCATTATGGGCTTGGTGAGGTAGAATACTATCTTGTGGTTTTCTTTACGACCATTATAGCTCAATTCTGCCTTGTGGGCTTAGTGGGAACAATTAAATACTCATCAGCTTTGCTCAGCGGTGTCATTCTTGCCGTTTGTATCCCTATTACAGAGGTTCTCGCAGTCTTCTTTTTCCACGAGAAGTTTGATGGAGAGAAAGGAGTTGCCCTTGCACTTTCTCTTTGGGGCACTTCTTCCTACTTTTATGGAGAGTATAAAGAACATAAGAAGAGCAAAGTTATTGCAAAAGAGTCTCAGCTTCTTCCTCTTTCATTCGTTTCAAATAGTACTGAATAAAATTTGAATTCTTATTTACCGATTGGAATATAATTCGGTTGTATGTAGCTCTTATTTTGTTAAAAATGATTAATTATTTTGTCAATGTAGTAATATGTGTAATTATTACTTATTAGTAATTAAAAACACTTATAAACCGAACACAACATCACATACAAGTCTTATGCATGTAATTAAAACACTTAAATTTTCTCTTGCATGATCTAACTAATGCTAGTATGAGAAAATCCACATATAATAAATCACTTCACATGATCAACATTCCTACATAACTTTTTGTATGTCACAATGTATGATCTTGATAATATGGGAAACATCAAATGTGGTGAAAGCCTTGTAAAATCATACTTTATTTATATAGGAACATGCATGATTATGTGATTAATTATATACAAAAATAAAAATATAAATACTCTAAAAAAAATCTGATAAAATGTTGAATAATCTTCGATTGAGAGAATTGTACAAGTAAACATGTCGAATTTAGGGTTCACAAAATTTTTCTATATTCATTTAAAAAAGAACGATATCATATTCAATGTATTAAGATATACCATCCTTATTTTTTGAATCTTAAGATATTTTTAGTTGTAGTGACACTCTTATTTAGTATAATTTTAAACATCATCAATATTAGTGTAAAACTTGAATGGTAAAAAAGTAAAGTTATTTTTAAAAGTATGAGTTAAGCCCCAATAAATAAAAAAATTCATATATATCTCCGCACCTGAACATATGGGAATCAACATTCATCGAAATCTAATATAGGATAACACTGCCCTTCCTTATGTAGTTCAACTTTCTCTGATGTCTTGAAATGTGAATGAGACCCCAAGGCCTTTATATATAAGGTTTCATTATAGCTTCTCTCTACACCTTTAGATTTAGTATTCAGTTTAACCTATTTTGACCCGATCTGAAAGAGGTAATTTTTTGAATCTCGATGTTTTCAACTCTTTTGAATGTGTTTGAAGATGATCGAAAATGATCAATATGTATGAAAGAGTTCTATATGTGCTTTGGAGTGAGTTTCAGGGATTTGAATGCATGTTTGTGAAATATGAAAATTTTCCCTTGGAAAGTCACTATGTTATGTTTTCTGGTGCCCCGATGCTGTGCTCTCTGTCATTTGAAAAATTAACTAGCACCTAGCAACTGATTGTAATGTTGATGCTGGGGTTGCTCCTTGCGGGTCGGTTGATGTTTCGAGGGTGGAGGGTGTTAGGGTTTCTGAGCTTTGGTGTGGGGAAATTGGACCGAGAGTGAGACCACGGGATTGATCTCGTGGTTCGAATAAAACTACGAAACAAGCAGATCTGGGCCATTGATCGCACGATCGACGGTCTGGATCTTGCGTAGCCTTCGATTTACGTAAACTAAACCCTAAAAACATGTTTCGCTTCATTTTTTTTCTATTGGATGAAATAAATGATATGAAATTTTAGAATTAAGTCCTACATATGAAGAACATTCATGGGGAAGAAAAATCACATTCTAATATGCATTGTATGAAAAATTATTTAAATCTAAGTGTTCTAAGCTAGGGTTTGCTATTTTACCTAATCCACACGGTGGATTTGGGAGATCTTCGGCTTGTTACACTTGTAGATTGTTCACGTACAATTCCTTAGTTGATCTCGAGCTTCGAAATGCCTTCAATTGAACAGAAATCATCTTGGAAGAGAAATAGCCTCGGGAAATACAAAAAGGTTGGCCGGGCGAGGTTTAAACGACGACTTTGGCTTGGGGGAGGTGGAGAGAGGTGATGGGAGCTCAAGCACAAGAGATCTCGAGCTTAGAGCGCTTAGGAAGAGAAAACAAAGCAAAAGGTCCATAAGAAACCCTAGATTTTCTTATTTATAGGCTTGGGCTCAAGGGGGGGGACGGCTAGGATTCAATCGAGTAAATTAGCAGGGTTTTGAGCTCAAATAGGATGGGATTTGCATTAGAGAGCAAAAGGAAAGTGTTTAAGGCATTAAATACTATTAATTTGACTTAAATAAGTCAAATTTGACCAAGAGAAACTTGGGTTGACCAAGTCAAGGGTTGACTTGGTCGACCAAGTCAATTATACCCAAATGATGGGGGGTTTGGGTCTAAGGAAGGTTTGAACTGATTTAAAATTGATTTGAGCTTAAATGGACTAAATGGGTCAACCTGGTCAACTGGGTTGACCTGAGCATGGGCTTGGGCCCAGTAGGTTGGGTCTGACTCACTGAGTCCAAGGGAGGAGAGAAATGAGCTTGAGCAGCTCTGAATTTAATTTGAGATCAAATAGAAGTGGTTTGGGTCAATACAGGTTGACCCAGGGCCCGAGTTTGGGCTCGACAAATTCAATTTGACCCACTGAGTTGAATGGGAGAGGTCTTAGGACCTGGCTTGGTCGATTTGATCAAGCCAACCCTTTGACCTAGGCATTTTGTGAAAAATAAGGTCAACAACAGTCTAAGTCCGATTGTTTTGAGGGTGCATGTCATTTTTATCTTGCCCATTTTGATGTTGGACCTGCTGACTATTACTTCTCTGGATGTAATCTACTATTTGTGGCCATAATATGATCAGGTGGTATAATGCTCTTTCTATATATTGAAATTTTCTTTTGGAAAAAAAAAAACAGTCAAAACTACTAAATTGACTTAAGAAATTAATTGAAAAAAAAAGAAAGATCAATAACATCATGAAGATGCAGCTAATGACACTCCACACAGAGAGAGAGAGAGAGAGGACTAAGTAATATATATCACTACAATTAAATTGGGCTTTTAGCAGTGCTTTTTTGTATTAACTGTAGCGATTTAAAATGCTACAAAAATCATTGCAGCGGTTTAATGCCCGTTGCAATACACTGCATTTGTATTCACTAGGAGAGCCTTCTCCAGCGGTTTATGAAGCTCTTCAAATCTGGAGATTAGCAGCAGTTAAAACCGCAATAATTCTGTAGTTTAGTAACGATTATACTTGCAACAATTATTGAAGATAGCAACGATTAAACTGCTGCAATTATGCAGCACAAGAAAAAAAAGCCAAAAACCGAATTTTGTGATCAAATGTATGGGTGGTATAAGATTGTTTGTCATGAGATCATATCCATTCGCTAATATAGTATTGGTACATCAATCTGCTTAAGGAAATCCCCAATGCAAAATCTGGAACTTGCTTAAAATGAGGTCTCAGTGCTTCCACAATAGAGGTATCAGTGGATGGAGACTTGTGAGAAATGAGAGATTATTGGGTTTGGACACCGAACACAACTTACATTCGGTATTCACAGTACCGAGCAGTATTGAGCTCGGTACTATGAAGTACTGTGTATTGAGCAATATTGAGCAGGGAACTGAGCAGTACCAAGTACTGCTCAGTACCTAGTAGGAGGTGATGTGGCGCATTTTCTTTGGGCTCCGAACACGTCCAGTGACCTGACCTAATAATTTGTCGTGAGAAAGAGCTATGAGTGAAGGGGGGCTATAGACTTCTAGTTTGTGAAGAACTATTTTTGGTTCAATATATAAACAAATAAATTAAGAGACTATTTGACTGGATGTATATTAAATGCAGTGTATTTTGGTTAAATGTAAATCAAGTGCACAAAAATAAATTTTAAAGTTTATTTTGATGAAATTCAAAAAGATAAAAACTCACTTTTGAATGTGGATGGCGATTAGGGCGATGAGATCAATGACAACAAGAACGAGGGTTTAAATAGGTGAGGTTGTGAGTTTGTGGAGCCGGCGTGACGATGAGGGTCTCAGGGTTTGCGAGGCTTTATGGGGTTTCGAGCGAGCTTTTGTATTCTAAACTTGCCGCTACAGAAAAATTGTCCGTTACCGGTGGATTTTCAAGCGGCTTTCCTGTGGAATATTTTTTGGCGAATTTAAAAATTTCTAAAAAAAAAGACACTCTATTTACCATCGAAAATGTTTCTCCGAAATCTCGATGGAAAATTTTGAAATCTGCTAGAAAATTCTGAATTTTCCTCTGAAAAATCCGCCGGAAATACGCGATTATCATGTAGTGTGCCTAGTTTGAGCAAATTTGAGATAAACTAAAAATTAACTCTATGTGATATTACATTTATTTCTCTCACAAATCAAATACCTTACAATTTAAAATCCTTACATTTATTTTACTCTATACTCAAAATACATCAAAACAAATAACCATTAATTATATACAAACAATAAATTAATTTAAGCGAATTTTACATAACAAGTTAAGTCAAATAACATATGACCTCCCAAACTCAACTAGTTTACACAATCAAATGGCAGGCAAATTAAATAAATTACACAGAACTCACCGTCCTTCAACCATCATATCCTATAGCCAAAGATTTACTGTCTTCTACAATCCCATAAAGAACCAAACCAGCCATGCATGGATGATTGCAGACGCATCTATTACTTACTTCAACACGTCGAGACGAACCAGTCTATACAAAATTAATTAATGGTTCTTATCAACCTATAATGATTCAGAAACTGCAAATTTGTTCAGCTTTGACGGAGACAATTCTGCAAAAACAGCTTACATATTCTGACCGGCCAGACAACTTTTATAAATAGCTTTCTCTACATCTTAAAGAATCAGATAAGCAGTACAGAGAGCCATGGAGATGGAACACCAAAGCCATGAAGAAATCCTTCATTCCAGTAAAAAAAGTACTTTTTTGGAAGCCCTTAGAACGCCCAAAGTGAAGAGACTCATCCTCCTCTCACTCAACGTCCTCCTGCTCCTTATTGGTGGCACCAGTAGCCCCCTCATTCTGCGAGCTTACTTCCTTCATGGTGGCGATCGCAAGTGGTTCTCTGGGTTCCTGCAAACTGCTGGCTTCCCTTTCCTGCTCATCCCCATCCTCTTCTCCGCCCTCCGTCGTCGTCGTACACAATCTCGCCTCTTCTTGCTTACACCTTCCCTCCTCCTTTACTGCACCATCCTCGGCTTCATCACAGGTTAGCGTATAAATCAGTTGGCATGCTTCTACCATACTGAAAAATCATCTATTATCGGCGGCCTTTTACGCGGCAATTGATTATTTTTCAGCAGAGTTGGAATTTATCAGAGGCTTTCTGGTGGGAAATTTTCCGCCAGTAAAACCACATAGGAAAAATTTTTCCGGCGGTCAGCATTTTTCTGGCGGTACTAGGTCGCCGGAAAATTAAAAGCTGCTGGAAAGATTTTGAAAATTCTACAATCAAAAATATTTTCGCGTAAGCTGCTGGAAAGCCAGCACAAAGCCGCCGGAAAATAGTCCTCCTATAAGCCGCCGGTAATACATGATTTTTCTACCGTGTACTTTATCATTATTTATTATGATGAAATATATTTTTTTTAAGATCAAGTTATGGAGGGTAAGTGGTTCAATTTCTTTAAAAGAGAAATTTTATAATACCCTAATAGATTTAAAAATAATAATAATTTCCCCCATCAATAGTTTTGTAGTTCTCTTTACATACATTTGCAATTGCAACAACAACTATGAGACTCTTTTTGAGCGAAATTTGGAATACTTATTTTTAATTAATCACGCAGGCATCGATGACTATCTCTACTCCTACGGCCTCTCCTTCCTCCCAGTCTCCACCGCCTCCCTCCTTATCTCAATGCAGCTTGGCTTCACTGCTATGTTTGCCTTCTTCATAGTGAAACAAAAGTTCAGTTCTTTTACAGTAAATGCAGTGGCGCTGTTGACATTTGGTGCAATCATCCTCGGCGTTCACGCAAATGGCGATCGACCAGATGGTGAGTCAAAGTCCAAGTACTATCTTGGATTTGCAATGACACTCGGAGCTGCAGTTATATATGGCATGGTATTGCCATTAGTGGAGCTTATGTACAAGCATGCAAAGCAAGAGGTGACTTATTCACTCGTCATGGAGATGCAATTTGTTATTGGCTTTTCTGCAACAGTTTTTTGTGCAATTGGGATGGCAATCAACAAGGACTTTCAAGTATGTATTTTTAATGACCAAATTTTAGTATTTATATATTTTATTGTGTTTTACGTACCATATTTA
This sequence comes from Dendrobium catenatum, assembly GCF_001605985.2. Classification (NCBI taxonomy): domain Eukaryota; kingdom Viridiplantae; phylum Streptophyta; class Magnoliopsida; order Asparagales; family Orchidaceae; genus Dendrobium; species Dendrobium catenatum. The sequence continues at coordinate 2,695,335 of NW_021318796.1, read as the reverse complement.
TGTTATAAATTACAGGCAATCTCGAGAGAGGCGAAGCATTATGGGCTTGGTGAGGCAGAGTACTATCTAGTTGTTTTCTTCACGACAATTATAGCTCAGTTCTTCTTAGTAGGCATAGTGGGAACAATCAAATACTCATCAGCATTACTCAGTGGTGTCATTATCGCCGTCTGTATCCCCATCACAGAGGTTCTTGCGGTCTTCTTCTTCCACGAGAAATTTGATGGAGAGAAAGCTAGGTGTTGCCCTCGCGCTTTCTCTTTGGGGAACTACTTCCTACTTCTATGGAGAGTATAAAGAACACAAGAAGAGTAAGGCTGTCGTAGCAGAGACTCAACTTCTCCCTCTTTCGATAGCCTCAGAGTCTTCAGAAGTTTGATTCTTGCAGTCTTTTTCTTCCATGAGAAATTTGATGCAGAGAAAGGTGTTGCCCTCATGCTTTCCCTTTCGGAAACTACTTCCACTTCTATGATGAGTATAAAGAACACAGAGTAAGGCTGTTATAATAGAGCCTCAACTTCTCCCTCTTTCAATAGACTTAGGCTTCCTTTGGGACTGTTTTTCTTCTGCTTTTCTGCTTCTTGATGAAGTAGCTTTCTAGTATAAAAATTTTAATTTTTATGCTAAAAAGCTGCTTCACGAAGCAATAAAAAAGTCATCTCAAACGAAGCCATAGTCTTCGGAAGTTTGTTAAGGAGTGAAAAGAAAGAATTGAAGGAACTATGAGTTCTTATTTAACAATTCAAAAATCATTCTTTTTTGCTTATTGGATTGTATGTAGCTCTCATTTTCTTTGAATTATAATTAATTATTATGTAAATGTATATACTATTGATAGTTTTATTTTTAGATTAATTTTAAATTATTTGATTTTTATATAGGAATTTGATGGAGAGAAAGGTGTAAGTTATATCCCATTGCCAAAAATATAATAATTCATTACTATAAGAAAACAAAAAACAGGCCATCGCCTCATTGTTATAATATATCAATTACTATATTCAGTACGTCAAAACATGTCGATGAAAAATAGATTAATGCTTCTGATCAGCTTCTTGTTTTCTACTCCATCTTTTTCATTGTAATAAAAGAAAAAAAATAATTATGTTACTCATTTTAGCAGCAAGTTCCTTCTTGGTTGTATACATAGGAGATATTAGAGAGTCGATAAAGAATTAGAATTTTTTTGAGGCAGTTTTCTTATTGTTTTATTTTTTAGAAAACAATTATAATTTCATTTGGTTTTTGCTTTCTCATTGTTTGTTTAAATTTATATAATAAAAAACTATTTTTTTATAACCACAACTTCTTCCACAACAACTACTATCAACTTTATAAAATGCTGCAATTGTCTTAAGTGCATCGTAAGCTAATCTGCTTGCGATTATTATTGTAGTATTTTATAAAATTTATTGTAAAATTGTTATGGTGAAAATAACTTAGGTATTCTGATTGTCAAAAAAACATCATTCCACTATAGAAATTTCTAAAAAAACGTGTAAGCAGCATGAAAATGATAGTTAATTAACGAAAATGTGATTGATGTCTGAAAAACAAGACATTTAGAAAGTGGTTCCAAAAAGACTCTTACACTTTGTTTGGGAGGGCTTTCTTACTGCTTTTTAAAGCTTTTTTTTAATAAAAAAATTAAAATTTTTATACTAAAAAACTGTTGTAAGAAGCATTAAGAAAGCCATCCCAAATAAAATCTTATTAGTTGATTAAATTGAAGTTTATATAGCTTTGATTATTCGATTAAAACTAAGTTTAGCTTTTATTATTCCTGTAGAGCACTTAGTGAAGCAAATTAATTATTATTCTCTGGCTACCAAATCTCGCCTCTTCTTGCCCACACCTCCCATCTTTCTCTACTGCACCATTCTCGAACTCATCACAGGTAAGGAAGCAAATATGTTGAATTCCAAATAGTTGTTTGCTATTAAAGGCTTATTTTGAGTTTTTTTTTCCTTATTTTTACATATTATTTTCTTGAAAATATTTATGTGAGAAGTACCTTAATAATCAATTTTTTTTTACGTGTGGCAATTTGTAAAAAAAAAAGGCCTAAATCCAACTTTTTTTAGAGGAAAAAAATTATGTAATTTTCACAATAGGTTGCAATAGTTCTAAATTTAATTAATTGGGGACATGCATAATCTTAGGGGAGAAATAGAAAAAAAAATTCTTAAAAGTTTAGAGAAATACATTTAATGATGATAAACAAAATAAATAAAATACTTATTGCCTTATATATCCCCATCACATAAGTTCTTGCGGTCTTCTTCTTTCATGAGGAATTTGATGGAGAGAAGGATGTTGTCCTCGCACATTCCCTTTGGGACACTGTTTTCTACTTTATGATGAGTATAAAGAATAAAAATGAGATTGTATCAACCTTTTTAGTTTCTATAGCCTCTTTACAATCTATGGTGATATGGTTTAGTTTATCATCACATGAATTATTCTCAACTAAGAAGAGTGGGAAGATTTCCATGGTGTTAGTGGTTGGAGTAACAAGATTTAGGCTTTCTTAGCGACAACTTTTGAACGCTATTTTTTCGTTGTCTTCGACAATTTTTTTAGCTAGAAATTTGTGGTTGAAAACAGTAAGAAAGTTGTCTCAAATAAAACCTTAATGTGAGCTCCATGCCATAAATTTTTTTTTTAAAAAATTTGTGATCATTAATTTTTATATCCAAATGAACTTAGATTCATGTGATCTTGATATTTTTGAAATCATTAGGATGAGACACTTAGGCTTTGTTTGGAACTGTTTTCTTATTGCATTATGTAACAATTTTTCATTATTTGAAGTTCCAAAAAATCTCTTCGGTAGAATTTAATTAGTTAAATCTTGCTTAAATTAAGCCTAAATTAGTGTACAATACCAAATTGTTAGGGGCCGAGCCAATATCTCTTTAAACGACGGACAAAATAGAATTGGGGCATGCATAATCTTAAAGGTTGAAATAGAAAAAACAAATTCTTAAAATTTTAGACAAATACATTTAATGATGATGCAAAATACTAATTCCATGAAGAAAAAAAAATTCTTTATGAAACATAAAAAGGCTTCCATAAAACTTTAATGTAATTTAAAATATTTAAATATATATAAATAACATGGCTTATCATTTAATTCTCACCCGAGAGTCAACGTTACAATTAACTTTTTGAAAACAAAATTAATATATTATATTATATGAGATATTAAAAAGTATTTATTCTCGACCACAGTGGGAGTCGAACCCACGACCTTCTGATCCGAAGTCAGACGCGCTAATCCACTGCGCTATGCGGTCAATTTATGCATTGTAAAGGGTTTAAAATTTTATAAATCAATAATAATTGCAGAACTATGAGGGCTGATTTGTTGTCTTTAATTCAAACGCATTAATATATTATTTATTAGGACATGTTTCTCATATTGAAATATAATGGTGAGTAATGTCAGTGATGATGAGGCATGGGTTAAGATGGCAAATATGTATGATTTATGAGGTTAAAAAATCATTCAAATTGGATAATTTTTTTTTAAAAAATAAATGTTATATAGTGTTTTAAATCATTCAATATTATTTCATATTGAAATGCTTCAAGGATAAGAAGAGTGTAATTGCATACGTGTACATATCTTATTGGGTGTTTAAAAAGTTCCTGTAGAGGAATTTGACAAATCCTAGCAACGAAAACTCAGCCAAGAAAGATCGCCTCTTCTCCCTGAAGTACTCGTCAATGTAAGGCCTTGAGACAAGTCAACTGGCAACCCGAGAAGATCACCCTCAACAAGAATTCTAAGGATTTGTTATAAATCCCTCCATACTTGGTAGCATTCATCTCCTTGGTAGAGGTCATGCTCCCCATGCAACTTGTAACACATGCTAGTTAGCAAGCTTCCAAAGGCATGCCTTGATCTACTCTCAAGGAAGGCTCGCCCCTAGAAAGACACAAATCTGCTTTCTTCACACTTGGACAATCATCTGCTCGCAATCATCACAGTTCAAGTTGACTCGCCCATCGTATTCAAGATCGAGGACTGTGCCCAAATGATTTCTAAGGAAACTAGAGGATTTATCATCATAGACACGTCTAGCACGATTCACTCTAAGGACTCGCCTTCATCAACCTGCTCATGAACACTTTGCTGAGATAACTCACCTCAAAACTGAGTGTCGAACCAAAAGAAAAAAAAAATTGTGCAAAGCACTAATCAAATCGTGGCACATGTCCCGAGCAATCAATGTTTTGTCATATTTCTTATTGTACTTTTTACTTTTGTTTTTATGTAGTCATTTATATAGCCCTTAGATTCCTATAAATAAAAGATAAAGAGGCGCATTTTGAATCATTTGAATATATTTGATCTACTAGAGCATTTTTTGAAATTTCCTTAGCCTTTTTCCAATATTCTTTGAATCTTCTTCTTAGGAGTATTTTAAATCTTATAATTTTATTTTGTACTTTTGCTTTAAATTAAATAAAAAATTTTAAAAATAAAATAAAGATAAATAATTTTGCAATAAACTCTTAACATTTTTCACGAAGCAATCCATAATCTTTATATTTTAATGATTTAGGGCATCTTAATTTGCTATTTGTAACGATTTAAATACAGAAAAGAAATAAATAAATAAATAAGAATTTCAGCTAAGACTTTTTTTTTTTTGGAAAAGAAGGTTTTCATTTCCTTTGTAAAATGTTTAATTAGCATAGTCTTATAGCTGAATTTACTTTCACATGTTATCGCACAAATCGGTGGGTTGTTGAAAATACACTATGTTTTTATGCCAAATAATTTAAAGAATTGTTGCGTCCTGGAATATTCGCGGCGGTAGAGAAATATATAGTTTAACGTCTTAGCGTTGTACGAAGATCCAGCACACAATCAGATAAGTGAGAGGGTGTAGCGTTCATAAGAGACACCAAAGTTTTTACGTGGAAAACCCCTTAAAAGGGGGAAAAACCACGGGGCCTAGCCCAGTTTGAATGAATCCACTAGTATTTGTAGTCGGTTACAAATGAGGCCCTTCCTTAGGAGAAGGCCTTGGATTGATGTAGCAAATATACATCATATAGATTGCATTACATGGTAAAAGTTACATATACAGGTTTGTTTGGCCTGAAGGACCGTGGTCGGCAGGAGACCGGAGTTAGAAAGACCGTTGTCTAGTGATGGAGGTCGGACGGACCGTAGTAGGCGACAGTGGTCAGAAGGACCGTAGGCGGTAGGAGATAAGGAGTCAGGTGTTAGTCCCAGTGTCACTTGGAAGATCGGATGTTGATGGTCTGGCCTTGAGTAGGACGTCGGGTCTTAAGCAGGACGTCAGGTCTTCAGCAGAACGTAAGGACTGAACGTCGGGCCTTGAACAAGACGTCGGGTCTTTGGCAGGAAGTAGGGACTGAGTGTCAGGCCTTGAACAAGACGTCGGGTCTTTGGCAGGACGTAGGGACTGAGTGTCGGGCCTTGAACAAGACGTCGGGTCTTTGGCAGGACGCCGGGGATGAACGTCGGGCCTTAAGGTGGTGGTCCGGCGAGGTTTTGTGGTGGTCCGGCGAGGTTCCTGTGGTGGTCCGGCGGTGGTCCGACGAGATTCCTGCGGTGGTTCGGCGGTGGTCCGGCGAGGTTCTGCGGTGGTCCGGCGGTGGTCCGGCGGCTGTCGAGGAGGAACTCCTTCCTTCTCTTCTCTTCTTCTCTCTCTTGCTTGGATCCTCCTCTTGTGAAGAATGAGGGCTCTATTTATACCTTCCAAATGAAGCTATTTCAAATGAAGTCGAAGTCTTCATTTAAAAATAATAATTATTATTATATTAATCTCAAAATAAATTTCAATTTTTTGAAATTTATCCTGATTAATTTTATCAAAATATTATGATATAATTTTTTTTAAGGGTAAAATAGCTTTTAGATAATCAAGGAGATGACCAGAACTGAGCTTTCTTCACCTTGGAAATACTGTTGAGCACACTGAGAGGCGTCAGATCTCCAATCACAGTCACCTTCTTTGTTGCAAGATCAGTAGTAAATGATGTCACTCCTAATTGGGATAATAAATAAATAAATAAATAAATTTATAAGATAAGAGAAAATAATTCTTCTTGCTTCTTGGTTTTAATTAAGATTTTTCTGTTATTCCTATTATTCCAAAAATTATTTAATCTAAATATTATATTTTAATTTTATATGTGTGAACTAATTTTAGATTTGGGACAGCTTTCATTCTATTGTGTAAGTATTTAGGGTATTTTTTCACTATTAGATTGTTGTTGTATGTTTATTTAATATATTTTTTTATTATTTTTTCATAAATTTTTCTGATGGTAGACGGATGGGTGGTGGTCCGACAACAAGCGGTGGTCTAGCGATGGTTGGTGAACAGGTGAAGGTCTTATGGTGTTTGGTGGCCGAGCGGAGGTCCCATAATAGTTGGCGAAAGGTCGAAGGTCTAACAGTGTGCAGTGTCTGGTTGGAGGTTTTAGGAGAGGCGATGGTCCGGCAACGATTTGCGGTCGAGTGGTGGTCGACTGAAGTTCATTGATGGTGGTACTTTGGTAGAACTCTATAATCCTTGAAACCTCGGAGCTTTCTCCAATCTCTAGTCAATAATTCACTCATGTAAAGGTGTGGGCTTATTTATAGATTTTTGTAAGTATCATGCCTTGTAAATATGAAGAAAATCAATGGCAATATCAAAGTGGTCAATCATATGACTCATATCATTTTTCTTGATCATAGAGTGTTCATCAAGTATTTAAATGTCATAATGATGGCAAAATTAAGCGAGCTTAGGCTCGTTGGATTCATCTTATTGAGCTGGTCAATTAGACTATAAGCATGTCATATTTGTATATCATTTAGTCATCAAATTTAAGCTTTAAACCTCCCAAATGTGTTTCAGTCCCTTGATTTGAACTCATTTGAGCTTGGAGTGGATCGATTTTGGTGTCATTGGGTTTGTCTCATTGAGTCTCTCAATTTGTCTATAATTTTGTTGAAATTGGAGTTCAAATGGTCCCAAATTAAATTTTGAAAGTTTCAAATTTAAATATACCCCGAGTTTCGTGCCCTCGATCAAAACAATTTTTGATGACTTATCAGATGAAAAGTTATCTCTTTTTTTTGTTCTTTTTAAAAACTAATTAATATTTTAAAGTTTAAAAGCACCATATGCACTAAAATAAATACACATTTAAATACTTTTTTTTACTTTAAAGAGAGATTTACATACATACCCCTCACTTGTATATTATTTACATATACAAGAACAACAATAACATCTCACTATGTGGGGTAGACTATATGAATCTTTTTTCTCGTTGATCTATAAATAATCAAATTTTTATTTAAATCTAATAAAATATGTTCATTTCTAATAATTTTTAACCAAGTCTTTTTAGGTGTACCACATCTAATACATCTAGTCTCCTAGCTAAGTCATCAAAAGGCCGACATTTTACGTACATTTACTTTAAAATTTTATATTTATTAATATAAAATAATATTCTCTAAATAACATCAACATTAAATTATTTAAACTGATAAATATTTTTTCATGTAAGGTCAAGATATATAAATATATAAGAGTTAAGTTCTATGTGTGAAAATCCCTTTATTTTAAATAAATAAATAGGAAAAGGGTTTTAATCAAAACCTTTCATCTTGGAGATGTGCTTTCTGACCTTCCCTTCACAGCCCTTGCAGTGCAGAGACACCTTCAAAACCACAACCTGAAACCCAAAAAAAATACATAAATAAACTAAATTAAAAATTGAGAAAAGAAAATTACATTAAAAAAAAAAAAAATCAAACCTGATCTCTCTGCCTTACAGGAGGAGGAGGAGAAGGTGATTCCATGAAAGTCAAAGCCTCACCTTTCATATAGTCAAACCTCAATTCTTCCATGGAAATCATAGGAGTAAAGCTTTCTGTATCAGAGAAGTCATCAATGGCTACTGGCACATCATTCAGTAGATAGCGAGAAGAAGTTGCAGGGCTGACTATTTGGGGGGATTTCTCTGTGTTCTTCCTGTTCTTCTGGTTACAGGCTTTATTGGCTTTGGAATGAAATCTGGAGAAGTATTTCTCTCTCAGTGGGTCTCTCAGATGAGGAGAATAGCGATCAATTGCTCGGCCATGGCTAAGGCTTGAGCTCGAGCTTTTGCCTGTAGAAGAAGATGGAGAAGAAGAGCTTGAGAAGTTTATTTCTTGGAAATTGCTCAAGAGATTGGAAGCCATGGATTTTGACAATTAGCATGAGAGAGAGAGAGAGAGAGAGAGAGAGAGAGAGAGAGAGAGAGAGAGAGAGAGAGAATCAAGTGAGGAGAAGAACAAGTTGGCAAGTATGACAGCTTGGTAGCTGGTGTTAAATGTGCCTTTAAAGGATTTAAAGAGTTGCAGGTAAAAGAATTTATAATAACAAATTTACGTTCTTACCAAATTTACAGATTTATGTGGGAAGGCTTAGGTTCTGCTTGATAAATGATTTGTGATTTATAAATTGAGTTCAATAGGTTAAAGAGTCAAATTTGAGTAAGATTTTGTTTGTGACGATTTTCTTTTTTACTTTATTTTTCATTGTTTTTAAAAAAAAAAATTAAAACGGTCCCAAAGGGGGACCATCAATCTTAGGCTACAATTACAACTTCCTTAATCTGTTATAAAATAGAGTTTTAGTATTGATACGTCATGCAAAAATTATCTTGATCGGGCACGAATCTCGAGGCAAAATCAGTTCGGAAACTTCAAAAATTAAATTCGAGAACATATGAGCTCCGATTTCAGCGAGTTTATAGTCAAACTGAGCGTCTCGGAAATACGAATCTAACGACACCAAATTCGACCCAATCTGAGTCCAAATGAGTCCGAATCAAGGGTTCAAAGCGCTATTGGAAGATTCAAACCGCAATTTGAGTTACCAAACGGTCTCCGATTTTGACGAGCTTATACTCGAATCGAACGGCTCGACGAGAAGAATCCAACGAGCCCAAGCTCACTGAATTCCGACATCTTTAAAGCCCTCAAATAACCAACGAACGGTGCTTGATCGTAGGATTCAATATCGGCCGTCCATTCAACTACTCCCTATTCGCCCCTGATCTCACGCCTATTTACGGGCCATGCCATTCCAGAAAATCTATAAATAAAGCCCTCATTCCTCACAAGAGGGAGATCCAAGCAAGAAGAGAAGAGAAGAAGAGAAGGAAGAGGAGGAAGAAGCTCCTCCTCAACTACCGCCGGAACCTCGCCGGACCACCGCCGTACTGTTATTCATGTCAAATAATTTATCAGATTCTCTTTGAATTGGATGGGGAATATTGTCAAAAATCTTCTGCTGCACAACTCATCGGAATCAGATGCTTTTTCCACTTATTTTTGTTGCTTCTTTTTCGCTTTGCATTCTTTTAATTCAACTAACTATGCATACTAAGGCCTCCACAAACAAAAAGATAATTAAAAATGATTAATTTTTAGCTATTTTATCTTAGTAAAAATTTGATTTTTATTAAGCATAATCCTCAAGTTTCTTTCATTAAAAAACTAATTAGCAAAATTCAATTTAATTTAAGCTAATTAAATTGATTAACAATAACACTAACCAAACCTACTTTTAAGCCAAAGTTTGAACAGTAGCACACTTTTTTGTAATAAAATCTGGTTTGTTTAAAAAAAAAAAAGTAGCACATTTTTTTTTAGTTGGTTTGAATTTGATTTGAATTTTGGTGCTCATTTGGTGAATGAATTGATATTTTACTTTTAATTTTATATAAATAATTCTTAAATTTAGGTATGTTTTCATTTCGATCCAACGTCTATGTTAAACACTGTTTCTATTTGGGGGGTAACTAAGGCTTTATTTGGACAACTTTCTTATTGCTTTTCAAAGCAACTATTTAGTTGAAATTTTTAAGTTTAACAAAATTTTATACTAAAATGCTGCTTTATAAAGTAGTAAGAAAACTATCTGTTAGACTTAGGTTTCGTTTGGGGCGGCTTTCTCGTAGCTTCTTAAAGCAGCTTTCTAATACAAGAATTTAAAATTTTATACTAGAAAGCTGCTTTAAGAAGCATCAAAAAAGCTGTCACAAACGAAGCCTTAGTTTGGGACAGCTTTTTTTTTGCTTTCTAAAGTAGATTTATAGTACAAAAATTTTTAGTTTAACAAAAATTATACTAAAAAAATATTTTAAGAAGTAGTAAGAAAGCCATCCCAAACAAAATTTTAGTTGAATATGAATGCATTTTTTATTAAAAAAAGAAAAATAATTAATCCATATGATAATTAGAAAAATCTATTGCTCCTACAACTTAATTTGTGATAGCTAATTAAGTAACCCATATTATAATTTGTTAATTAGATCATTTTTTTCATTAATAATTAGATCATTTGTAGAATTATTTCTAATATTAAACTTATAAAATGAATATACTTATTATAAAAATATATAATTAATCAAATTTTAATTTATAATGTATTGATTTGTAAAGTTTTAATTAAGTGCACTTCATGTACATATAATTAAACTAAATAGATAAATATAAGCCATTAGAGGATGAGATTCATTGATGTGTTGGAGTCTAATTCTTAGGGGTTGATTCATTTTTACTTGTGATTATTTTCAACTTTCATTTATAGGTAATTAAAATAAAAATTATAATGTAATATTTTGATTAAGAGAAATACATTGAGAGTTATATTCTATGAAATTTCTTGAAAATTAATTGAATATTTCTATTTTTATGATCATCCATGTTTTTAATTTTTTAGGGTGTAAATAAGTAATGTCCTCTAGATTCAAAAAACATAATGAAATTGATATGATTGTGGATCTTAAAGAATTATTCTTTGAATCAATCTAGCAAAAATGAATTTACATATATACCATGGAATTGTCGCTTTTTTATATAAATTATGCTTAAATATGTAAATTATATCAAAGAAATCACGAACATTAATTAATTTAAAGTAAAATATATACTTGTTCCTATATATTATTTGATGTAATTTAAATATTTGAGTATTATATAAATAATTATAAAAATTTAGATGTCATATAAATACACACATATATGCGTTATATAATATGTATTTGAATTCCCCTTCTATAAAATTTGTCTTTTGTTGTCATGTATTTCCCTTGCTTATTGAGCATTAAGATTAGTCATTATTTAAAGAATAAGTAAGCTAGCAGACAACATAAGACTATAAGAGCTATATTTATACATCAAATAAAGAATAAAAAATAATTCAAAATTTTAAAAAAGAATTTAGAGTTCATTTTGAAGAAAGGAAGACGCAAAATTATCAAGTATAGTAAAAACATAGAGGGAGTTCTTCTGAATAATAACTTTGTATTAATTTTGAATTATAGAGCTTTCGGTTTACATATAGAGTGATAGGAGGCAAGTTTGTTAGAAATCAGAGGTTGAGCTTGGAGTTTATTTGCTACAGTGGACTGTAGAATGCAGGTGGAGCAGTTGCAAAATTTAGAGATAGGGAAGATAATTAAGTAGTCAACAGTAGGAAAAGACACTTATCTTGGAGGCTTGCGTATCAAACATACTAACAACCCCCCCCTCAAATTAATAATCGAGAGATTGGATCGTCAATGAGTGTCGAAGTTTTTGAAATCAGGTGGAAGACAAAGGTTTTGTGAGAAAGTCGGCGAGCTGATCAACTGAATTGATGTGCAGGACAACAATTTCATTGGACTGTATACGCTCTCTTATAAAATGATAATGAATTTCTATAAATGTTTAGTTATGGCAGAAAAGACTGGATTGTTGCTAGCTAGAGCCATCACTAATGTGTTATTGTAGTAGAGAACAGTTGTTGTATTTAGTGTATTTAGTGGAGATTGAAATTCAGCAAGGAGATATCTCCTGAAACAATAACTTTATATTAATTTTGAATTGCATAGCTTGCGATTTACATATAGAACGATAAGAAGCAAGTCCATTAGAAATTAAAGATTGAACTAGGAGATTCCTTTGCTGCAATGGTGCGCAGGATGCAGGTGGAGTAGTTGTAGAATTAAGAGATAGTGGAGATAAGTAGCCAGTAGTAAAAAAATGCACTTATCTTAGCGGCTTGCGTTTCATACATACTGAAATTCAAAATTCACTAAAAGTTTCATAAGTATAATAAAAACAGAGAGATAGTTCTCCTGAAACAATAACTTTGTATTAATTTTCAATTACAGAGCTTACGATTTACATATAGAGCGATAGGAGGAGTCTCATAGAAATCAGAGGTTAAGTTGGGAGATTCATTTGCTGTAGTGGAGCACAAGATGCATGTGGAGCAGTTGCAGAATTCAAAGATAGTGGAGATAAGTAATCAACAATAGGAAAAGTCACTTATCTTGGGGGCTTGCGTACCATACATGCTAACACATTAAGCCCCTCATACCTATTCTTTAACATATGCATGTTCACGCAGCTTGTTTTGATTGGTTAGTTGAGAGCTTTGACTATTAATCAAGAGGTCTTCGGTTTGAAGCTTGTATATACAATGTGTATGACTTTACCTTAACGTACTCAAAAGTCAACGCCCCCCCCCCCCAGGAAGAAGTTGAGACTCTCTTGGGGAAGCTTTGCTCTTATCATGTTCTTTATACTTGCCATAGAAGTAAAATGTTGTGCCCCAAAGAGAAAGCGCAAGGGCTATTCCTTTCTCACCATCAAACTTCTCATGGACAAAGAAGACCGCAAGAATCTGTGTAATGGGGATACAGACGGCGCCAATTATGCCACCGAGCAAAGCTGAAGAGTATTTAATAGTTCCCACTATGCCTAAGAAGTAGAATTGACCTGCAACAGAGGTGAAGAAAACAACAAGGTAGTACTTTGACACACCAAGCCCATAATGCTTACTCTCTCTTGAGATTGCCTACAATTTGTAATATTGAAAATTAGTTAAAAAAACTAAAATATGTATAGACATATAGTATTTATGAAATTGTATATCCCCAAAAAACTTTGTTATTTCCTAGAGAATGTGATAAATATTTTCGTGTGAAAGCATGTTGTAGAAAATCAACCTTAAACTTTAGAAGACTCTCTCAATTCGGGGTATGATTGAGTCAAGTTAACTCTTGAGTTGAATCAATAAATAGCTTATAGCTCAAGCTTAAGCGAGGCGTGTCTAGAGCTCAACCTAACGCTTTTGAAATACTCATCGATCTCAACCAAAGTAGAAGTTATAGAAAATTAATACTAAGTGGTTTTTGTTAGAATGATTCCAAGATGCATAAAATATACTTCTATTTTCATTAAAGTACTAAATAATTACTATAATAAATTAACTTATAGTCATAAAAAACCAATGCTTACATGAAAATCTTGGTTGAGAGCCATCCCAATAGCACAAACAACCGTTGCAGAAAACCCAATAATAAATTGCATTTGCAAAACAAGCGCATAAGTCACCTCCTGTTTTGCATGTTTATAGATAAGCTCCACAAATGGCAACACCATCCCATATATAATTGCTGCACCAACTGTTAATACAAACCCAATATAGTACTTGGCCTTTGATTCCCCATTCGGCAAATCAGCATTCGCATGCACAGCGAGAACCATTGATCCAAACATTAGCAGAACCACCGCGTTTACTGTATAAGAATTAGTTTTTTGTTTCACCATGAAAACAGCAAATATGGCTGTGAAGCCGAGCTGCATTGAGATAATGAGGGAGGCGGTGGAGATCGGAAGAAAGGAGACGCCGTAGGAGTAGAGGTAGTCGTCAAGTCCTACACATGCGATTATATCTATAAGAGCATGCTAATTATGGATTTGTTTGTGATGACTTTCTTACCGCTTCTCAAAGCAGCTTTTTTAGTACAAAAAATTAAATTTTGGTACTAAAAAATACTTTAAGAAACAGCAAGAAAGTCGTATCAAACAAAGCCTATAAGAAAAATGATATTCAAATTTTGTTTCTAAAGTGCTTTTATGGTTATTAAACATAATTATATAATTGTTATGATAAAACTATTTTGGAAAATTTACATACATACCACTTTATTTCATGCTATTTACATATCTAACACCCAAAATACATTAATATTACATGTCTACCACCCATAGAACAAAATTGGGTGGTAGACATATAATATTAATGTTTTGAATTTTAGATATGTAAATAGCATGAAATAAAGTGGTATGCATGTAAATCTCATAATAGCCACCATTTGGTTGAAATTCAACTTATTGACATCCTTACCGGTGATTAGGCCAATAACGATGCAATGGAAAAGGAGAGAAGGTGTGAGCAAGAAGAGGCGAGAGTTGGTATGCCGACGACGAAGGAAGGAGAAGAGGATGGGGATGAGCAGGAAGGGGAAGCCGGCGGTTTGGACGAAGCCGGAGAACCACTTGCGGCTGCCGCCATGTCGGAAGTAGGAGCGGATCAAGAGGGGGCCGCCGGTGCCACCAATGAGGACGAAGAGAATGTTGATGAAGAGGAGGAAAAGTCTCCTCATTTTGAGTGCTCTGTGGGTTTCCATAACAATATTGTCGCTGTTGTTGGAGTGTTTGATTTCTTCATGGCTTTGGTGTTCTATTTCCATCTCTCAAGCTTTAGGCGCTATTGGCTTCCTTTTTCTCTGTATTCGATTTCTCACTCCCTGTAAATATATATAGGGAAACGCAAACGCAAACGCAAAAGCAAACGCAAACGGCTACACCATAGGAATTATAAAAATAGAGCTTAATTGTAAAATAAGACTTGATCTATTCACTAATCAAATAAATCAGCTTATTAAAATCTGATTAAAAACAAATGGAAACATTTATAATATAATATTAATAAAAAAAACTATATCATTTCATGGGGATATTTCGATGATTATTTTTTTAGAATGTATTTTAAAGTTATTTAATTTATTTTTAAATAAGAATATTGATAATCTCGAAATAAATTAATAATTATATTTTAATTAAAATATGCGGGACTACTTCTGCTCCCTTGAGAAGCCAATGGTCATGAAATTGATAATTGAACCTAGCCTAAATTTTAGTAAGATTCGTATTATATAAAATTAATTATCATTAATTTAATTAAAATAATCATGATAATTAGAGGTGTAAATAAGTCAGGTTGACTTAATTATCTACTAAATCAAAATACGCTCGTTCAATTCTTACGATGCTCGAATTAGAGCACACTTACTGAGCACAAATTCGACTCGCTTGAAACTTATTTGGCTCGAATTCAGCTTGATTGCTCGAGATTGACTAGATAAACAATAAAAAATATTTAGTATATATTTTATAATATCATTCATAAATTAAGTTTGAAATATATTTTAATTTAAACGACCAGCTAGACAAGTTTATGAGCGAAGTATAGGCTAGAGCTTAAACTTATGATTCAATAAGCTCGACTCGTGAGCGAGCTAACGAGTAGAGTTTGAGCCAACTCGACTCGCTTACACTCTTAACGATGATTATGAGCTAATATTTTTCTTTGAGTCATATCAAGAATAAATAAACAAATCATCAGCAATCAGCAACATAATTAATTGATAAAATTAGCATATAATTAATGAAATAGACAAAATTAGAAGCAAGAATCTAGTGAGAAGAGGATAGTAGAATGATCAGAAGCATTCATCTATTTATCATCGATTGATTTATTCTGAATTATTGAATTACAAATCGATGGTCTCAATGTGGTATTTTTGTTTGCTTACATTATTAAAACAAAACATTTTTCAATTTTTGCAATGGAATCTAACAATTTTTTTTTATTGGAATCACATAAAGAAAATAAAGGTTTATTAACTTAGATGTTATCATAAGCCTCTCTAACTAAAATTGGGGAAATTATAAAGATGTGTTGGCAATGTCTTTTGCGGCGTCTCTGATGCTCTCATATGTGGTCATTCATGATTACTCTCTCCGCATTATGATATTTACGAGGGTTTATTTTTATAGATATTTTGATTATGAGTCATAAAATAAATTAGGATGAGGCGTGAGTCGAGCCACCCGATTGGAATACTTAGTTTTTATTTGGGGCGGCTTTCTACAGTAAGAAAGTCGTTCCAAACGAAGCTTTAGACTTCATTTTGGATGGCTTTCTTCTTGCTTTCTAAAACAGCTTCCTAGTACAAAAAATTTTTGAATTTGAAATTTTTATACTAGAAAACCGTTTTAAAAAACAGTATGAAAGCTATCCCAAACAAAACCTTAATGAGCCTGACCTAAGCGGGTCGGAACACATGCCCCTAGTGCCCCTAACAAATAGAGTCAAAGGCTAGTTTAATATATCTTTGATTCAATGCTAATTTTGGCATACTATTGATCTACACATTGTATTATTTATGAAATTTAAATTGACCTTTATATTATTTATTAATAATATGTCAAATGATGGAGTCTAATGCATCAAGCTTTCCCAAATGGAGAGGGAGGTTCTTATTTAAAAATAATTTAAAAAAACACATAAATTTGATATTTTGTTCTTATGATGTCTATATCATCCATTTTTGGTCATTTTCATTTGACCTTTAGTAGGTTTCTTGCATTATTATGTGATACTTGGCCATTTGGGAATCTATATATTATTATTCTTATGAAAATCAATGCATTGTTTAAATAAGAAATTGATACGTTGTCAAAAAATTATCTTAATTGGGCGCGAATCTCGATGCAAAATCAAATTGGAAACTTCAAAAATTAATTAGGAGATTATCCGAACTCCGGTTTCAGCAAACTTATAGTCGAACTGAGCGTCTCGGAAATACGAACCCTACGACACCAAATTCGACTCAATCCGAGCCCAAATGGGTCCAAATCAAGGCCCGAAGCGTTGTTGGAAGGTTCGAACCACAATTTGGATTACCAAACGGCTTCTAAACATAACAAACTTATAGTCGAATCGAGCGGCTCGACGAGACGAATCCAACGAGCCCAAGGTCACCGATTTCCGACATCATTAAGATCTTCAAATGCCTAAAGAACGGTGCATGATCAAGGGATTCAACATCGGCCGTCCATCCAACCACTCCCAACTTATCCTTGATCCTCCACCAATTTACGGGCCATGCCATTCCCAAAATCTATAAATAGAGCTCCTTCTCCTCATGAGAAAGGACCCCCTGAAGCCTAAGGAAAAAAGAGAAAGATCGCTCTTACTTCCTAGCCTCCTCGACCACCACCGGAGTTTCGACGGACCACTGCCAGAGTTCCGACGGACTACCGCCGGAGTTCCGCAGGACCACCGCCGGAGTTCCGCAGGACCACCGCCGGAGTTCCACCGGACCACCACATGACGCCCTGTGCTCCACCGGACCACCGCCTAACGCCGTTGCTCCGTTGGACCACCATCTAACGCCCCGTGCTCCAACGGACCACCGCCTAAAGTCATTGCTCCGCCGGACCACCACCTGACGCCTTGTGCTCCATCGGACCACCGCCTAACGCCGTCGCTTCACCGGACCACCACTTTAGGCCCTCACCTCCGCCGGACCACCGCCTGACGCCATTGCTCTGCCGGATTATGATCACTTGAGGCCCTCACCTCCGCCGGACCACCGCCTGACACCGTTGCTCCGCCGAACTACCACTTAAAGCCCTATGCTCCACCAGGCCACCACGTGAGGCCTGGACTTCCACCGGACCACCACCTGATGCCGAGAGTTCTCCTAAAGTATCGCTATCCTACTACGGTCTTTCAGACTCCTATCTCATGCCGTCGACTACGGTCCTCCCGACCTCCGTCGCCAACTATGGTCACTCCGACCTCCATCACCAGACTATGGTCTTCAAGACCCTAGTCTCTTACCGACTACGGTCTTCCAGACCTTTGTCACCTACTATGATCCTTCCGACCTCCATCAACATACAATGGTTTTTCAGACCCCGGTCTCCTGCCGACTACGGTCCTCCCAACCTCCGTCGCCTACTATGGTCACTCCGAACTCCATCACCAGACAACGGTCTTTCAGACCCCGGTCTCCTGCCAACAACGGTCTTTCACTCGTATCTCCTGTCGACTACGGTCCTCCCGACCTCCGTCGCCTACTATGGTCACTCCGACCTCCATCACCAGACAACGGTCTTTCACACCCCGGTCTCCTACCGACTACGGTCCTTCCGACTTCAGTCTCCTCCAATGGTCTTTCCAACCAAATAAATATGTCTATGTTGAGTATTGTAACTCCCACCATGTAATGCGCTCTATATGACATACATTTGTAACATTAGACCAAGGTCTTCTCCCTAAGAAGGGCCTCATTTGTAATCGACTACAAATACAAGTGGATTCATTCAAACTGGGCCAGGCCCCGTGGTTTTTTCCACTTTTCAGGAGTTTCCATGGAAAAACTCTGGTGTCTCTTATGAATGCTACACCCTCTCACTTATCTGATTGTGTGCTGGATCTTCGTACAATGCTAAGACGTTAAACTATATATTACTCTACCGCCGTGAATATTCCAGGGCGCAACAGAAATATTTGGAAATGTAAACAATAAAAAAGTTAATTCACTTGATAAATTCGATGAAAATAGAAACAACCGAGAAATACAAACAGAATAAGAACGCAAATCACTCTTTAATATCAGGCTTCATTAGGGACAGCTTTCTTACTACTTTTTGAAACATCTTTTTAGTTCAAAAATTTTTAATTAAAAAAAATATACTAAAAAGCTGCTTTAAAAAGCAGCAAATTTTTTTTTTTTTTTAGTTTACAACGTTTTTGAACCTTTCTAAAACAACTTTCTAGTATAAAAGTTTTTTGAATTATAATTTTTTGTACTAGAAAGTTATTTTAGTAAACATTAAAAAAGCTATCCTAAATGAAGCCTTAGTTAGTAGAATTATTTGAATATGGAGAATGATATTTTGTGAATTTGTCTAAGGCTTCGTTTGGAACAGCTTCCTTACTGCTTCTTAAAGAAGCTTTTTATTACAAAAATTTTAATTTTTGTACTTAAAAATTGTTTTAAGAAACAATAAGAAAGCCGTTCCAAACGAAGCCTAAGCTGCATTATAATTCATTAATTTTTAGAATGTTTAGCTTTTTGGTCTTTACCATATATGTTTCATGTAAGAAATGCAAATGATCTTGGAATATGTTGGAATATGAGTATCGTATGCTTATAAAATAACAGGTAGATTGAAAATATTTGGGGCTTATAATCTTTAGCAATATACATATTGCCTATAGAAGAAATTGAATGAGATAGCCCAATTATACGTAGGGGTGTCAATTTCGGGTCACGGGTCGGGTTCGGGTGGAACCCGAAACTGACCCGGCACTATTCGGGTCAACCCGAACCCGACCCGTTTTTAAAAACGGGTCGGTTTCCTTGACCCGAACCCGACCCACTTCGGGTCCGGGTCAACCCGACCCGACCCGAATGACCCGTTTTCAACCAAAAAATTGCTAATTTTCGGGTCAAAAACGGGTCAATCTCCTCTTTTCGGGTCAAAATCGGGTCAAAGTCGGGTCAATCTCGGGTTGGCGGGTCAAAATCGGGTTTTCGGGTCAAAATCAGGTCACTTTCGGGTCAATTTCGGGTCAAAGGGTTAACCCGAACCCGACCCGATTTTTGAAACGGGTCGAAATGTTGAACCCGAACCCGACCTGTTTCGGGTTCGGGTTGACCCTAACCCGAAATTTTTGGGTCGGGTTCGGGTCGGGTTTTCGTGTCGTGTCAAATATTGACACCCCTAATTATACGAATCCAAAGCTACTTAATCCAACTTCTAATCATGTTTAAGTTAGGACAAACACTACATAGCGTAGTCAGACAATCATAATAGGTGTATCAATTAAAATTATGTCGATAAATAAAAGCTCTCGTATAACTCGAATCCGACCCAATATTTCAATCGGGTCAAAAAATTAAGCCCGAACCTGATCTATTTGCTAAACGGGTCGGCCCGAACTTATCCGAGTTGGATCATATAGTTTAGATATAGGTTGAGGTTGCATTTCTTATGAGAAGAGCCAACTTATGAAAAGAATTTTTATCAAATGTTCTAATTGTTAAGTAAGTGAGGAGTCTAATTTTTTTCCCAAGAGAAAAATATGTTACACATATTTAGGTCTCGTTTGATATTACTTATTTTACTGCTTCTCAAAATGATTTTTGTGTATAAAAATTAAAATTTTTGTACAAAAAAACTGTTTTAAAAAGCAACAAAAAAATCACCGCAAAAAAACCTTAGTCACCAGCTAATGATTTGCAAGTGCATTTCTTTTATTAACCCTCTAATCACAATGAATTAATTTATAGTTGATTGTGGGTTACCCAAATCTTTTCATAAATTGATCACATTAGGTGTTGTGATAAGCAAATTTTTAAAAATTCATAAATTTGTGATGTTTATTTTTTAACATTAATACATCTTAATCAATTCATTAGATCTTGAAAACTTTCATAATTATTTTCAAATTTAATTTCAATAAATTTATAATCAAATTGAATGTCTGACAAGAAGAAACCAACGACACCAAAAGTGATTTAATCTTAGTTTAAATGAGCTGAAATAAAAAAATTAAATTAAAGTTAAAAATTTCATAGTATTGATTGAATAATTAAATGATATTGAAATTTGGCATGCTTATAGTCAAATCAAATAGGTCGACATGATGAATATGAAAAGCCCACTGTATTTTGAAATCGTTGAGGCACTCAAATCTTTAATGAACGATTTATGAGTAAAGGATTTAACATAAGACGTCAAATGAAGTGTTATGAAAATTTAGCTGAATTTACTAAAAAGACACTAAAAAAATATTGTAATAAGCATCATTCTCCACATAAAATAGGCATAAACTTGAGTTTGGGGAGTGCTTAGAGATCTAAAGAACTCCAGAGCTACACGTTGTGTTCAATGTTGACAACCACAAATACCTACCATCATCATTCGACTCAGGGCTGTCAATAATTGACACGACCCGAAAACCCGACTCGAACACGACCCAGAATTTTCGGGTTGGACACGACCCGTTCGAAAAACGGGTCGGGTTCGGGTTCATATATAAAAGTGACCCGGATGGAATTTCGGGGCGGGTCCGGGTTAACCCGGTAACCCGCTAACGACCCGTTTCGACCCGCGGTATATTTTACGCGGCGTAAAACATGTATAAATGCAAAACTTGTATTATATATTTTGTAATCCCATCTTATCCAATTAAAGAGAATGATAGACTTATAAAATATCTACATATTGGGTCATTTCAAATGTTCTTTACTTTTTTTTATTTGTTATTTGTAAGAAAAAAGATTTGACTCTAATATTTAAATAAATGAACTATTGTAACTTGTAAGCAATTTATTGTAAGCTATTTTCTTATACTTTTTTATGATAATGATTTAGTCTTCTTTACTTTATAAGATAATTTGTTTATTTTATTTTTAATTATTATTTGCTAAACAATTAAGAATAATTTGTTTTGGATAATTTTTTCATTTTTTTACTTTTTAGATAGCATCAACAATTTTATTTAGATATTGCTTTTCGCAGCTTTCTCATTACCTTTAAAAAAAAAATTATGATAAAAAGCTATTTTTTATAATCATCATAACAGCTTAGGTTTCGTTTGGGACGAATATCTTACTGCTTCTTAAAGTAGTTTTTTAATACGAAAATTTTTCTAATAAATTTTTTTTACTAAAAAGCCGATTTATAAAACAACAAGAAAATTGTCACAAATGAAGTCTTAGGCTTCGTTTGGGACGACTTTTTAGCTGCTTATTAGTACAAAAATTTAAAAAGATGATTTAAGAAACAGTAAGAAAGTCGTCTCAAATGAACCTTAGACTTTGTTTGTGACAGTTTTCTCATTATTTTATTTTTCAAATGACAACCAATCATAATTTCTATTTGATCAGTTACTTTTTTCGCTTCAAAATATTTTTGTATCAAAAAGTTATTTTTTACATTAAATGTAAAAATTTATTTTTTTCTAAACTGTTTTATAAAATATTAAAAAAATAATTTCAAGCTACGGGAGCCCCAACCAAATCCTAATTAATCTTTAATCTTTAATGATAATATTGTAAATTCATATGTACGTCACTACGAACAGCTTACTAGAACTTGATTAGGTATATTTCATCGCCGTCGAGCGGTGGAATGAGCATCCCCGAATGTTCGACTGATTGAGAAAATGGTACGGATCCACGTAAAGGCGGCGGCGGCGGAGGCGGAGGCGGAGGAGCAGCAGTTCCTCTACAGTTGTTCTTGCGATTCAAGCATCGCCGACTTAGCCGACGCGATCTGAGTAGCGATGATGAGTACCCTTCTAAACTTATTGTGATGTCATTTGTGGGAAAAAAGTTATTGCAACCAGGTGGCATTTGGAGGGCTAATCAAACAGATACTAAGTATAAAATACAAATTGCCGCCTTGGATGGCAATATCTCAATTCGCAAGTCCGTATAAAATTATATTGTTGACTCACATTTTATTGAATGATGAATTATTTGAAGGGTTAATTTGAGCTAATAACTCAAGCTTTCAACTAATTCATGGATTTAAAATTATATCTATTTAATTGTTTATCTTTTTTGCAGTTAGCTTATATCTCCAGGACTCCATGAGTGCAGGCAGACAGGCACAACTTCACAAGACTTCAATTAGTCAAGGAGTTCAAAATTTTTGTAAATTGTAATATTCGTTTGAATTATCTGTAAATTGTAATTATTTGTTTAATTTATTTGTTAGTTTAATATTTTGTATATTGTAATTAGCAAATTGCTTCTAATTCATAAATAAAAAATTTTTTTATGTAATTTTTTGTTTAAATTTAACTGTGTTGATGTTTTTTTTTTTTTTTAAATATTAATGAAAATTACTCGGGTTAGCGGGTCAATCCGGGTTGACCCGAACCCGACTCGGGTCGGGTTCGGGTCTTGAATAGTAACCCGTATCCAAAACCGGGTCGGGTTCGGGTCAACCCGTTTAGCTTCGGGTCATTTCGGGTTAGACACGAACCCGACCCGTGACCCGAAATTGACACCCCTAATTCGACTGTAGTTGTTTGATTGTTGTTTCTCAATCATATTCGTTTGACAATTGTCGCCTGATTGTCATAATTCATTATCGACCTTTGATAGTCATCATGAAATAATATTCGCCTGATTGTTATCAGCCTGCCATCATCATCCAATCATTGTCGCTCAATTAATCCCATCCAGCTAATACATCTCCATCATTCTTTTTCACATTTACATAAATGCAAAACTTGTATTATATATTTTGTAATCCCATCTTATCCAATTAAAGAGAATGATAGACTTATAAGATATCTACATATTGGGTCATTTCAAATGTTCATTACTTTTTTTATTTGTTATTTGTAAGAAAAAAGATTTGACTCTAATATTTAAATAAATGAACTATTGTAAGCAATTTCTTGTAAGCTATTTTCTTATACTTTTTATGATAATGATGTAGTCTTCTTTACTTTATTAGATAATTGTTTATTTTATTTTTAATTATTATTTGCTAAACAATTAAGAATAATTTGTTTTGGATAATTTTTTCATTGCTTTACTTTTTAGATAGCATCAACAATTTTATTTTGATATTGCTTTTCTCAGCTTTCTCATTACCTTTAAAAAAAGCTTTATGATAAAAAGCTATTTTTTATAATCATAATAACAGCTTAGGTTTCATTTGGGATGACTTTCTTACTGCTTCTTAAAGTAGTTTTTTAATATAAAAAATTATCTAATTAATTTTTTTGTACTAAAAAGCTGATTTATAAAACAACAAGAAAATTGTCACAAATAAAATCTTAGGCTTCGTTTGGGACGACTTTCTAGCTGTTTGTTAGTACAAAAATTTAAAAAACTGTTTTAAAAAGCAGTAAGAAAGTCGTCTCAAAGAAGCCTTAGACTTTGTTTGTGACAGTTTTCTCATTATTTTATTTTTCAAATGACAACCAATCATAATTTCTATTTGATCAGTTACTTTTTTCGCTTCAAAATATTTTTGTATCAAAAAGTTATTTTTTACATTAAATGTAAAAATTTATTTTTTCTAAACTGTTTTATAAAATATTAAAAAAATAATTTCAAACGAAGCCTTTGCTTTCTCTGTAATAACTTCACAGTTAACTTTGTTAGAAGCTACGGGAGCCCCAACCAAATCCTAATTAATCTTTAATGATAATATTGTAAATTCATATGTACGTCACTACGAACAGCTTACTAGAACTTGATTAGTGTTCCGAATAGGGGTGTTCGGGTCGAATCCGGAACTGACTCGGCACTATTCGGGTCAACCCGAAACCGAAATGGGCCAGGTTTCCGGACCCCAACCCGACCCGATTCAGATCCGGGTCAACCCGATCCGACACGAATGACCTAAAATTGCTAGTTTTTTGGGTAAAAAAACGGGTCAATCTTCGATTTTCGGGTCAAAATCGAGTCAATTTCGGATTTCTGGGTCAAATAGGATTTTTCATGTCAATTTCGAGTTGCTAGGTCAACCCAAACCCGACCAGATTTTTAAAATGGGTTGATTTGTTGAACCCGAATCCGATCTGTTTAGGATCCGGGTTGACCCTAACCCAAATTTTTTCGGGTCGGATTCGTGTCTGTTTCTGGTGTTGTAAAAAAGGAAAAATTATTCCGTCAGGTTACCTGACGTAGAGATACATCATGTAGCCTATAATACGTCGTCACGTGCACTTACTTTTTACGGCGCGGCCCGACGACCCAATTCGGACCGAATCCGGGATTACTATGTTCGCGTATTGCTCGGTATTTGCTCGGTATTGCTAGGTATTACTTGATATTGCTTGTCAATAACAATAAATACTGCTCTGTAAAGACCAATACTGAGCAATACCTAAAAGAACTCGGTATTAATACCGAGCAATACCAAGTAATACCTAAAAGAACTCTGTATTGCGCGGTATTGCTCGGTATTGTGCGGTATTGCTCGGTATTGGTCTTCATAGAATAGTATTTTTCATTTTTGTCGAGCAAAATGGATCAATACCTAGCAATACCGAGCTACGCCAACTCCCGGGTCTGCTCCGGTAAAAAATAAGTGCACGTGTCAGCATATTATAGGCTACCTGATGTATCTTTAGGTCATTAAGCTGATGGAATAATTTTTCGTAAAAAAGTGACACCCTAATTAGTTATATGTCATCGCCGTCGAGCGGTGGAATGAGCATCCTCGAATGTTCGACAGATTGAGAAAATGGTACGGATCCACGTAAAGGCGGCGGCGGAGGAGCAGCAGTTCCTCTACAGTTGTTCTTGCGATTCAAGCATCGCCGACTTAGCCGACGCGATCCTCGAGATTTATAATCTTCAGGCTTGGATCCAAGCTCTCTGCGTCCATGTCCGGCAATACCTTCTCACCGATGCTTTTAGAGGTATCCTCTCTCGCGACTTCTTCCTGCCATCTAAGTTTTCGCCTTTTGATTACGCAGAGCTTGTAGCTTACAATTTAAGAGAGTTGCCATTTGCGAATGATAAAAGACTGTTTTTTTTCAAAAAGTTATTAGATGATCTATGGACGCAGAGAGCTAGAAAACGAGCACATAGGTTGGAGTAGCTCTAGTGAAAGATAAAAATAGAGAGAGTTGCCTTAGATGATTTGGTCACATAAAAAGGCGGCCTTTCCATGACCTGATTAAGAGAGTAAATATATTAGATTTGACTTGTGTTAAAAAAGATAGAGGTAGATTAAAAAGACTCGGTTAGAAGCTTGGGGGATTTGCATACATATCGTTTTATTTCATGTTATTTATATATCTAACATTTAAAACTTTAATATTACATGCATACCACCAATAAAATAAATATGGGTGCATAGAATGAAACATTAAAGTTTATATGATGGTATGAGTGGTAAGAATAAAATATATGAGTGATATATTTGATATTAAAATTTTATATGTGTGGTAAAAATATAATATTAAAATTTTTGGTGTTAGATATATAAATAATATGAAATAAAGTGGTATGTATGTAAATCTGCCTAGAAAATATTAGAAATGACTTTTCTTTATTATATTTAGGCTTAGTTTGAGACTTTTTTTTCTGCTTCTTAAAACGATTTTTTAGTCTACTAGAACGCTGCTTTAAGAAGTAATAAAAAAACCGTCCCAAATGAAGCCTTAAATTAAAATTTGACTTTTAACTAGGCAAAATGGAGAAAAATGATTCATGTAGTTGACCCATCTAATAGGATAAAGGTTTGATGTTGTTGTTATTGTGATGGTCTATAGGGTTTTCAATGGCTATGCTTTTACCATAATGAACGAAAGATTGCATTATTTCTTGCCAAGAATAGTAGTTGAATCAAAGCCTTATGACATGGTCCCAAGGAGCTGCTTGGTTGGATTTAATGCAAGTTGGATTTAGTAAATTTGTAAATCCAGATCTAGTAAATGGTAGGATAGTAATAAAATTTTAAGCTAAACTAAATGTGAACAAACACATCAAAAATAACAATCACATTACACCAAAAATTAATGCGGTTCCGTAAGTTCCACTTATGTTCTCAATGCACAAAGACCAAATAATTTTGCTAATCTTTAAAAAAGTTACATAGAGATATTACACTTCATTTGAAGAAGAACAAAGATATTGCTTTGTCCCTGTTAGTGTTTAAAAGCAAACCCAATTGCTTGTTGTACAGACAATGGCCGAATGTGGAGAATAATACACTGATAATATTTCATGTTCTTTTTTCTCTTTTCTATTATGAGATATTTTTTCCTCTTCCCTTAGCTGTTGCGAGAGCTTCTCCCTATTATGACAGAAACCTTTATCCCCTCTTCCCTCTCTATTCCTCTTTTCTCCTTCGCTTTATTTGTTTGTGATTGATGAAAGTAATATTAACACATTAACCATGATTAAGTTACTTAAACTAATTATGGTAAAATTAATTAATTCTATATCACAATAGTTCAGTAATATTTTAGTATATGATTTGACAGATATTTTCAATATTTTGGATTCAAATGAACTAGAGAAGGGATACAACAAGGAGAATTGATATAAATCTCTTAAATCCTACTTTCTCATGATTTACAAAATTGAAACTTTAGCCTAAAACAGTAGAAAAATGAGATAGGAAGGTAGGATTTATGTGGCTCAAAAAACTGTTTGACAATTATAGCTAAATCTTGCAACAAAACAGCTACTGAAAGCCACTTAAATCAAATGGGAGTCTTTTACCCAATTATATTCTTATTTCAAAATCTTTTCTTTGGAGAAAGATAACTGAATGTATCTACCCTTTCTATGTTTCAGAGAATTGCGCAGGTGTTGCGGATGTTCTTGATAGAACTTTATCAGAAGCAGGGACATATGCATCCAAGGTGACAATTATTTTATTCTTGCAAATTTGCTGTTTATTTATTTCTAAATTTACTGTGCCTTGTTATCTTGGTTGAGTGGAATTCATTTTACAGTATTATCTCTTGAGTATTTGGTATTAACCATACTAATAACAGCTCGCTATTGCTTGCAGGAGCAAGTTTTACATCAAAGGTTTTTATCATCTCACTTTCTCCGAGACCATATTCAAACG
Source organism: Dendrobium catenatum (assembly GCF_001605985.2). NCBI lineage: Eukaryota > Viridiplantae > Streptophyta > Magnoliopsida > Asparagales > Orchidaceae > Dendrobium > Dendrobium catenatum. The sequence goes on along the minus strand of NW_021318796.1, from coordinate 2,667,809 downwards.
ATAGAAAAGGAAGTCAAGATTGCTCGTTCAAGGGGTTTGCCAGAATCAAATACTCAAATAACAACTTTTAGTAACAACTTCCACACTTCTTAAAACTTTTAATACAATAATTATCATTAAAATTTTGGAGATTTATTTTGTATGAATTTATCATCATTATACAGGAGATGTTAACTCTTAGAGATAGATATGAAATGTACATTTACATGAAAAGATTGGAGTAGCGTCAGTGGAAGATAAGATTAGAGAGAGTTGCCTTAGATGGTTTGGTTACATAAAATGGCGGCCTTCCGATGACCCGGTTAGGAAAATAGAGGTATTAGACTTGACTTATGTTAAGAAAGGTAGAGGTAGACCTTAACAGACTTGGTTAGAAAATATTAAAAATGATCTTTCTTAATTAGATTTGAATGAGAATTTGACTTTTAATATAACACAGGAGAAAAAGAATTCATGTAGCCGATCCCACGTAGTGGGACAAAGGCTTGATGTTGTTGTTGTTGTATACAGGAAATGTTAACTCTTGTTTAATTCAGTGTTTTTCTTTGAACTCAATGTTCTGCATGAATTGAATTTATGTGTGGTATTTATTGATGAATTTTGTTTTATCTTATTATAATGTGAAGCTCATATGAAGTTATTTATCTTATGCAGCTCCAGAACTCCATAAAGATGTTCAGCTTATATGGGCAGGAAAAGAGTTATCGAGGGGGAAACGGTTATGTGACTATATTGGTGGAAATGAGAAAACAAAGGTTGATTATTTTCCTAACGGTATATCAACTTTTGTATGAAATCTCTAACATTAGATTGTTCTCTTGTTGATAGATTACAATCAAATTGAAGTTGGGCTGTGAAGACTTGGAAAATAGAATGGTAAATACTTTAGCCACTGAATTGAAAAACACAACAAGATTCCATATTTATATTTTATTTGCCTACTGGTTATTTTCCAGGTCACAAATGTACAAGAAGGTTGCTGACAGTTAGTATTGTTGATTCTTACTAGCCAAAGCAACTTAATGGTCCCTTGACAGTTAGTCTCTCTCTCTCTCTGCTAGTGGTTTTGAAAGAGCATGACCACATAGAAGCTCAGGTGTTTTTTTTTTTTCTTGCTTTTGGAGGTCATATAATTCTCGGTCATGATTTGAAGTGAGTGGCACTTATAGATTATTGAAACATTTACTAAACCTGTACTACTGTCATAGTTGTTAGCTGAGTTCTTAAATAGTGTTGACAAGTTGTTTTCTTTGTTGTCATGCTTATGGAATTAGTATCTAAAATGAATTGTTAATTCTCTATATTTGTATCTGCAATTAGTAGTATGGAATAAATTTGGCGATTACAATTTATGTTGATTTTATGTAGTTTGAAAGGATTGTGTGAGCACAGATGAACAAACCTTTAAGTTTAAGCAGGAGCCATAAAGCAACTTAAAACATTTTATATCAGTTAGGTGTAGCATAGAGAGTGCTGTCTGACTTTCCAATTTCATCAAATAAATTTTCTAATATCAATTTTATTCACATGCCTTGTTGTCCTTTAATTTTTGTAGAACACCCAAATGTTTCTCTTATTGATCTATTTTATTGTTCCACCATAATTTTCTAAAACATTTCTTTTAAAATTAAATCTAAGAAACAATGTATATATAATAAAATGATGTGCTTTATTTTCAATTTTCTCAAAAACAGTCTTAAAATTTTCTTATTTATTCTTACCTTAAATATTCTTTTTTTTTTTTGCACAATCATCCATCTCCTCTTGATATATTATTTTCCTACGCTCCAAAATTTTGATAGAATTTCTTTTTGATTAGATTATTAATCTAAAGGTTATAATTATGAAATTATAAAGATTCTAGACTGATCATACTTATTTCATATCTAGAGAAAAAGTGAAAAACAAAATAAATACATCTCCAATACCTAAACTCATTTTTCTCTATTTGAAATCAATGTGTAAGGCTTCGTTTGTAACAACTTTCTTAATTTTTTTTTAAGCAAATTGGCAACTTTCTTACTGTTTTGCTTTTCAGACCGCAATCACAATTTCAGTTTGGCCACTACTTTTTTGCTGCTCTCAAAAAATTTTTTGTACTAAGAAGCTACTTTCTACAACAACTTTAAAAAGTTAATTTTTCTACAGTAAAATAATAAGAAAGTTATCCCTAATGAAACCTAGGTCATGCTTATCTCTTTCTCACGCAAAACCCCACTCTATTCCTCCACTCCAAACTCCTAAAACAATTTTGTTAACATTTGTGAAACTAAAAATAGGGTTTTCCATTTAATCAAATATAAACTATGGGTTAGGTTTACCTTATCTCTAAGTCTAGTATACTTGAGAAACTGTTCTTGGTCTTCTTTACCCTATTTTGTTTGAATGGCATCGTCCTCACCTAATCACCTTAATCAAAATCACATAGGAATTTAACAATTACATCTAGGATTTCCTGATTTACAAATGAAATCTAGATTAAATCTTGTCCTTAAGCTTGAAGAAAAAAAACTTAGCTCTTCCCTCAGATTCACGCACGAATAACTCATTAAATCCCTCAGTTGCCCGGTCATGGCCTCTTTCCATCTCTTTGTAGATCCTTTGCTTTCTCCCTCCACTACTCCTTTATCATGCTCGTCTCTTTATCTTAATCTCCCTCATGCAATCAATCAATACTCTACACTTTCATATGAGACGAAATCACAACATCAGTTCTATTGAACCGACACTACCGGTTAATTTATGAACCGGGTTTTTTACACTTTTCTTCACGCATGTTCAGTATTATTCAGTTATGTTATTGTTTTTCAGCATTTAAACTCTTAGAAGTTATTCTACATCTAGTTTGCTACAAAATTAATCCTGATGAACAATTTGTTAGGAAATACTTGAAAAATAGCCGGAAAACTCCACAAATCCAATTGAAAACAAGAAAAACTATAATTTTTATTGACGAAAGAAATAAAAGCAAGATACAATTGATCCTCAATTTGAGAGGAGGATCAAACTCTCCCAATCCCTAGACGCCGCTAGAGCCCAAAAAATCTAAACCTAAGAGATCTCAAATTTCAGCCAAATTCCATATGCTCTAACCCTAGGAAAACAAACTATTTAATGTATACAATCCAAAAGGAAATCTCTAAACAGTTCCTACATTCAAATTTATCTCTCAACTCCCCCAAAAATTCTTCCTAAACAGCTTGGTTGGCCCGAGTGTGCGTTCAGCGCTTACAGTAGGCAGAAATTCCACCTTTTTCGTCCATAAGCCGGTTCCGTATGCACCGGTTGGACTGGTCCAGTGGACCGGCCTAATACAATTCTAGCATGATGTTATCTAGTTGCTAGAATCAAGGAATAGGTTATCCATTTATAGCCATATTATCCGTGTAGGATAGTGGTTACTAAACTTGAACACATATGCACATGCACTTGACACTGAGCTGTGGTGCTAATTCATGACAGACGAGAAGCATCTTTTCCATCATAAAATGACAATAAGGATCTATCTTTTCCAATATACCTTTCTTTTGAAATTTTCTTTTCCAATGTGAACCAACATTGTTATCTGCAAATTTTTAAATCATGGAAGTTATGAACGTTGTTGATATCTTTCCATTTTTCATCATAGATAAAGATCTTCGTATCATCAGCTATTCATTTCCCAAACTTTATGTTTTTTCATCTGTTTTCCTTGCAGAAAATGATATATGTTTACAGCTAGTACCATGTGCCTCTCATGCTTATTGTCTGGGTTGATCTGAGGTCTTTGGGATAAAAATCAGATTTACGAAGTAAGTTGTAGCTTTTGCCGCCTCCATTCAGGCTTCGTTTGGGACGGCTTTCTTACTGTTTCTTAAAGCGATTTTTTAGTACAAAATTTAAAATTTTTGTACTAGAAAGACTCTTTAAGAAGTAGGAAGAAAGCTGTCCCAAAGGAAGCCTCAATAAAATATTATGAATGTTTCGTACATTTATTTTCTGTTCACCAAAATCTGGGTTGTTACGTAGTTACTCAGCAACTTCCTTGAAAGAGAGTTACATATTTGTTTCTTTTGGAGAAGTTTATCTTTATTGCAGTAGTCTGAATATTTTTGCACTGTTTTTTGCAACTGCAAGCTATGAATCTATTATAAATTTAAGTTCTAACTCTGAGTAAGGACTAAGGAATAGCCTAAGTTTGCATTTGAGGCTTATTAATTATACATATCTTACCATTTGGTTGGATTCTATTGAAAAATTATAAAGTAATTTGACTTCCATCAACCCTTTAAATTGTCAAGATTTTATTTTTACAAGAAAAATGGCCAAATACAAAGTCAATGTAGGTAATGATGCTGTTCACAACAAAAATGAGCATTTGTAAGCTCTAGCTGGTTTTCATGGTATTTGGTAGAATTTAAAGTTAAAACATATATTAAGTGTAATTAATAAACATAGTTAATTATTAAATTTAAGTTTAAATGTAACTAAATATGAATTTAAATTTAAAAGCAGTGGCATACATGATGTGATGGCCAAGTATTATGTAACTTTTAAAGATCAAATTGTGCTGTGTCATATGATGTTTTATTTAATATTTTTTAATTCAAGTTCAAAATTTCATCATTTGATGCTCCTAGGATGTGCACAGTATCCTCTCCTGAAGTAATAATGTACACAACTTTAGTAGGTGCAAAGATTTAAATATTATCGTATTAGACTTCGTTTGGGATGGCTTTCTTACGGCTTCTTAAAACAGTTTTTTGTACTAAAAAGTTGTTTTAAGAAGCAGTAAGAAAGCTGTCCCATGCTTCGTTTGGGATGGCTTTTTTATTTCTTCTTGAAGCAACTTTTTAGTATAAAAATTAAAATTTTTGTGCTAAAAAACTGCTTCAAGAAACAGTAAAAAAGCCGTTCAAACGAAGCCATAGTGTTACTATTGGTATAGTTGGCTGACATGCTATTGTAGGTGGTTATGATTTATTACGCTATCTTTATGATGTTTTGAGTTTAGGGGGCATTGCTGAGTGCTGACTGTTGTGGACTGTTGTTGGATTTATTATCAGAAGTTCAATTTATTGGAGCTTAATTTTTCAAGCTAGGAAGCAGATTATCAGGTGGTGAATTGGAATTAATATTTTATGAAATTTAAATTGTTGAAGTAATTGATTATTGGTGGGATGTGAATCATTTATTTTCCTTTGCAATGAAAATATTCTACACATCATATTAGTTGTATTAGAAAATCTAATCGTAAGCCATCAACCTGTGCAGAGAATGCATTCAAATTTATAACAACAACAACATCAAGCCTTTGTTGTCACTACGTGGGGTCGGTTACATGAATCATTTTTCTCCATTGTATCCTGTTAAAAGTCAAATTCTCGTTTAAATCTAATAAAGAAAGATAATTTCTAACACTGTCGTTGCCAGGTCCCAAGTCCTGAATGAGAAAAGTTGAGGGTTGCGTTAGGTAGTCGACAACCACTGTAAAAATTATCGAATAATCATGACATGAATCGTTTAATACATTGTGATAATGCATTCAAATTTATATGAAAATATATTTATGCTAGTTTGAACCGTTGTGATTTATTTAGAGGCTTTTTTCTATTGTAACTATTCTATTCGAATTAGTATCAAACATGGCAGCTGAATAGAATAATTTTTATAGCTATATGAATTGATTTTTATCTAAATTTGAAAGATATAACAACTGAAATAAGAAATAATTAGGTTTACTTCATAGTTATTGTTGTCATTATCATTGTTCTGCTGTGATGGAATCATTTAGGCTAAATTATTTCATTCTTTTTCTTTAAATCTTAATTCTTCCACTACACCAAATCACACTATTGGATTCTAATCTTCAAGCCAAAATCCATCCCAACTCATACTGCCAAAATCTATATATTCGAATCTCAAATAACTTGAAAACAAAAGAAGAAGGAAAAAAGAAGAAAATCCAGTTTGGAACATTACAATAATTTCCTTGTTATTCGGCTTATCAAATCCCTCTCTCCTTCATCTCAATATTCAGAAGCTATCATAGCAGAAGACAATGAACTAAGTGCTACATTAACGATTCACCTGCACTCTTCCTTCCATCCATAAATCTACTGTGATTTCTTACAGTAAGCTATAGCTCCCATTACAGAACGCTCCATCTCTGAGCTCATGCTGCTGCTTCTCTTCAGTGTATGTGAGATTCTGCTCACACTTGAAAACGAAGATGAAGAAGTTGAGCTCAGTGAAGTTGCTGACACAGATTTGCTTGTAAGATTCCTCAAAAAAACAGAGTTATGTGACTTCCTGTAACTCCATTCAGCTTCCTTCTTCGTGGTGATAAGTGATTTGAAATAAGCTTTCGATATTTTGAACCTGACCAAGGATTGCCCAATGCCCTTCAGCTTCTTTGACCATGATTTGTTGCTTTCTAACTCGATTGAAGAAACAATGTCGATCTCACCAGCTGTAGTCATGGTTTCTGAATCCTTGAGGAGCTTTTCCTCCTCAAAGGAAAAAAGATTTCCTTTGTCGAAGTGCTCGTCTGCTGTGGAGATACTTGTTTGTTTATGTGGTGGGTTGCTTGCAAGATGGAACTCAAATTCTTTGTGATTTGGAGAGGAAATGTGGTAGCAGAATATTGTTGTAGATCTTATATCCATGTCGATGTATTCTTCTACTTCTGCTGACTGATCATTTGCAGAGAATTGATCTGCCATGTCTAACTTTGGGGAGGTAGACTGAGCTAAGGGTGGGGCTTTTAAAGCTTGTCAAAATTTGCAAATCCTAATATAAATCACATCATAATAGACTCGAAAACCATTAGATTTGCTTTGAAATTAGTGTTATATACAAAGAGTTTAGGTCCATCTTTATACAATTTATATGAAGATATCTTGATACAATTTTTACTCTCCAGAGAGATCGATCTCCAACACTAGAGTTTTGTTTGGGACAGCTGTTTTACAGCTTCTTAAAGCAGTTTTTAGTACAAAAATTAATTTTTTTGTATCAAAAAGCTGCTTTAAGAAGTAGAAAGAAAGCCGTCTCAAACGAAGACTGATAGCAAAATATGTGCAACAGTGGTGGGATCCTTTATGTATAAATGTGACATCTCTAATGTCACGGTTCACACTTTGTTTTCTTGTGAAGCTGTCTTCTTTCCCCCTCCATTATGTTTTCATGTTTGTATCTCTATGTACAGTATTTGTTTTACTGTAATTTACTGAATTTGCTTCTTGTTTTCATTAAGGCATGAATTAGCTTTAGGCTTCATTTGGGGTGGCTTTCTTGCTGTTTCTTAAAGTAGTTTTTTAGTACATTTTTGTACTAAAAAGTTGTTTTACGAAGCATTAAGAAAGTCATCTCAAATGAAACCTTAATATTCAATTAAGTAAAAATATATTAATATAAAACACTAATTAAGATGTAATTTAAAATTAATCTCTTGAGATTTACAGTCCCTAATAATTTAGAGTGAAAGTGGCCCAATAGAGTGAATGAGAAGGGAGTGGTGGCATATGAATAAAGGTAATTTGGATAAGACTATTCAACAGTATTTGACGGCAAAATATGGTTCACATAACTAGCCAGCTTCAAATCTGTATCATTGTATGGTTGTAATAAGCTTACAAAGGTTTTCATATCTTAAAATAAAATTAATTATTATAAATTATTTTTAACACTATTGTTGTCAGGTTTCAAGATTAGAATGAGAAAATTGATGAGTTGTATTAGGTAGTTGACAGTCAACATAAAATTTGACGAATAATTATGATATGAATCTTTTATTGACTCTTAATAGGATACAATGGACAAAAAAAAAAACTTTTATTGTTAAAACATCTATAATTTTTAGAGAGTGGGCCAAAGATAATGATTAAGATTTCGTTTGGGATAATTTTCTTATTGCTTTCTAAAATAGTTTTCTAGTACAAAAATTTTTAGTACTTAAAAGCAGCTTTAGAAAGCAGTGAGAAAGCTGTTTCAAATGAAATCTAAGGCTTCGTTTTGGGCAATTTTCGTACTGCTTTCTAAAACGGCTTTTAAGTACAAAATTTTCAAATTCAAGAAATTTTTTTACTAGAAAGTTGTTTTAGAAAGCAAGAATAAAGTCGTCCCAAAAGAAGCCTAAATCATTTTTATTTTAATGTCATGTGTTAGAAAAATGAGTAGATGATTTCCACTAGACCTTATAGAGAAGGGAATTTCATTGCATGTGGTAAGCCCTCTTTCTACTAAAAACATAGAATACACTATGAGTTTATAGCTATATGTCCTTTCATTGTACACTTATAATAGCTCCCACATTATGAAGTCCTCTCCTAATAATTTCTCCCTTTTAGAACCTAATTCTAATTATATATAATTTCTAGTAATCATTACAAAGATTTCACCCTTTAATTAGTATCCAAATTGAGCCTTCTATTGAAGTTGGAAGATATGTTATGGATAAATGGCTTTTTTTAATCATTTTATGAGCTAGAAGATTTTGCATTTTCATTCATATAGGAAATATTGGCAAGCACAATATCTTCATTGACACCGGATCGGAGGAGCTCGACAAATCCACGTCGACGATCCGGTGGCGGTCGAAGGACAC
>NW_021318796.1:2650240-2659122 GCF_001605985.2 Dendrobium catenatum | reverse complement strand
AATGCTTTGATTTTGTACGATGATCCATACATACATGTATGAATAAGAGAGGAGTTGCAATAGAAACTCAAGTTTTATGTGGAAAGCGCAAAAAAGAAAAAATCGTGAGGTCTAGCCCAACTGAAATTATTCTACTAGTATTTTGTTATCGGATACAAATGACATTCTTCTCATAACTTGGAAAGAATGCAAAAATCCAATATTATAGGCATAAACTATATCGAACGAATTCAATTGTGAAAGTTGGAAGGCTTGTCCAAGAAATCTAGTATAAATCCAAGTGATGATGTTAGGCGGTGGTCAAGCTATGGTGGTCTAACAGTGGTCTGGCGGCGGCGTTCAAGTGGAGTTTTGAAATCTTTATCGACTCTAAGCTATCTTGAATCTCAAACCGAAGTCCATGTTCCAAGTCCTACTTTTATGTTGAGAGTGAGGGTCTATTTATAAATTTTTAATAGTGACATACCTCATAAATATAGAAAAAATTTGAAACACTCTATTGGATGGATTGTATTGATTCTATTGACATATATAATTCCTTCGTCATTTATATTTCATAATGATGTTAGGATTAAATAATCTTATACTCGTCTAATTTGTCTTGTCAAACTGCTTGATTTTATTATAAGTTTGTAATATTTAGAAAATTTTTAATCATCTAATTAATGTTGTGAACTTTGCAATTACGTTTCAAGTGCATGGTCAAGGCTCATTCTGACTTTCAATAGATTAATTTTATTATCACCGATTAGTCTCATTGAAAAATTCAGTTCAACTATAAATTAGCTGAAATTGGAGTTTAGATGATCGTAAAATTAACTTTGAAAGTTTTCATTGAAATACTTGACGATCAAGATGATTTTGGATGATGTATTGTCATAAAAATTATTTTTGAATTATTAAGAAAAAATATAGTTTTATTAAAATTTATTATGAACGTTATAAATATTTTTACCTTAAAAAAATAATATTAGCTTTTTTTAGAGAAAAAAAAGGGTCACATTTAACTACATTATGTATGGGGATAATTTGATCCACATACTTTTGTAATAATTAGAGCGTTATATGTCAATTAAAATTTATTTTTATGCATCAAAATAAAATAAATAATAATAAATTTGAAGACAAAATACATTATTATTCTATAATGAATTAATTATTTTTAAATATAAAGAATGTATACATTTTAATACACATTACAATACATTATTATTTTATTCTATGTTATTTGTGGATTTAACCCTTACGTGCATTTAATTTTGGGTATCTACAACGACCGAGGAGTTGCCCACGTTTCACGCGCCCATCGACCTCTTTTTCTTAAAAACCCTTTCATGTTACCCCTCAAACATCATTATTTATTTACTAGAAACACCAACTCCTACATAGATCTTTAATTGAGCATATACTAATGAATTTAACTGATTTTAAATAATATTCATTATCTTAATTATATTATATATTTTTTATTTTTATACTGGCATTCTAAGAAATATTCAGTTAAAATACAGTGGCATAAATGTATATATACTCGAATTCAGTTGCCTCACGGCCTTCTTTGTTTGCATCCCATTCATTCTCACATTAAACCCGTGCCTTTCTTGTCGGAGAATCCGGCCAAATTGTCATTCATATACGGTGGATTGGCAGATGAACGGCCGGCGGGATCGTCGTGGAGGTGGAGGGCGTGAAGTTTCCGACCGAGGTCACTTCGCCGGTGACCTCGAAACCGCTATTTCTCGGTGGCGCAGGTTATCTTTTTTGCTATAGGCGACGAAATTGCAATAAAGCCTTCATCTTCTTTGCTCGGGTGAGAAAAGGCAAGAAAAAATAAAAAAGTAATTTTGATGGTTTTGCGTGAATGCAGGGGTGAGGGGTGTAGAAATTGGAGGGAAGTTTATAGCGGTGACCGTCATCGGAGTGTACCTGGAGGCGGCGGCGATTCCGGCGATCGACGGAAAATGGAAGGGAAAGACGGCGGAAGAGCTCTCCAGTTCGGCTGAGTTTTACAGAGACATTATTACCGGTGAGCTTCCGACAAAATAAATGACATTATATGCACGTTGCTCATCAATTTCATCATCATATCAAGTGGGAAATTTTTTTTATCAAAATAAAATTTTTAATTGGGGATCTGCATACTTAGAGCTCAAATTTTTTACTTCTATATATTTAACTTCTAAATTTTACTAATTATTTAAATAACACTTAAATTTTAAAATGACTAAAAATAATAGTTAGCACCATCCAATTTGTGTGCTATTGAGATCCCATGGCGACTTCTTCTTTGGGCACGACATGGTCCCTAGGTTGTTGCTTCTCTCATTGATGCCTTAGCCAACAAGATCTAGTGGTGACTTCTCATCAAAGAGAGAAATTATTCTGCGCGGATGCCGAACACAGTTTAATGTCCGTAGATCAACTATAATGCGCTATGTCAAGAGTATCGAGCTGCGGTACCAAACAATACCTAGTCGAGCATGAGAGATTATTAGGTGCGGAGTGCGGACGGGGAGAACCGTCCGCACAAGCATTGGGTACCTAACGGTACCCGCACTCGGTACCGCTGGGTATCGCTGAGTACCGCTAGGTACCTAGTGTTTGTGCTGATCGTGCGCACTCCACACCTAATAATTTTTCGCCAAGCAGGAGGTGACATGACACATTCTAGTTGGTCTTTAGAAAGTGTTCGGAGTTTGCACTGATTTATGTCTTCATCAAATGTGAGATTCGGCGTAAGTTCTTTATTGAGATTGAGGGTTTGATTAAGTCATAACTAAGTTTTATATTTTGAAAATAATAAAATTTAGATATTAAATATTTAAATGAGAAAATTTTGAGTGTTAAATATATCAGACTTCATTCGAAATGGCTTTCTTACCAGTTCTTAACATAAATTTTTAGTTAATTTTTTTTTTTGTACGTAAAAATTATTTTAAGAAGCAATAAGAAAACAGCCTATTTCATATTTGTATATAAAAACTTATTTTAAAAACTTAGATTCATAATACTCAAAATTATTCTACTTACACATTTAAGGCATAAAATTTATATTTTTTTCTGATATTACATTACTTAAAATTTTAAATAACATAAAAAAAATAATATCATCACTTCTTCTTCCTCTTTTTCTTCTTCCTCCACATGCTACCAGTCTCTTGAATCTTCTTCCCCATCTAGATCCCATCCTATCTCCCTCTTCTTTTCTTCATCTTTATTAAAAAATTATTACAATTTTCTCATCTCTTCTTTATCTCCAATAAATATTATCACGGGCTCATGACTTCTTCTTTGTCATCAAAGATTTCATCAAAAAATTAATTATATTATGTAAATAGTAAAATTTTAAGATTAAATATATAAATTAAATGTTTTGAAGTGTTATCTATATAAATTCTTCTTTATTTTAATTGTGCTGTACTGTCCCAGTGATTTTTTTTTTTTTAGATGTTGACTGTTAAATTATAAACTTAAAAAATAAAAATAAAAATAAAAATCTCCCTTAATCATTAAGCCTTAGTTCCTTTCACCATTTTTTATTAGATTTCAGCAACTATATTATTTAGGTTCAGTTCCAGTTATTGTCTTCTTTTTTCTTTGATTGTGCCATCAGAATATGACATTTTTTTCTAATAATTGTATTAGAAACTCCTAAAATATCATAAATATCTTTATTTTTTAATGTTCTAAGAATTATCAGATATTTATGGGCAAAGAATTTCAAACCTTTAGTATTAATTTAAGGTTTTATTTGCAAAATTTTCTTACTATTTTTTATAACAACTTTTTAGCATAAAAATTTATTTAAAGTTAAAAAATAGTGATTAAAAGCTTTCATTAGAGACATTTATTTACTGTTTTCTACTGTAATTTTTAGTAATTTTTTTTTAAAAAATAATAATAAATTAGTGGTTAAAAGCTCTTTGAAGCTAAGCCTAAATTATAAATAATCAATACAATAAAGAAACTGTTAATTGTGGAATTGTTTGAGACAGTTTTTTTATTAATTTTTTAGTACAAAATTTTTTGAACTTAAAATTCTTATATTAAAAAGTTAAATAAAAAAGTTATAAAAAATTGTCTAAAAACATTAATCTTTTGAAAAATATTAGAATTTAGGAGCAAAAAATTTTCAATGCTTTAGTATTAAAAGCACAAAAGAAAAAAACATTGATGCAAATATAAATGAAGATAATTGTTTAATTATTTTTAGACAAATTTTCGATTTGTCTCTGTCAACAATAAAAACGTAATTTTTGTTCACCAATACATTGGTACTGTTTACAAAGATAAATCTGAACGATTCAATGTATTCAATCTCTGCACTTAATAATCTCTACTATTTCTAAAGTTTCTTTCTAGTACAATTATAAAAAATGAAAAATTAATGACTAAAATCTTTTCCAAAAGCCTAAATTATAAATAAATGAAGCTATCAACATTTATTGATAGCATTCAATCGCCTAATGACAATAAAGCATCTGTTAATGTTGCCTTGATGGGATCTCTGTTTACAGCTCATATGGTAACCTGCCATTAAAGAAATAAATTTTAAAAATAATATATTTTTCTTTCATCCGTTGAGCGGTCGCGCGACGGATCACCGACTCTCCGGATATTTTCCTTAAAAATTTCTCAAATAATCGATCGGGCGGTTAGGTTCCTTCGAGAAGCTGACGAGGGTGACGATGCTGCTGCCATTAACGGGTAAACAGTACTCCGAGAAAGTCGCCGAGAACTGCGTTGCTGCATGGAAAGCCGCCGGCGTCTACACCGAAGAAGAAGAAGCTGCCATTGTTAAGTTCCTGGAAATCTTCAAGCCGAAGAACTTTCCTCCGGGCACTTCCATCGTCTTCTCTCATTCCCCTAGCGGCACTCTAACTGTATGTAAACGTTCGAATCAAATCGATATTTTGTTTTTTTTGGAGGTTTTTAATGAATTAATTCTCGTCTGGTTTTTGCTGTAAAGATTGGATTTTTAGAGCTGGGGGGAGTTCCGGCGGCTGAGAGCGGTGTGATAGAGAACAAGAAGCTGACGAATGCGGTATTGGAATCCATTATAGGGGAGAAAGGAGTTTCCCCTGCTGCGAAGCAGAGCTTGGCTCAAAGGATCTCAGAGTTTCTTAACAAGAAAGAAGAAAAAGAAAAAGAAGAAGAAAAAGAAGAGATTTTGGTTGTGGAGAAGGGCAAGTTGGAGCAAGTTGAGGTTGCTTGATTGAATGATTGTTCTCTGTAATTTTACTTTGTCTGTCGTATTACCTTCTGTGTTGAATAACGGTTGTTCTTCCTGAATCCTTCAGATTTGTTTGGATTGCAGGAAGGTTTTAACTTTTAAGCAAATGCAATTAAATTCCAATAAATTGGCCATGAAAAAATAGCTTTTTTATTAAAAAAACTGTAAATTTATTATACTTTTTCTGAAAAACAAGAAAAAAATACAGTGCATGTGAAGATACTAAAAAAAAAAACAAAAAGAGTTGACAAAGCAGCCCAACACGGATCCAAAGGCTGAGCTTTTGAGGACATAAATGCAATTAATGGAGTTGCTGGCTGGTTGTTGATCTTGCAGATTTCCCACCGCATCAATACTTGACTGATATTTTCTATATTTCGTTTACTTTATGAGTGGCTTTCTTTTCTCTGTAAACGGAGGAACATTAAGAAAGCATTGGATTTTGCAGATTCAATTAAAAGGGTCATAATTGTGATTTGTAAATTATGGAGGAGTTATTAGTTCCATTTTTGGTCGGACATCATAATGATATCATTTAAATATAGTTAAATTTGAATTCAATCTTTATTAATGGAATAGAATTTTCAGCTCAATACTTTTTTGAACTATGATATAGTGTCATAAAAACTGTTCATGTGGGCCATATGATTGATTTGGTCGCATCTTCCGACTCCTTTGAGAAAAATCTCTTTTCTAAGAAGAAATCTTCTGAACTTTTTCATAATCATCATCACTTGTAAAAGTTACAGAGACAAATTGGATGGTTCTCTATGTCCGATCTCCACACGTAATAATTTCTCGCCATGGAGTGTAGAGTGCCTAATATGTGTTGTATTTGTATGTTGCTTGTCCAACTAAAAAAGTGGAAATAGATGTCTTGAATAGGTATGCAGTTATTTGGAATGGCTGCAGCATTTTATAAAGTTGATATGAAGAAAATAACTTCACTATTACGTTTGAAAAGCTATGAGTAAGTTTGTGTTTTTTTCCTCATGTGGTTGTTCTCTTTTCTTTAAATGTGATCAATAGATAATGTTACTTGGGCGATCACAATCAAACAATAGAAGTTAGGCGGAACTAATAATCAGTTAGATGATGGCAATTGAGCAATTGCAATGAGACCATAATTGAATTGAGATCATTTGAACTCAAATTGAATAACCTTTGATGTCTTCGAGTTTATCTTATCTAGATGCTCAATTTTACTATTATAAGTTTGTAGAAATCATATTAAAATTCTTCGAATAACTTTAAATTTAATTATGAAACTTTCTAATTTAAAAATTACCTCAAGATTTGTGCTGATTAAAGTAAATTTTCTTTAAGGTATATACATATCAAAGCACACATAAGATTTTGGAGATTTTCCTGAAAGATATGGCAATGGGATGGGTGATCTAATCCAACAACAAATCAACCAAACCAACTTTGATTAAACCAATCAATATGATTAAATCTGATTCACACCCCCCTTCCAAATATGGGCGATTGAGTTAAAAGATCCAGTCCACAAAAATTTAGAAAGAATTTCAATCCGAAGATCTTTAGTCCCGGACGTGTAACAAGGCCCATTTATTCTATGGGCCATGCTAACTTGGGCATTCTCAAATAAAGAGATATTTTCCTTGATATCCCAATGTTTAAGGGATTTAATTTCATTTCTTAATTAGTCAATTAAAATATTATGAAATACTTTAATTTCTAAGTTTTTATGCTCAATTTCGCTAAGTATCAAATAAATAACAAAATTTTGAATGATATGATTGTTAAGTTCCCTTAATTTTAATAAAAGTTTCACTTTCAACAAAAAAATATATATATATATATATATATATTTATATATATATATTATTTTCCCTCAATTAAATATACATGTTAATTTTAATTTATGGATGATAATAACCTAATTAATATTTGATAGAAAAACAAAAGCCAAAGCAACGGTTAACTATAATAATTTACAATTATGAAAAAATAAAAAAACCTTCAAATTTATATACATTTAATTGCTCCATAATTTATGGAAGAATTTGCAATACCAAAACTTATGGGCTCTCTCAGACAAATAATAATCCAATGAAAATTCCCAAAACAAAATAAATTTTCTTAATAAGAACAAAATCAATAAAAATAAAATAAAATCAATTAAATTAAAGATTTCGATGGCCAACAACTCATCTTGTCCATACAACCCAAATGGTAGAAGAAAAAAAAAAAGAGTTGCAACGATACAATTGGAGTAAATTTGAAGGAAGGAAAAAAAATTGGTGAAATAATAATTAAATTTTCAAAAAATATTTTTAATTAATATGAAAAATATGAAAACTATGTTTAAGAAATATATGCTTTTTAAATTGCATAACATAAAGAAAACATAATAATAAATTGATAATAAATCATCTAAGAAATATTTAAATCCTCATTTAAATGTGTATTTTTATCAAATTCTTAACTAGATATTTATTAAATATTAAAGAAAAAAATTCAACAACATAACTAAAAAATCAACTATTACTCAAAAAAAATTATTTATATGATAATATTTAATAATTTTATTCAAATGTATTCAACTATTCAAATAAATAAATAAATAATTATAATAATTAAGTATCTATTTTTCCATCAAAACACTAATTCATGTAAAATCTTAAGCTTAAAATAATCATATGAGAAAAAAAAATTGCATATGATCAACAACATCAACAAATATAATTATATCGTAAAATTGCCCATTTATATACGCAATGCCTTATGCTTATAAAATTTCTATATTTTTATAATTATAGGAGAATTTATATCCAATTTATCAAGTTATTCTAAAAAAATTAATCAAAATTCAAAATTATCAATATTTATTTGAGATTAAAACATTAATCTCAAATCAAATTCAATGATTTAAATTAATTTTTTTTAATTAAGGGAGTTGGCAAAAATATTTAATTAAATTTAGAAGATAAATTTTCTTATTACACATAATTGAAACAACATTATTTATTTTTTATAACAAATGTTCAAAAAATTGTCTGATTTTTTTTTAGAAAAATGAAATATAAATTATTTATATATAATACTAATCTCAAAGCAAATGTAAGAATTACAAAGCATGAACCACAGCCCCATGAGGACGGCCAACAAAGAAATCAAAGCTACCTTTACAAGAAAGCAGCCTGTGAAAAATAAAGAAGACTGAACACTTCTTCTTCTTCTTCAGAATAATTTTCCTCTTATACTCCTTTCCACTGCTAAAACTTCCGTTGCCATCACTGGTTTCATTAAGAAAGCAAGCGAGGTGATCAATGGCTTTTCTCTTGAAACTTCCAAAGCACTTGATAGTCTTTTCTGGCATCGTCTCTTTCTTTGAAAAGGTATAGCTTCTGAGATAGAGCTGCCGGCATGAGAAGCTGTCTACTACTACTTGTTTGTTACTGAAACCAGCAGAATATAATGATTTGACAAACTCAGCATCTGATTCTGCCCATTTGTGAAGATTAACATATGAAGAAGAAGAAGAAGAAGAAGAAGGCATCTGTGGATATTTCAGAGCTGATTAGTCTTGAATGGGAGGAGAAGTTATGATCAACTTACTATAAAGCTCATTTAAAGTCCAACTGTGACCAGGGGCGGAACCAGCCTTAAATGTTAGGGGGGG
>NW_021318796.1:2639934-2650140 GCF_001605985.2 Dendrobium catenatum | reverse complement strand
GCCTTGAAGTCCATCTTCAAGACTTTGAGAGATGAGGGAGAGGGATATTTGATAG
Source organism: Dendrobium catenatum (assembly GCF_001605985.2). Taxonomy (NCBI): domain Eukaryota; kingdom Viridiplantae; phylum Streptophyta; class Magnoliopsida; order Asparagales; family Orchidaceae; genus Dendrobium; species Dendrobium catenatum. The sequence goes on along the minus strand of NW_021318796.1, from coordinate 2,650,085 downwards.
AGCTACAGCAGGTGGGCATAGAGGTAGAAAGAGAGCCAGAAGTCATACCTGAGGTGGTCCAGGATCTTCTACAGCAGCACTCCACAGTGTTTCAGATGCCCAAAGGGCTACCCCCTATCAGATCCAAGGAACATGCTATTGTGTTGAAGACAGGGGTAGCACCCATCGGCGTGCGACCCTATAGATATCCTCATGCTCAGAAGGAGGAGATTGAGAGGTTAGTAGCAGAGATGATGGAGGCTCAGGTGATCCAGCCCAGTGTGAGCCCATTCTCCAGCCCAGTGCTCTTGGTGAAAAAGAAAGACGGTAGTTGGCGATTCTGTGTAGACTATCGGGCCCTCAACAAAGAGACTGTGTTGGACAAATTTCCTATTACGGTGGTAGATGAGCTGTTGGATGAGCTTGGGGGAGCCACCATCTTCTCCAAGGTGGACCTGAAATCTGGTTATCACCAGATTAGGATGAGGACTGAAGACATTCAGAAGACTGCTTTTCGGACACATGAGGGTCATTATGAGTTTTTAGTGATGCCATTCGGACTCACTAACGCTCCCTCCACCTTCCAAGCCCTGATAAATCAGGTCTTCCAGCCCTATTTGAGAGCCCTATTTGAGGAGGTTTGTTTTTGTTTTTTTTTATGATATATTGGTGTATAGCAAATTTCTGCAGGACCATATCACCCATCTGGGGGTGGTACTCACTACCTTATTGGAGCATCAGTTATATGCCAACCAGAAGAAGTGTTCTTTCGCTCAGAAGGAGGTGGAGTATCTAGGACACATCATTTCAGAGAGTGGGGTGGCAGCTGACCCCACCAAGATAGAGGTCATGGTGAATTGGTCTACACCAAAATCCCTTAAAGGACTAAGGGGATTTTTGGGACTGACGGGCTACTACAGGAGGTTCATCAAAGGCTATGGTTCCATAGCAGGCCCGTTGACTGATCAGCTAAAGAAGGACAACTTTCAGTGGGGAGAGAAGGAAGAGGAAGCCATGAAGACTCTGAAGGAAGCCATGACTAGTGCCCCAGTTTTGGCTCTTCCAGATTTCACTCAGCAATTTGTGGTTGAGACTGACGCTTCAGGAGTGGGCTTGGGAGCAGTGCTCATGCAGAATCATAGGCCAATTGCCTTTTTCAGTCAGATTTTATCTACTAGAGCAAGGCTGAAATCAGTTTATGAGAGGGAACTGATGGCCATTGTATTGGCTATTCAAAAATGGCGGCCTTATCTATTGGGGCAACGATTTATAGTTCATACTGATCAGCGGAACCTCAAGTACTTACTAGAGCAAAGATTGGTGGCAGAAGAACATCAGAGGTGGCTAGCAAAACTCCTGGGGTATGAGTTTGAGATTCAGTATAAGCCCGGTGCTCAAAACAAGGCAGCAGATGCTCTCTCCCGTGTGGAGTGCTCACAGCTGATGGCATTATCTGTACCACAAATAGTTGATTGGGGTGAAATGGCGAGGGAAAATCAACAAGCAGAGGAGCTAGAGAGGATTCAGGCGGCTATTCAGAAGAGAGAAGGGAGGGTTCAAAGGGTATCACCTAGATAACTCTCTTTTGTTATACAAGGGGAGGTTGGTACTACACCGTAACTCAGCATTCATCCCCATTCTTCTACGGGAGTACCACGATAGCCGCATTGGTGGACATTCAGGGGTGGAGAAGACCTATCGGCGGGTGAAAGCAGAATTGTTTTGGAAAGGGTTAATGAGTGATGTCGAAGACATGGTAAGCAAATGTAATATTTGTCAATGGAACAAGTATCAAGCTTGTGCCCCTAGTGGTTTACTGTAGCCATTGGTGCTTCCAAATAAGATTTGGGAGGAAGGCACCATGGATTTCATTGAGGGATTACCCAAGTCGGAAGGGTATACGGTCATCATGGTGGTAGTTGACCGTTTGAGCAAGTATAGCCATTTCATTCCACTACGGCATCCTTTTTCAGCTCCTACTGTAGCTGTTGGGAGAGTTGAGGGAACACCTATTGAGAGCCCAGCATATCATGAAGACCAAGGTGGATGCTCACCGCAAGGATGTGACCTTTGAGGTGGGAGAAATGGTATACTTGAAGCTGCGGCCTTACCGACAAAAGACTTTAGCAAGCAGAAGAAGTGAGAAGCTCTCTCCACGATACAACTGGCCTTTCGAGATTGAAAGGAAAGTGGGGATGGTGGCCTACCGTCTCAAGTTGCCCCCTTAATGCTCCATCCACCATGTATTCCATGCATCACTATTGAAGAAGAGCATAGGAGATCATACCGTGGCCACTCCTACCATACCCCAGGGCCTCACGGAAGATATGCAATTCCTACTAGAGCCACTACAGGTGAAGGGAGTGAGGAAGAATGATCAAGGCAAGAGGGGGTACTCATCGAGTGGAAGGACTTACCGACACATGAGGCTACTTGGGAGATATACGAAGCCATGCAGAAGCAATTTCCAAACTTCAACCTTGAGGACAAGGTTGATCTTCTAGAGGGCGGTATTGATGGACCGGTTCACCCGATCCATCCACCCGGACCCATGAGGGTCTACGGGCGGACAAGGAAGAGGCGGGCGAACCCGCCTGGAGCCATGGAAAGTTTCGGTGGGCCCCTTGGGCCCACCCATTTGGATCGGACGGCTCACAAGGGGAAGGGGGGCGAGGAATAGTGAGGAGGGTGGGATGGAGTGATTTGGTAGGGGTTTTGGGATGATATTAGGGAGCCATTAGGGTTTAGGGGTTTTTTATGCTTTTGGAGGCTTACTCTTAGTTTTTCTTCTTGTTTTCTCTAGAGCTTTTGTGGGAGATCTTGTCCTTCTCGAAGTGGACAAATTTTTATCTTGCTTTCCCTTGGATCTTAAATGCAGAAGTTATTGCTCTTCATCTCATTTCATTCGTGATTGTTTCTCTTTGGTTTTGGTGAAGATATCCTTCTCTTTTGAGGGACATTAGGGCAAAAACGAATTTGTGCAACCCTAAGGCGTATCAGATTTTTGCTAATTATATTCTTCTTGTTGATAAGACTGAAGAGGGAGAAGGAAAACTTGAATTATGTTGGTCAACGATAGAGTCGAAAGGTTTTTGTTTGAGTAGATCTAAAATTAAATATATGGAGTGTAATTTTAGTACTAATATTTTTAGTTGGGGGGGTGAATTGTGACTTGGAGCGATCAAGTCATTAAAAAGAGTGCATGTTTTTGATACCTCGGGTCTATTATTTAAGGTGATATTAAAATAGATGAGGATATTATTAGTATAATTCAAGTTTGTTGGTTGAAGTGAAGGAATGAATCGAGATTGTTGTGTGATAGAAAAACACCCCACAAATTTAAAGGAAATTTCTTTAAGATGGTGGTGAAATCTACGATGTTTTATGGCACGGAATGTTGGCCATTAAAAGAGAAGCATAAAAATTAAGTTGATTATTGCAGAGATGTGGATGCTCAAGTGGATGTGTGACTTTATTTTTAGAGACAGAATGCGAAACGAGTATATACGTGAAAATGTTAAAGTAGCTCCATTGGCGGATAAGATTAGAGAGAGTTGCCTTGGACGGGTTGGTTAAATAAAATGTTGGCCGTTTGATGGCCCGATTAGGAGAGCAAATGTATTAGATTTGACTTACCTTAAGAGGGGTAGAGGTAAACCTAAAAGATTTGTTTAGAAAGTATTAGAATGACATTTCTTTATTAGATTTAAGTGAGAATTTGACTCTTCAGATGACACAATAGAGAAAAAATGATTCATGTAGCCGACATCATGTAGTAGGATAAAAGCTTGTTAATGTACTAGGAAATAGTTGTAGAACCAGAAAACTACAGCTGAAATCAGAATTTCGGCAAACTCGCAAAGTAGGTTTTGAGAATTTAATGGAGGAAAAACACGAAAAAACACTATTGATTGAATAGTAGATGAAAGAAAATAGCAAGATACAATTGATTCTCAATTCGTAAGGAGGCTCTATTTCTCCCAAATCTCTAGATGCTGCTAAAGCCAAGAACACCGAAGCACCACCAAAATTCAAAAAATTCAAGAAAACCCTAACCCTAATTCCAACAAAAAGTCTAAAAAGACTAAACAATTCTCCTAATGCAATCTTTCCCTCCTAATCTCTCCTCTCTCTCTCTCTCTACTTAAGTAGTGGGCCCCCTTCTGGGGGGGGGGGGACCTACTAGGGGAGGAAAGTGAATGTCGGTTCCCTAGAAATCGACTCAACATCAGCCGGCCCAGGTGGGGCCAGCACTTGTATACAGGAGGCGGGTCAAACCGCCTCCTTCCTACACCGCCTAAGGGAGGGGCCCACACCAATTTGTTTGGATTTAATTAATATCTTATATTAAGAAAGTGGATTTAATTAATTAAAAAGATTTGATATCTTTTGAATTAATTAAATACTATCTTATTTAGGAAAGTGGATTTAATTAATTAAAAAGATTTGATATCTTTTGAATTAATTAAATACTATCTTATATTAGGAAGTTTTTAAGGAGGTGGAGAGGGCTATTTAAAGGGCATGAAGGGGTTAGGGCTAGGCATGCTTTGGTTATTGTCTTCTTGTAGTCTCTTGGCATCTTGGGCTCTAAACTCTTGTCTAGATATTTGGGAGAGACGACCCTCTTCTAGAATAGAGGATCAATTGTATTTTTTCTTCTAGCTTATTGTGCTTTGAGTATTTAATCAAGTTCTATTATTTTCTTGGTTGTTTCATCTCTTATCTGGGTATTCTCACTATTTTTACCAATTTCGCATTAGGGTTGTTTGCAAACTCAAGTAGATCCGATAGGATTACTTGCGAACTCAAGTACTTCCTATCAAATTGGTATCAGAGCAAATCGTGGGATCGGTGGAGGGCTAATTTCTGCAAATTTCAGTGGTGAATATTTGCTCGGAAGAAAGGGGGATTGCTGGTTTTGGAGTTTCAAATCCAGAAATTGTGATTTTACAAACTCCAGATTGCGATGGCGGCCAAAAAGGTGAATGCTTTGGAAGAAAGGCTTGAAGGGAAGATGAATCAAATCAAAATGACGGTGGAGAAAAGGATTTCCTACATGGAAGAACAAGTCGCCGATCTCTTAGACATGATGAAGAAGATGTTAGAAATTCAAAACCAAACGGTGGCGTCTGTGGCAAAAGTAGGGGAAGGATAAAGTACGAATTCGACAATTCCTAGGGAGGAAGATAAGGTAGAAATCATGGAAGGAGAAAGAAGAAGACCCTATCTGGAGCCTGTCCAGAGGGATGAAAGAGGGGGTGAATATGGGAAACGCCAGGAGGGATACTATGGTCGCCGAGTTGCTGATTTTGAAGACAGAAGGGAGGATTTCGAAGGGGTTTGGGCTATGACAGAGCAAGAGAAGACTGGGAAACATGGGGTGCACCTAGCACTTAAGAGAGGGGAAAGTATGGAAGATTCCGGGGCAATGGGGGCGACTAAAAGGTGAGGAAGTTGAAAATGCCCATATTCGAAGGAGAAGATGCGTATGGGTGGATTTATAAGGTGGAGCAATACTTCAGGTGCGATGAAAGTATATGCCAGAGCATTGGTGCAATGACCGAACTCTTCAGGTTCTCACCGTCTGTGATGACGAGGAAACTGAGGAGGGAGGTGAGGAGGAGACAGAGGAGGAGATGGAGGAGAAGCTACACTTGGATTTAGTTGAGGTTTTTCTGAACTCTGTGGTAGGATTCACTACGAATCACACCATGAAGGTGAAGGGAGAGATAGATGACAGAGAGGTTGTGGTGCTGATTGATAGTTGGGCTACTCATAATTTCATTTCCACCTAGGTCGTCGGCCAACTGAGAGTGAGATTGGTGGACACTGGTTGTTAAGGAGTAATAATGGGTACCGGGAAGGTGGAGAAAGGACAGAGGATTTGCAGAAGAGTGCGACTGATGATCCAGGGGATACAGGTGAGGGAAGACTTTCTTTCACTAGATCTTGGGAGCACAGACGTTATTCTGAGGATGAAATAGCTACAAACTTTGGGAGACATCAAAGTGAATTGGGGAGCACTCACGATGGAGTTGACGACATATGGAAGGAAGGTAGAGATTAAGGGAGATGCGGAGCTTTCCAAATCCCTGGTTTCTCTTAAAACAATGGTGAGGGACATCCAGTTGGCAGGCAGAGGGTATTTGGTGGAGTTGCATAGTTTGGAGGAAGCGAGATTGGAGGAGGGAGGAGACATACCCCTCTCCATTCAATCATTGATTCAACAGTTCCAAGAGGTGTTTCAATCACCTCAGGGATTGCCACCGCAGAGGGAGCAGGAGAATGCTATTGTGTTGAAGGAGGGAGTGACACCCATCAGTGTCCGGCCTTATCGTTACCCTTAGTTTCAGAAGTATGAAATAGAAAGGTTGATTAGAGAGATGCTGGATGCAGAAATCATCAGACCCAGCATCAATCCTTTTTCTAGCCCCATTCTATTGGTGAAAAAGAAAGATGATAGTTGGCGTTTTTGTGTGGACTACAAAACACTTAACAAGGAAACTGTACCTAACAAGTTTCCTATACCAGTCATTGACGAGCTGCTAGATGAACTGAGTGGGATCGTGATCTTCAGCAAGATAGACTTGAAATCGGGTTACCATCACATCCGAATGAAGAAGGACGATGTACCCAAGATGGCCTTTAGAACTCATGAAGGACATTATGAGTTCATGTGATGCCCTTTGGCTTCACCAATGCTCCCGCCACTTTCCAAGCCCTTATGAATAAGGTTTTCAAACATAACCTTAGACGATTTGTACTTGTATTCTTTGACAACATCCTGGTCTACAACAGGACAGAAGAGGAGCAGTGGGAACATTTGAAGAGGGTGTTAGAAGTACTACAAGAGCACCAGCAGATCAATCCAAAATTGAAGCAATGCTAAAGTGACCGGTGCTGAAAAAATCTGAAGGAGTTGAGAGGATTCATAGGACTGACGGGTTACTACAGGAGGTTCGTTAAGGGGTGTAGCTCCATAGCATGGCCACTCGCTAATAGTTGAAGAAGGATGGATTCTTATGGGGGGAAGCGACCACATCAGCATTTGAGAGCTTGAAGAATGTGATGACTACAGTGCCGGTCCTGGCCTTGCCAGATTTCACTCAGACCTTCATTGTGGAGACACATGCTTCTGGGTACGAGCTGGGTGCAGTACTGATTCAGAGTCATAGACCCATTGCCTATTTCAGCCAGATATTGACTGCTAGAGCCCGACTGAAATCAGTTTACGAGAGAGAATTAATGGTCATCGTTTAGGCCATCCAGAAGTGGCGGCCCTACGTGCTTGGGAGGCATTTCATTGTCATGACAGATCAGCGAAGCTTGAAATACCTTCAGAAACAACGGATGTTGACAAAGGAGTATTAAAGGTGGTTGTCCAAGTTACTAGGGTACGATTTTGAGATTCAGTATAGACCAGGGGTGGAGAACAAAGCGGCAGATGCTTTGTTCAGATGTATAGGGGAGCTGCAGACGGTGAAACTATCGGTTCCTTTCATGCTTGACTGGGAGGCCATCAGGGAAGAAAGTGTTAGAAATGAAGAATTGGGAAAGATCAAGACAAAATTGTTGAAAGAGGATGGTAGCCATCCAGGGTACTCATTAAAGGGAGACAGACTGCTGTACCAGGGAAGTTGTGATGCCCCGTACCTCGGTCCACATCCCAAATTTACTCCAGGAATTTTATGGAAGCACAGTTGGGGGTCATTCAGGAGTGCAGAAGACCTACAAGAGACTAGCGGCTGAGCTTTACTGGAAGGGAATGCATAGAGATGTAGAGGAGATGGTGGCAAGGTGTGAGATATATCAGAGGAACAAATATTTGGCTATGTCGTCAAGGGGACTACTAGAGCCGTTGGTGTTACCAGGACGATTATGGAGGAGATATCCATGGATTTCATAGATGGGCTACCCCATTCAGAAGGCTTCATAGTGATCTTGGTAGTGGTGGATAGATTGAGCAAGTGTGCTCATTTCATCCCCCTCTGACATTCTTACACCGCGGTGATAGTGGCTTCAACATTCATTAGAGAAGTGGTCAGATTGCATGGGGTACCAGAAGCGATCGTGTCAGACAGAGATAAGGTGTTCCACAATCATTTTTGGAGGGAGTTGTTCAAGTTATAGGGAACAGTTCTAAAGAGAAGCATCGCTTACCACCCATAGACAGATGGCCAAACGGAGGTGGTCAATAGGAGCCTGGAGACATACTTGAGATGTTTTGTGTCAGAGACACCCAAGCTATGGGCCAAGTTGTTATCTTGGGCAGAGTACTGGTACAACACGTCTTTTCATTTTGCTTCACAGATGACCCCATTCAAGGTGTTGTACAGACGGGATCCCCCACATTTGGTGCACTTTGGGAGTAGTAGTACCCCCGTGTCGTCAGTAGAGGAGTACTTAGAGGAGAGGGAACGAGTACTAGAGGAGTTGAAGAGGCATTTACTGAGAGCTCAACAAAGTATGAAGAAACAAGCAGATGGGGATAGGAAGGACATCCAATTTGATGTAGGGGAGAGGGTGTTCTTGAAGCTCTGATCATATAGACAGAAGATAGTCGCCAACAGGAGGAACGAAAAGTTGGCTCCAAGGTATTTTGGGCCTTATGAAGTGCTGGAGAAGATTGGGGCATTAGCATATCAACTGAAATTTCCACCAGCAGCAACTATACATCCGGTTTTTCGTGACTCGCAGTTAAGTAAGGCCATTGGTGACTACACAGCCAGTCCTGAGCTACCAGCAACACTTACTGAGGATTTAGAGGCGACTCTGGAACCCTTAGAGCTGGAAGGGGTTCGCCAAAACAAAGATGTAACTAAAGAGGTGTTGATCAAATTGAAGAACCTCCCGGATTACGAGGTCACGTGGGAGCCATATGAGAGGATAAAACAGCAGTTCCCTTGTTTTCACCTTGTGGACAAGGTGATTCTTTGGGAGGGTGGTATTGATATATCGGTTCCCCAGGAACCGACTCAACATCAGCCGGCGGGCCAAACCGCTTCCTTCCTACACCGCCTAAGGGAGGGGCCCACGCTCAATTTGTTTGGATTTAATTAATATCTTATATTAGGAAAGTTGATTTAATTAATTAAAAAGATTTGATATCTTTTGAATTAATTAAATACTATCTTATATTAGGAAAGTGGATTTAATTAATTAAAAAGATTTGATATCTTTTGATCTTATATTAGGAAGTTTTTAAGGAGGTGGAGAGGGCTATTTAAAGGGCATGAAGGGGTTAGGGCTAGGTATGCTTTGGTTATTGTCTTCTTGTAGTCTCTTTGGCGTCTTGGGCTCTAGACTCTTGTCTAGAGATTTGGGAGAGACGATCCTCCTCTCGAATAGAGGATCAATTGTATCTTTTCTTCTAGCTTATTGTGTTTTGAGTATTTAATCAAGTTCTATTATTTTCTTGGTTGTTTCATCTCCGATCTTGGGTATTCTCGCCGTTTTTACCAATTTTGCATTAGGGTTGCTTGCGAACTCAAGTAGATCCGATATGATTACTTGCTAACTCAAGTACTTCCTATTAGAAAGCAGCAGGCATACACCTGCTATAAACAAGGGGTTTGCCCGAAGTGTTGGGTAGGCTAGACCGGTCCCTCCTGGACCAGTCTATTAATATCTCACTCCAAAAGAATCACTATGTCCTGAAGGTGAAAAAGATAGAAATTGATATTGCATCCTCTCATACGGCTCTCATATAGCATCATAATCGGAAAGGTTCATCCATTTACAGAAAAATAGCGATGTTTAGGAGTTAAGGACCACTGGGAACAAAATCAACCTTCCGGTTGGACAATCTTCACCCTGAACTAGGAATTCTATACCATCTGTTAGATTTTAGCAAAGCTTTAGCCTTACTTTATTATGTATTTGACAGAATTTTAGGCAGATATAGCGCATCACTTATTCTTAAAAAGAAGCGGCTAATTATTTCATTTGGAATAACCAGAGCCAACCTTAATTGGCATATATCCTCCCATTACAAATCTTCCATACATATTTTGTCATAATTCCCATCTCAGATTGCTTATTTACTGACTGGAGCATCTCTCCTATTTTACTGGCAATGAACTCTCCTTTGAACTTAATCAGCATGTTTAATTACATATTACTTTGCTTTATGTTCAGCCACTAACAGAGCTTCCCGACCAAAAATGCAA
>NW_021318796.1:2601813-2639834 GCF_001605985.2 Dendrobium catenatum | reverse complement strand
GTGATTGATAGTATAAAAAGATGGACAAAATCAAATTTACGTTGTTCTGATATTAATGAATTGAATCAAGTTTAGTTTGAGGGAGACACTAAACTTGATGGTATAAAAAGATGCATTTTAGCCAGTAGACCAAAGCATTTTGTGCAGTTTACTCTTTGTTGTTATTTGTATCCTTGGGTGACAGGCCTAGTATTTTATATATCAAGCATATATATAAAGGGGACTTAATTATAATAGAATAAGCTTAGGAGTGGAAGCAAGTATGTATGATAGGAGGTGACACCTTATTGGCCATTATAACCTGGTTGGAGCTAGCTTGTATAAGATTTAGAATGATGGAAGTGCTATATATATTGGAACTTGGAAGGGAGATGTATGGTTTTTCCAAAATGAAGATAACAATAAGAAAAGACTATATGAGGCTAGGTGAGAGGTTTGTTGTTGAAGGTGTGGGAGTTGTTGGCATGTAATTATTTAGGTTCTAGCGATGCAAAAAATGGAATACTATGTGCCTGTGTTTCCCACAAGTTGACACAAAGTGTTGTTTGAAGGGAATCTACTCTCTAATATTGTGGGAGTGAACGAGTGTCTCTAAAGGTAGAGGTGTCAAAATGAATTTTCGGGTCGGGTTATGGTCGAACCGAAAAATGACTTGCTATTAGTTGGCTCAACTCAAATCCGACCCAATTAGAAAAACATGTCAAAAATCATAACCATAAACTAACTCGTTTCGGGTCCAGGTTGATCCAACAAGACCAACCAACCCATTCTTAATTTTATTAAAAAAAATTGCTAATTTCATGTGCGCAATGCACTTCTTAGACCAAACAAAGTACTTGGCCGGTTGATCCGCTGGGGGCTGGCCCAAATCATAATCAGAAAAGGCGCAATTATGAACAAAATTAAGTAATGGGTAGGATTTTGGAATTGGCTCGCTTCTGCAGCGAAATACATAATTGTTGACAGAGATCGCCTACACTTCTTCTGCCAAAATCAAATCTCGCTTTTCCCCAAGTCACTCGTGCGCTTCTTTTTGTTTGCCAAGGCATGAACGAAATATGATTTGGCACACATCTTCAGCAAAATTTATAAATCGGACGATGAATCATGCACTTGTTAAGCAAAATATGTAAATCGATTCGATCCAGGTTGAAATCGAGTTAACTTCGGGTTGGCGGGTTGACCCAAATTAGACCCGTTTATTAAACAGCTAGAATTTTCAGACCTAAAATGGACATGTTTGTTAAACGAGTCAACTAGAACCTTAAATTTTTTGATCGGGTCTGGGTTGTATCATTTTTTGACACCCCCTATCAACAAGTGAAGGATCCTTCACACAATCTACAAATTTGACTCCCAGTTATATGAATATGCGTGACATTATTATTATTACGAATAAAGATGAGGTTAATTGAGTGTTGTCAATGGCTTTGATATTGAACATGAGGAATTTAAGAAAGGGAGGTAAGTTGATGCTGCTAAACTTAAAATAGAGATCCTAAAGAAGGAAGAGGCATATTGGCCTATTTGAGAGTAGAAGGAATACCTTTACATTGGCAGCTATGATACCATGAAAATTAACTATTATAGAGGTTAAATTGATTCTAAGCAGGAAACGTATGAGTAGAAGAGAAGAGAACAAAGGTAAATGAAAACAACATAACAATTTCATTGATTAAATCGGTACAATAATGTGAAGCTTTTTCTATAGTATATTGCTAGATAAATATAACATGCTCTAATGATTTATTTTTTGCGGATAATGATTATATCAAAGACAATTTACATTTTATGATTGATAATCATTCATCGTTTTGCTCGGTCATTCATAATATAGTTAATAATACAAATATAAAATAGTAAATTTTTAAACAAAATTTTAATATTTTATTCAAATTATTGAAGGAGAAAAAAAAAAGAGCAAAAAACAAATCTAATTTTTAATTGGGTCACTAATATACAAGTACTAATAATCTATTCTAAAAAATGCACTAATTATTTGTTAAGAACTTTGGTTGAAGGAATTCAAGTTTTCTTTCATTAATAAATTAATTCTTTTTTGCTTAAATGAAATATCTTAAATTGTTACCTGATGGGCTAATACTAATTCTTACCAAGAACTAAAATAGTTAAACATAGTTAACAGTTTTTTTAGCTGCCTTGTTAATCCTAATCCCTTCAAAACCAATTAATTTGATCTTTAATACGATCTCCATAAGATGTTACGAAGAAGTTTAATAAACATCCAAATTGAATAAATCTCGAAGCTTCTTATAATCAACGAATAGTAACAAATCCACTGAAAATTTCCTACTATCTTAATTATCTGATCCTATGTTAAAACTTCAGTTCGCGGCTTTGCAATTGCTTTAGCGGTTCTCTTCATTTTAGTCCCACGTCGTCAAAGAATTATAGAGCGCGGCGTCATTGTAGTATAAATGATGCTGAAGATGGATTTTTAAAGCATACCTTTCTCGGCCTTTTGGCTAAGATCAAGTGTAGTATCTGTTCTTATCAGTTTAATATCTGATACGTGGGCTATTAGCCTACTATGATATTAAATTAATTTTTGTTGGGGAAGGGCCCGTCACGGTAGCTTGCTGCTGGGGCCCTTGGGCGTCGCTCTTGCGTTGCACTATAGCAAGAGCCTGGCGCACCCCTACCAAATCAAATTTCAATGTTTGCTATGTGGAGAATAGTGTTGATTTCTTTAGATAATAGTGTATGTTAAAATTTTTAAGACTGTTTACATAAAGCAGCGTTATTCAACTAAGGTGTTTATTTGCAGTAGTTTAGGAGCTAGGTCGTCTATATGCCAATGCTAATTTGGTATGATAAGTGTGCTAATTTAGTGAGCAAAAAAATATTAAATTTGTTATTGAATGGTTTGATGATTATTTTAAATTGATTTTTGGAGGTGATAAAAGGGCCTGCAAATGGAACTTTTATTAGGTTCCGTCAGAGGTAAAATTCTGCCAAAAAATTTGGTATTACTAGGTATTATTTGATAATAATGAGTAATACCGCTCTGTGACGAGCAATATCGAGTTTTACCGAGTTTTTTCTAGGAAAAACTCGGTACAACTTTTGTATAACTCGGTATTGCTCGGTATAACTCGGTATTGAGTCTTCACGTGATGATATTCCTCTTTATTGTTTGGTATTGCTCGGTATTTCTCGTTTTTTGACGTAATAATTGTTCCTACAAATGGAGGGTGCAGAATATTGGACGCGACTGAGGCTGAGCGTGCGGGGCATCGAGCCGCGAGCTGAGTTTGGATGGGGATTTAGCGTGTGAGGGGTCGAGCTTCAAGCTGAGTTTGGACGGAGACTTCGTGTCCGAGCATGCGTGGGTCGAGCCGCGAGCTCAGTTTGGACGAGGACTTCAGACTTGTCACGCGATGTCAAGGTGTGCAGGTGCGGGGCAACAACCAATTACGAGAGCGGGGCACCAAATGCAACGCAACGCATCGGAGTCGGGACAAGTGCGGAAAGCGGTGCTTGTTGGTCAAACTTGAGTTGATTTGAGGTTTCCGGGTTAACTCAAACATGATCTAATTTTATAAATGGGTCGAAATCTTGAAACCTAAACATAATCCCAGTGGGAAACAAGTGACCCGATTCTAGAATTTTTCGGTTCGGGTCCTAGTCGGGTTTCAGGTCGGGTCAAATATTGACACCCCTACATATGTATGAACTAATGAAGTATGAGTTCCAACAAGAAGATGATGATAACAACAAAAAGGTGATGAAGACCACAAAGGTCAAAAAATTTTAGTCAACAATGAATGCATAATGATGTTTGTTGATGTTCATATAACTTCGTAGAAAGAGGTTAATATTGATAATTTCAAGAGAGTTTATTGAGATAAGAGAAAAGAGAAATTTTGGATGCAATGGCTTTATTTTGTTAGAGGTGTCTCAATGGCCATGCAAGAAGACAGTAGTGGGTGCCCAAAAAAGTGTGTTGGAATTGAGTTTTAAGAGAGTGGAATAGGAGAAGAAGAATACCTATGATAAACCCTAAACTCTTAGAGATGGTAGAGGGTTTGACATAGTTGTAATTTGAAGGTGATTGAGTTAGGTTAGGATATGAGAAGAATAAGTAGTTACAATTAAGATGAAAAAAGGCTTGATGGGTTGTTGGATGTATGAAATGAGGAAGATAGAGATGTGAGAGTCTCCAGAAGGAGATAAGATTAGATTAAGGCTCTAATATCATATTAGACTGTATAAAAAATCACATATTTACTCAATAACTATGATAAAAAATCACATATAAGGCTCTAATATCACATATTTACTCATAAAAATTTCTCAAGATATTTCCTATTCATTTTCTGCCAAACTTTAATTTCTAAATAAAAATTGTTATTGTCACTGAATCATCAATTTTTAGTCTTACATCACTTAAATTCTTTTACACATTCAGTTTAATATTATCATTATTTTTCACCCAACAAAACTTTTAAATTCTATTATCTCATCCTTCAGCACTTCAAATGCATTAAAATATCAGATTCTCATGATATCAACTTTGTTTCCTCCTTCCAAGAAACATGTGAGATTACATATTTCCTTCTAACATTAATTTAGGCTTCGTTTAGGACGACTTTTTTACTGATTAAAGCAGCTTTTTAATATAAAAATTAAAATTTTTATGCTAAAAAGATGTTTCAAGAAGAAGTAAGAAAGCTATCCCAAACGAAGCCTTAAACTAAATCACATAATAGTTGGTTAAGGCTTTGTTTGGAGCAATTTTCTTACTGATTTTTAAAGCTATTTTTTAGTATAAAAATATTTTAAATTAAAAAATTTTCTACAAAAAAAGTAGTAAGAAAGCTACCTTAAAGGAAGCCTAAAACACCAAAATTAAAAAAAAAAAAAAAAAAAAAACCCCCTAAAAGAAACCCAAAAACCCAAACAAAAAAAAAAAAAAAAAAAAAAAAAATTCCAAGCCATGCAAAAAGCAAAAGTACATAAAATTTCTACCGATAAATGACAGATAGAAGCTTTTTTTTTTACTGATACTTTCACTGCCTATGATTCTTCCACAAAACAAAATTTTGAACTCAATACAGCCAGAAACAAGAATTTCATCAGACATTACTGTACAGAGACTATGGAAAGGGAAGACTAATGTGAGCCATTTCTATATACAAATGATTATAAAGTTAAAACTCAGGCTCAAGACTAAGTTCATCTTCAATATCATCACCCTCTTCAAAAAGCTGTAGAAATCGTGCCTGATCTTGTTCTCTTTTTCTCTTCTGCCAATACTTCTGAGCAGCCACCATTCCAACTATGACAATTAGAGATGCCAATAGACAGATGATAACTATGAGAGCTACATTTCGTTTATTGTGCTTTGTTGAAGTACTCTGGCTTTGCCCATTATCAGAATCTTTCATCAAAAGAACTTAATCAGAATCATCAAAGTAAACTTTTGTCCAAATTAAATGAGCTAAACAGGAATTTAAATATTAGAATCTGCATTAGCTTGCAAATCATTATAGGAGAATTCTAATAAATCAGTGGATGTATGAATATCTGAGAAGAATTTGAGATTTTGTTTGGGACGGCTTTCTTACTGCTTCCTAAAACAGTTTTTTAGACTAAAAAGCTGCTTTAGGATGCAGTAAGAAAGCCGTCCCAAATGAAACCTGAGAAAGATTATAATTGTGGTGTGTGGTTTGTAGTAGTATTCTGCTTTTTACCCGGCAAAAGAAATGTCTTTCATATGCAATTTCAATTGCTCTAGAATTACAGTATAAAAAGGGTGCCATTTTTATTTTTAAAAAGAAAAATATCAGTGAGATTAATTGATCACAAATGGTATCACAATTTTCCTATTTAATCCAAATTTAGTTCTCGACTATACAATCTATATGTGATCAATTTAATCGTAAAGTATCACATTTTTCCTATTTAATTCATCGACTATATAAAATTGATCCCCAAGTAGAAATTAACGAGCATTAAAATATGAAATTGATCAAACTTTAGCTCTCGACTATACAAATTGATCTCAATTTTGTTCCCAAGAGAGCATTTGAAATCAAATTTGTATAATTGAGATACTAAAATGGAAAAATCTGATACTAAAGGACTAGATTGGAAAAATCTGACTAAATTTGTATAAAAAATTTGTTGTGTTCTATTTCCTTTCAATTCTTTGTTCTCAGTGATTTGAATAAGTCATGAACTAATTCCCAACAAACTGGAGATGTCCTGTATGATTCGATTGATAATTCAACTCCAGAAGTTCTTAGTTTCATGTGACAAATATTCATAGTTTTATTCCTGTGGTTAAAAACGGATTAAAAAACAATTTCAGCTCCCTTCAAGATTATTTACAAGTATTAAAACACACTTAAAGGGCTGAGAAGACTAATTACTATAAAAAATAAGGTAGAAGAAATTGAAAGAAATACTAACCAGCAACAGCAGTGCATTGAGGGCAGACAAATGTTGCATTGAACTCATTTTCCTTAAAGCGTATATATTTTCCTTCAACAAAATCTGCTGGACAGAGCTCCCATTCATCAAACACATCGTCGGATTTAAATTTGTCCTTTTCATAAAAACCACATCGCTTGCATTTTTGGTCGGGAAGCTCTGTTAGTGGCTGAAGATAAAGCAAAGTAATATGTAATTAACCATGCTGATTAAATTCAAAGGAGAAGTTCATTGCCATTAAAATAGGAGAGATGCTCCAGTCAGTAAATAAGCAATCTGAGATGGAAATTATGACAAAATATGTATGGAAGATTTGCCATGGGAGGATATATGCCAAGTAAGGTTGGCTCTGGTTATTTCAATGAAATGATTAGCCGTTTCTTTTTAAGAATAAGTGATACGCTATATCTGCCTAAAATTCTTTCAAATAAATAATAAAATAAGGCTAAAACTTTTGCTAATATCTAACAGAAGGTATAGAATTCCTAGTTCAGGGTGAAGATTGTAGAACGGGAAGGTTGATTTTGTTCCCAGTGGTCCTAACTCCTAAACATCGCTATTTTTCTGTAAGATTTCCAGACTCAAGTGATTGGTATGGTGAGCAGGAAAATTGATTATTTGATAATAATAATGGGAAACTACAATAAACAGTGATCTCATATGATTAACTGTGGTCGGGTTTGCAAAGGAAAATGGAGGACCATGCGTCTATGAAGTACAAACATGATAATATGAGCACGAAGCATGTGATAAGCATATGATAAAATGACATATAACAACAACATCATGATAGACCGGTTAAGGAGGGACTGGTCCAGTCGGCCCAACACTTGGGCCGGCCCCCTGTGGATTCCTCCCCCCCTCCTGTGGGGCTAACTACTTAAGTAGAGAGAGAGGAAGAGGGATTAGGAGGAAAAGTTTGAGTTATGAGGGCAATTTAGTCTTTTTGGGAGTTATTTTGTGTGCTTTATGTAGGATGTTGGAATTAGAGTTAGGGTTATCTTGAGTTTTTTTTTTAATTTTGGTGATGTTTTGGTGTTCTAGCGGCGTCTAGAGATTTGGGAGAGATAGATCCTCCTCTCGAATTAATGATCAATTGTATTTTGCTATTTTCTTTCATCTACTATTTAATCAAGAGTGTTTTTTGTATTTTTTCTCCATTAAATCCTCAAAACCTGGTTAGCGAGTTTGCTGAAATTTTGATTTCATCAGTAATTTTCTAGTTCTACGACTCTTACATATCAAATTGTTATTAGAGCCGCTTTCGAAGCTATTTTGGGCTGTTTTTGGCATTTTCCGACAGATGTTTTCTGTTCCGAACAGTTGTTTTTTTTAGTCAAAATCCGGATTTTTTAGTCTAACAAAAATCTGGGTATCGATGACGGCCAAGAAGGTGAAAGCTTTGGAAGAACGTCTGAAGGGGAAAATGAACCAAATCAAAGAAACGATGGAGGACAAAATTTCCTCCATGGAGGAATAATTCTAGGACCCATGTGCATGAGAAGCTATAGCACCATCGCTTGACCACTGACATAACAGTTGAAGAAGGATAACTTTTTGTGAGGGGAGGCAGCCACAATAGCTTTTGAGAGGTTAAGAAAGGCCATAACCACCATACCGTCATTGCCTACCAAATTTCAGTCAGGTTTTTTTGTAGTGAAGACGGGCGTTTCAGGGTATGGATTGGGAGCAGTACTCATGCACAGCCATCGACCCATTACTTACTTCAGCTAGGTCGAAGTCAGTCCACGAGAGAGAGTTGATGGTCATTGTACTAGCCATCCAGAAGTGATGGCCTTAAACTGTTGGGTCAACATTTCATTGTCAGGACGGACCAGTGGAGCCTGAAGTACTTGTTCGAGTAGAGGATGGTGACAGAGGAGCACCAAAGGTGGCTGTCAAAGTTATTGGGAAATGACTTTGAAATTCAATATAGGCCTGGGATAGAGAACAAGGCGGCGGATGCCTCATCCAGATGTATGGGGGATCTCCATGAGATGACAGTAACGACACCACTGATGTTGGATTGGGGGGTCATTAAGGAGGAAAGTGTATGGGATGAGGAGCTGAGGAGGATTATAATTAGATTTACTCAAGGAAAGAAATATCATAGAAATAGCCATCCTGGCTATTCTCTAGAAGGGGAGAGGCTACTGTACCAGGAGAGATTTGTAATGCCGAGGACATCAGTCCATATTCCACACCTACTGCAAGAGTTCCATAAGAGTGTGGTTGGAAGTCACTCGGGGGTGTAGAAGACCAATAGGAAACTAACAACAGAGTTGTGTTGAAAAGGGATGCATAAATATATGGAGAGGTGGGTAGCCAGTTATGCGGTATGTCAGATGAATAAGTATATGTCTATGGCTCCAAGGGGATTACTTCAACCCTTGGCTCTACTTGATTGGTTGTGGGAGGAGGTCTCCATGGATTTTATAGATGGGCTCCCCGATCTAAGGGGTTTATAGCGATTCTGGTGGCACTAGACAGACTGAGCGAGTATGCTCACTCCATCCCGCTACGAAATCCCTACTTGAAACTTTGAAAGTGGTAGTGGCAGTAGCTTCCATAAGAGAGGTGGTTTAATTGCATTGGATGCCAGAGTCTATAGTGTCTGACAGGGACATGGTGTTCCTCAATCATTTATGGAGGGAGTTATTTAGATTTCTGGGGACAATACTAAAAAGGAGTACAGCTTACGACCCCCCCAGATGGATAGGTAGACGAAGGTGATCAATAGGAGCCTGGAGACATACCTATGATGTTTTGTGTCAGAAACACCTCGACTTTGGGCCAAGTGGCTAGCATGGGAGGAGTATTGGTACAATACTTTGTATCATTCCACGTCTCAATGAAATTCAAGGTGTTGTACAAACGAGACCTACCTCACTTGATGCATTTTGGGCAGAACAACACTCAAGTTTCTTCAGTAGAAGAATAATTGGAGGAGAGGGATAGCTAGGGTGTTGGAAAAACTGAAAAGACATCTATTGAGAGCTCAGCAAATTATGAAGAAACGGACGGATGAGCATATGAAGGACATCCAATTTGAAGTTGGGGATAGGGTGTTCTCGAAGCTTCGACCTTACAGACAGAGGACAGTAGCTAACAGAAAGAATGAGAAGCTGGCTCCACGATATTTTGGTCCTTATGAGACATCAGAGAATATTGAAGCAATAGCTTATCATTTGAGGTTACCTCCCACTGCTACCATACATCAAGTGTTCCACGTATCTCATTTGAGAGGAGCTTTTGAGGATCACACAGCTTGTTCAGAGTTGTCGACCAAGCTGATTGAGGAATTGGAAGTGGTTTTAAAACCACTCGAGCTACATGGGGTATGTTAGGGAGGAGGGATCGAAGAAGTGCTGATTAAATGGAGGGACTCCCAATTATGACGCTACATGGTAGCTGTAAGAGAGGATGCAACATTAATTTTCATCTTTTCACCTTGAGGACAACGTGATTCTTTGGGAACAGGGACCCGTCCAGGAGGGACTGGTCCAGCTGACCCAACACTTGGGCTGGCCCCTTGTTTACAATAGGCATAAGCCTACTATTTTCTGCCCCTAGTGGGTTTCGCCCCCTCCTGTGGGGCCCATTGCTTAAGTAGAGAGAGAAGAAAAGGGATTGAGAGGGAAATCTTGAATTAGGAGGGTTGTTTAGTCTTTTTGGGAGTTATTTTTGTTGGAATTAAGGTTAGGGTTATCTTGAGTTTTTTGAATTTTGGTGGTGCTTTGGTGTTCTTGGCTCTAGCGGCGTCTAGAGATTTGGGAGAGATAGATCCTCCTTTCGAACTGAGGATCAATTGCATCTTGCTATTTATTTAATCTATTATTTAATCAAGAGTATTTTTCATGTTTTTCCTCCATTAAATCCTCAAATCCAACTTGGCGAGTTTGTTGAAATTCTGATTTAAATAGTAGATTTCTGGTTCTACAACTATTTTCCTATCACATCATCAAACTTTTATCCTACTATGTGGTGTCAGCTACATGAATCATTTTTCTCTATCGTGTCATCTAAAAGGTCAAATTCTCATTTAAATCTAATAAAGAAATGTCATTTCTAATACTTTCTAACCAAGCTTTTAGGTTTACCTCTACCCCTCTTAACCTAAGTCAGATCTAATGCATTTGCTCTGCTAATCAAGTCATCGAAAGGCCGACATTTTATTTAACCAACCCATCCAAGATTCTAATTTTATCTGCCATTGGAGCTACTCCAACTTTTTCCCATGTATGCTCATTTCGCATTCTGCCTCTAAGAGTAAAGTAATACATCCACCCGAGCATCCTTATCTATCAAACACTTAACTTAATTTTATGCTTCTCTTTTAATGGCCAACATTCCACACCATAAAGCATTGCAGATCTCACCACCATCATCTTATAGAATTTTCCTTTAAATTTGAGCGATATTTTTCTATCACACAACATGACTGATGCATTCCTTCACTTCAACCAACAAACTTAAATTCTACTAATAATATCCCCATCTATTTTAACATCACCTTGAACAATAGACCCGAGGTATCAAAAACATGTACTCTTTTTAATGACTTGATCGCCCCAAGTCACATTCTCCCCCCCCCCCCAAATCTATAACTACTAACCTTCTACTCCATATATTCAATGTTTTAGATCTAGTCAAACGAAAACCTTTAGACTCTAAGGTTGACATCTATAATTTAAGTTTTCCTTCTCCCTCTCTAGTCTTATCAACAAGAAGAATATCATCAACAAAAAGCATGCACCAGGATACATCATCTTGCAAATGTCTAGTAAGAACATCCATAGTAAAGCAAAAAGATATGGGCTTAGAGTTGATCATTAATGTAATCCAAATGAAATAGGAAAATACTTAGTCAAACTACTTTGTGTTTGAACACAAGTAACAGCTCCAGTATACATATCCTTAATGACTTGAATATAAGTATTATTAACTTCTTTCCTTTCTAAAACTCTCCATACGTCGAACAATCTTGACATATGATAAAATGACATAATTATAAAAAAATATAATACGAAAAATTATGAACACAATGATAACTTTTTTTTTTAATTATTAATAAAAAATATGTATTTTCCACTAAAGATATCACACAATAAAATATAATGCCATGTAATGTACATAAGAAGATTAAAAATAATAAAAGGAAAACAAACACGGTAAATAACAAGAGAAATGATATGGTATTAGCACCAATTATTAAAATCATAAAATTTTTTGATAACATAAACTTAACAATAAAGCAACTTCTAGTTTGGCAAGAAAAGAATACAAACAACAAGAAAACTATACAAAAAATAGAAAATATGGTTGAAGAAGTAAAGCTAAACGCATAGAGCCATCAACATGAGCCATAATACCCATAAAGCATTGCAGTCTCTTTGAGGTAGCGTCCTACACTTTTATACAGTAATTTATAAAATATTCCTTGTAGGCTATTTTATTCCCTTGATTTGATCTTGGTTATTTTTATTGCTTGGACACTAACTACTGCCAACACTGAAAAATAGTTTAATGAGGAATATATGGCATTGTTCTCTAAAGGTCCACCGTGAAATGAGTTAATACATTAAACAACAGAATGTTGAAGTTCACTAAATATGGTGCCAATGGATCAGACCTGAAGTGGAAGAAAGGACAAATTACTCATGGTCATTTTTATAGCTATGATCATCCAAAAATGTCAACTTTTAATTTCAAAAGGAAGAAACTAAATGACATTCATGGTAGATAAGATGATGAAGTAAAGGAAAATACAAAGTCATTAACACTTTACAACATCCAACATATACAATACCTGCCATGACTCTTCGCCCTTAAAAATATATAGAACATGTGTTTTCTTTACATCTGGCAAGACTGTTTTGTTCTCTTCTCCTTGACAACGAAAATAAACAGTTGGTTTTGAATGGAGCCATTCATGAGCATTGAAAATTTCAATTGAACCAAGTGTAACAACATTCACTGAATTACTTCCTGCAGATGTAATAAACCACTAAAAGTATTTTAGAAAAAGAAAGCAGTTTATAATCTGAACATCTGAATACTAAAAGAGATAATGGAAGGAGGCGCTACTTCAATTCATATTCATAAAGAAATGATAATACATCCCTCACTACTCATAGCTACCTGAATGTTTTCATGCAACCAACATATAGCATAAGCAAAAATCCGAATAAATGACACAAACCAACAAAATATAAAATTGCATATTGATTTACAAAATTAAATCAAAACCATCCTACAAGAACTTTATTGTCGGCATGTATAAAAAAGAACAAATTTTACATCATCTACACTCTACAGCGGCAACATTAGTTAATCAGGAGGTTGTTTACACCAAGTGTACTGAAGAAATTAAATAATAGATAGCAAAAATTATACGACTGATGTGCTTCTTTTATACTTCAACGAATTTCATATGTCCTATGCAACAAAATGTTTTAAAAATCTATAATTGAAGGAATAAAAAACAGATGCATCAACCAAACCATTCAAATAAGAAACCAATCTAAACCATCCTACAAGAATCATTTCTGCTAGTTAAAAAAACAAGTAAACAACCATCCATCTTCTGTTATGACATAAACGAACACCCAGAGAACCGAAGAATTAAGCATTAAACGAAATATTAAATCATGGCAATTTCTCAATCAGCCATCAGAAAGGAAAGATCCGTTAATTAGCTTAAAGATCATCGAAACGACATGTCATATTCATGAATTAAAAAACAAAAAAGTTTTTGTCTATCGCTCACCCGTGATTGAACAAACAACAAAGAGAGGGAAGAGCGCAGAAATCAAGATCCCCGAAGGCAGCATATATTCTGTTCTCCTATCACGCGCGCGCCACAGAGAAAGAGAGAGAGAGAGAGAGAGAACAGGAATAGGTAAGACAACTTCAGCGGGATAGAATTGCTGAAGAGGAGAGATCAAATAAAGAATAGAAAGCAGAGGCGGATCGAGGAAGACGGAGAACACAGAAAGCTTCGATTACGTTTTCTTATAGTTTCTCCTGGCCAGGTTTTTGACCTCGGAACTAATTGAAGAAAATAGGCTTGGGGAGGAGAGAGAATAGAATAGAATCCTTCTTTGAAGTTTTAAAGGAAAAATAAAATGAACTATTTTTTAGCTGATTTGCCACCTAAATAATAATTTTATTTCATATTTATCATTCTTATAAAAATTAGGCTAAATTATTTCATATTTATTATTTTATAAAATTAACTCACTTCATCTTAATACATTAGTTGAGAGTTTTGACTATCAATTAAGATGCCCTAAATCGAGATTAATTATTATATGCGAGCCGGAGACCAATTATAATGTGTCACGTCACCCCTTCGTTGGGTACCGCGGCTCGGTATCGCTAACGTGACTGCACTTGATTCATCTCCAGACGTAGAGCTGCAACCGGCATCCGAACAGAATAATTTCTCCTAAATTCAAGTCTTGCGTATGTGATGTGTGTGAATTTGTCTTAATTATCTAAATGTTTAAATAAAAAAATATAAGACGGGATCGAATTCAACTTAGATATATTGCTAAATAATTGAAGCAAGTTAGATAAATTGGAGACCTTTAATAGATTTTTGCGATTAATGTTAAATATGTGAAGTCACTTTAAAAAAATAAATAGCTGATAATTTCAACATGATCATTAAAAAAAAATTAGGGTTCCATTAGATGCTCCAATTTTGAGTTTAAAGTGTGGGTTAATATTTTTAAATAGTGAATAAAATGGCAAAATTATTACTTTTTTTGATTTTTTTTATTTATTCAGTATTTTCAATTTGTCTAAAATGATCTTTTACACTTGTAGTAGTTTGGTTCAATACCATAATTTACACAATGGCCTAAATAATAGTAAAAAAATTAATTTTTATTTATTTAATTGAGATAATACTACTAAAAAATCAATGATAATTTCCTGTAAATTTAGTCTGCATGCGAAAGGAAAAAAAAATTGGGTGATGACAATAAATATGGGCATTGTTATTTTAAAACTCTTGAATTTAATTTAAAATGTGTACTAAAATAATAGATTTATTATTTATATATTTTATTCACGTCAAAATAAATTTAGGGGCTATTTGTTTAAAAAGAATGCAATGTAAAAAAAAAAATACTTTTAAGTTGTTTAAATGAGTGTAAAAAGAGTGCATAACTTTATTTTTTTGTTTGATTTGAAATAAGATGAATATAATGTTAAATATAAAAAGATCGTGGCTAGCAGTGGCGAGTGGCGCCTGGCAGTAGAGGGAGGCAGCTGATAGAGGGCAGAGACCCTTCGGTAGGGGAGGCAGCATTGGTTGACAGCGACGACGATGGCCAACAAATGGCAACGACAGTGCAGTAGCGATGTATTTAGAAATCGCCCAAATATGAAGAATTTTAAATACACCCAAATACACTAACTAGCATATTTAGAATACACTCATTTTACACTCTGCATTCTTTATACTTTAAATCAAACATTAATATTTTCAAAACTTCTATATTTAAAATACTTAACATCCTAAATGTGACAAATCAAAAAGCCCCTTAAGAGATTTAGAATCTACCATGACCAAAACTTTGGCAAAAAAATCTCTATCTAATTTTTCTCTAATTTAAAATATGAAAAAAAAAAAACTTCAAAATATATTGATGAAATCGGTGATATATCTGAATTCTAATCTATAAATAAGAAAAAATCATAAATTTTTTCACACATTACAGAATTTTAAAGCCATCCTACCACATTCTACATAGAATATCCTTATGTAATTTTCTTAAGTAGATTTTTGGTGATATAATCCATTCCAAACTATATCAACAAGAGAAATTTCATAGAGAAACAAATGCAAAATCATAGTCCATACAAGCAACGTCTTAAGTACAAGAATAAGAAAGCTATCTCAAATAAAATCAGAGTCATAAATTAGGCTTCGTTTGTAATTGCTTCTTAAAACTTAATTTTTGTATTAAAAAGTCACTTTAAGAAGCAGAAAGAAAGCTGTCACAAACAAAACCTTAATCTATAAGCTAAAGTTAGGTTTCGTTTGGGACGGCTTTCTTATTGTTTTTTAAAGCAGCCTTCTAATATAAAAATTTTAATTTTTAAACTAAAAAACTGTTTTAAGAAGCAATAAAAAAATCGTTCCAAACGAAGCCTTAACCTAATCTTCATTGAATACCTTATACTCTAACTGATAAGCTTTGGTGAAGAAGGAAGGCCAGCACAGATAAGTTGACATAACGCAGCTAACAGTAGAGGCACCAATTACCATATTCATGACAACAATCTGGAGCTGAATAGCTTTAAGGGGAGAAGCTCCACCCATGATGAGTCCGGTCATAGCACCTGGAAGAGAGATAAGGCCTACTGTTTTGGCATTATCCAAAACAGGGGATAATGCAATGATGAGAGATCTCTTCACCTGATGAAAAATGGCCTGGCGTGGTGTTGCACCAAGAGCAAGCGCTGTCTCCACCTGTTAAAATAGAGCAAACGTTTAGTAATCTTGAGTTGAAGTAATGAAGCATTTTGTTTTCTGAATTTTATCTGATTAAGATTTCGTTTGGTACGATTATACTGTTTTTTTAAATAATTTTTTAGTACAAATATTTTTTTATTAAAAAGTTGATTTAGAAAGCAATAAGAAAATTATCCCCAACAAAGCATAAGACTTCGTTCGGGATAATTTTCTTATTATTTTGTGAAGTTGTTATAAAGAAAATAAATTTTTAAGGGTATTATTGAAGAATGCAACTTTATAATACAATTTTTTTTTAAAAGTAGCAAAAAAAAAAAGACCAAATAGAAATTATAATTATGGTATGAAAAGTAAGGCAATAAAAAAATAATCTCAAACCTAAATCATTTTTTAATCCTAATAGTTAATTTCATGATACATGGTGTATGCTTTTTGCTGACGATATTCTTCTTATTGATAACACTAGAGAGGGAGTCGAAGGTAAACTTGAATTATAGAGGTCAACCTTAGAATCTAAAGACATTCGTTTGAGTATATCAAAAACTGAATATATGGAATATAATTTTAGTAATAATAGATCTAGAGGAGGGATTAGATCAATTTTTATTAAAATTTATAAATATAATTCTATGTATTAATTAGGTTTTATGTTTAAATCATTAGCATCAAATAAATAATTAGTTGAACACAATAAAGCTCGACTGTGGCTTTGAACTGTATTAAAAAAAAAACAAATAAACAAAGTTGAACAAGATTTTACAATTTAGGCCATGTTCAAGTTTGACTCTAACTCCATATGAAAATAACTAAAGAAGTTTCAATAAGACAATACTTGGCGCGATTCAGTTTATTTACAATCCTAATGACAACTACAATTTTCACAATCAAACTCTAATAACATCTTCAAAATTAACAGCATAATATAATCATCAATTGGATATATGAAGTTGTACAAAATCACATAATTTTTAATAAATCGATCCTTTTTTATTTTATATTCTTTTTCGCTCTCATTGATTAAATTATGTTTCACTTATTCCCAAGACTTGCAGTAAAAATAAGAATCAGGTCTGGGATGTAGCAGTGAGAGTGTAAGACAAATGCCTATCTTGGCAAAAGGGTCTCATCTTGAAAACATTGGATTGTTAACTAAACAGAAAAGGAAAACAGCATAAATATAAGTCATCAAATTTAGAAAGCTAGAAACATGGACTGACCACTAGCTGGTAAAGTTTACTACGTTTGTATAACTACAAAAAATCAGATCAAAGGTAATTGAGTCTGAAGAAAAATACGAAGATATGAAAGGACTATCTAAAAATTTTATAGCTTCCCGTTTCTAATATAGTGAAGAGTCTTAGATATGAGAATAAATCAAAACTAACTATACAATATAAATAAAATAGGAGAATACCCCTAAAGGCACCAGCAGCTATGGGGCACATGGGTTGCGACCGAGGGCTTAAGCGAGACAATCTAAGGGTTCAAAATCATTAATCTATATGCCCAAGAATTCCTACACGCGGGTCTCATCATAAGAGGGCGGGGGTAGTAGGTCCCATAGTTTTCAACACTCTCCCTTAAGCTAGATGGTATAAGTCTACCATTCTAAATTTTCTTATAATATTTTTGAAAGGGGAGTTATAAAGTGCTGTGGTGAATATGCTAGCAAATTAAATTCCTATTGGAAGATATGAAATGCAAATTAATCTAATCTCTAATTTCTCTTTTATGAAATGAATAGCGTTATACCTACACCTGTTTGGAACAATCATGCTATGCTAGCTTGTGAACAATGCTCATGGTAGATTTATTGTCATAGTACATCTTAAGCTCTTCTCTTCTAATTTTTAAAACTGCTAAAATTATTTTTTATCCATTCAAGCTCATGATACCTTAGGCAATTGTTTTGAATTCATATACAACACTGGATCTTGAAATAATAAGTTGCTTCTTGCTTCTCCATGTTATAAGATTTCCTCTCAAAATTATAATTCATGGGCCTTAAGCGAGGCAATCAAAGAGTTAAAAGCCATTAATTTGTGTGCCCAAGGATCCCTACTATGATTGGTAGGTATGCGGGTTCCACAATAAGGGGTATGAGCGAGTGCAATAGGTCCCATGGTCGTCAATAGAGTACCTTCAATCTAAGTAGTTTATTAGAATATGTGAAAATAAATATGTTTTGAGATATAAATTATCAAAGAGATGATACAATGTGTAAAAACAAAATATGTTTTTTTATTTTAATGATGTCAATTAGGGATGCGAGTGATCCGAATTCGAGAGCCAATCCAGTTTCAACTTAAATATATAAAAGCGGGCTCAAAATCAACCAATAGATCAAGATGACTCAAGTTCGAGTTAGTTTGGCTAGAATCAGCCTAATTTTTGAGCTAGCTCGAAATAATTTATTTATCTCATTTTAAATTTCCTAAAAAATATATTTAATATGAATTTAGGTATATGCAGAACTTGGTTTGATCTCAAATCGGCTAGGTTCAACTCAAAAGTAGCATGAAGATCATATCCAGAAATTTGATGCTGGCTCACCTCATTTCATTTGGATCAATACAAGCAAAATTTGAGCAAAAAATCAATTCAGTTTTCAAACTGAATCGAATGGCAATCAAAGGTCTTGTACGAAAGAGATTTATGCAGCAAGCTATAATCATTTTCTTAAATAATAAACAGAGCAGGACAAACCAGGTTCTTTTGAATTTTGAGATCTTCTCGAAGCTTCTTCATGGTAACTCCAGTAACAGTCATCGCATTACCAACCATCATGCCTGAAACTGGGATTATGTAACGTGGCGTGAAGGGAAAAACATTCAGCACAACAAGCAAGAGCATAGTTAATGATGTTCCAGCCAAAATGGATACCCCTGCTATGTACTTTCCACGAGGAACATGCTTAGAACGTTGGCCTGCTGTATACCCAGCAACTAAAACCTGCAAAATGGACAGTAGATGTATCAAAAGATGTGGAACAGTTGGGTTAATCTGTGGACAAGGTAAAGGAATAATTAAGGTGATGTGTCAATGCACTCGACTTAAACGAGAAGTACAATTTCAACCGCAATTGCAACAACATGCAAGAGACAAATTGATCACAATTAGGCTTCGTTTGGTTTTTCCTCTCCTTTTGTAAAAGGTAGTTTTAGAAACATTGGTTAAGAGAATAGAGTTTTCTAACGGAGAATCAAATATCAAAAAACTTCTCAAAATAGTAGAAAAATGAAGTTTCCCTAAAAAGCATTTCTATAAAAGCTCCCATCCAAACAGCGACACAAAAATAATTTCGCCGTTTCTAAATTAAAAAGATTAAAAAATACCGAAACAAATGAGGTCTTAATTTAGCACGCTCAGACCACCTGTTTAATTGGGGCTTATGATAAGTCATTGCACTTAACTAATTAACTTTTGTCCTTCAAAGAGAACACATTATACAAACTTAACCATGGTTCGACCTTACCACTAAGGTAGCCGTGAGAGTGTGATGCAAAGTGAGAGCCAATATTTGCAGGTTATTTCAATAAAAATGTTATGAGAATTTTACTTTATTTCAATTGGCTAATTTTTCTTGTTAAAAATGAGGGCGTCATTTCTATCTTGTATCTGAGGAAATAGAGTTATAATTATCTGCAATCAAAACCATAAGAAAATCAATGAAAATTACATAAAGACACAAACATCATTTGGATAAGGCATTATAAATTATATACATTTTTGCATGCTGACCACTTGATCATCTATGATTTTATTCTTTTTTTTTTTTTAATCTATGATTTTATTCTTCTTCACTCTCCACGTTTAAATTAGGTTTTGTCCATTTCCCAACAACTTAATTGTCCTAGTTACTTTATCATACAATCCTCAATTCTATTGTTTATTCATCTGTGGCCTAATAAAAATGTTTAGCAACCAGTTAAAAAAATAGGTTTAAAAACTTATATTTAGGGTTTAAAAGTTTCTCTCTTTACTTTTACGAGGCAAGATAAAGCTACTTATTCAACTTCTTCAAATTATGTGAGAGGGAATTTTATCACTCTTCAAAATCACAAAGTTTCATATTAGCCTTAGCCTGATAGTTTACAATAGAGGATGTACAAACTTAGCTGACCTAAATACTCTTATCATGGAATGAAGCTATACTCAAAACAAAATATAGTGAAACAAGTTAAAATGTTTTGGAAATTATAAATTTTGTAACTACCACTCATATGTTATATGCAACTACCACCCATATGCTAAATTAGTTTCAACCATTCGACGAAGAACTTCATAACTCATGCTCAAGTGAACTTAATGCAATGAGGTTTATATAACGCAACAGTCTTTTTAAGCTCTTGCAATGTTCGACCACATCAATCAATCTTGATGAAGCATATGATTAGAACTAATTTCAGAATATCAGCATAAACCCAATCATCTAATTTAGATCGTTGTTGGCACCAATAAAAATCTTTGGTATAGATTTGACCATTCGATTTAGATATCGATCAGCACTAATCTCAAGGACTAGGAACTTCATCGTCATTAGAAGCGCAAGGATCCAACAAGAAGATCAAAGGTAACAGGCAAAGTTTGCACCTTTCAATTGACCCTCGATCAAAGAGAATTTTAGTTTGGCATAAATCTCAAAAGAGAACTCATTAATCCACCATATAATTTTCCAATAAACCAAAGCACCGTCATTCAAGCACTTATAAATACCCCCAAAGAGGGCAAGGGCAAGGTAAAGGGCTCTCCACTCTCTAATTATTTCATCCCAAAGGATAAACTATGTTGAATCGATTTTAACTGATTCGCTTCCTAATTCAATCACTTATTTGACTACTAGAGGTTCTTTCAGGTAAAAAAATCCGAGAGTTGGCCTGCTAACCTTTTGCTTCAGGTGATTGTGTGCAAAACAAAGTGTTGAACTCAACACGATCCTCCAATCCAAAACCTAGGGGCATTGAAGATCTTCTGGCACACAACAAGGGTATTCATGTTCTTACCCGCTAAGCTGGATTGTACTTTTTTTTTCAAGATTGCTTGGGAGCTATAGTGGTTACGCAGGATTTTCATACTGCATCAGATTCTCTTTAGTTCAACCATATCCACCTCTTCAAGCCAAATCACTAAATTGAGATAGCAACCTACTGCACTCAGGCTCACAAGGCTCAGATAAGGTGACTCTAAATCCAAATGGGCCTAATAAACTCCCTAGTCCCCATGATCTAGTCGGAAACATTACATTTCCAGTCCTAAATCCTCATCAAAGTCGAAATAAGTAAACAACCAATCATCTAAAACAGAAATCTAGAGAAGCCTGACCATGAACAAGTAGGCAAGCACGATCCATCCAGCATTCTTCTGCGTAAAGATAAACTCAAGGACGAATCCAATAACGGAAAGCTGAAGGAAAGTCCGGGCGATAGAATACACCATCTCCCACTCCAGTCCCAGCCTTTGCACAAAGGAAAGCGCCACCGCCATCGCCACCACCGCCGTCGCCGCAGCCGGCTTCAGCATGCCACGCAGAAACTCCGACCAGAAGGAAGAATCGTATACCTCCATGTCGCCGTCGTCCTCCTCCCTCGAATCCAAATCGGGAAGGACTCGAAAAAGATGTCGAGACGTACATTCTCCGGCCGATGGCGAAGGGTGTTTATGGAAGCTAGTGATGAGGCGAGCTCATCCAGGGGAGGCTACGAAGGCCAAGGGGTTATTGGAATATTCGGTTCAATATTTTTCAAATAATAACATTTATTATCAAAATAATATATTTAAATTATTATTATAAAATATTATTTAAAAATCAATTATATTTTAAACCTTAGCTATCATTTATATAATATATTTATGATTTTTTTTTAAATAAAAGTATATCAAAGAACCACTAAATTTTGTTAGAGGGTTTATACACATGACCATCCTTTTATTTATTTTTTAATTTTAAAATTCATTTCTATCACTTTAATTTATAAAATTTGTTATTTACCCTTCTTTTCTTATATATAAATGATAGCCCATCTCTAGCAAAATAATTATTCAAAATAATCCAATTTATTAATCTTGTAAAAATTAATCTTTTGATGAAAAATAATAATATTTATTTTTCCATATATAAATAAAAGGGTATTTAGAATGCAATATTTTCAAACAACTCTATTGAAAACATTAGCCATTACATTTAAATCCAAATTTTACTGATTTTAAGCTTGTTTTAAAAAATGGAGATAGAAAACACAACAAAAATAAATTTGAAGTAAAACTATAGGAGAATGCAATGAATTTTAACTTTTTTTTGTAATTATAAGAAAGTATTTAGCTACAAGTGCAATAAATATATCATTTTTAATTGATCCAGATTTTCTTTGGAAAAGTTTTTTATTACTTTATTGTTTACATCATAAACATAATTCTGTTTGATTCTTATTTTTTCATTATTTTAAATAAATTTTTATACTGAAAATTTACTTTCTCCAGCAACTTACCAAAAGAAATCTAAATCAACTGAATTATGATAAGTATGTGAATACTTTTTGACCTGCTAAATTATATTTCTGCTAACCTGTAGAGCCTTCACAATAATTTTTCAAAAAAAAAATCTATAATACTAGCAAAAATTTTTATTTTGTTCACAGTAATTTCATAATAATTTTTGCATTCAGTTTTTTACTCGAACCCTAAGGTTTCGTTTTGGACGACTTTCTTACTGCTTCTTAAAGCAACTTTCTAGTACAAAATTTTTAATTTTTTTAAATAAAAAACTATTTTAAAAAGCAGCAACATAGCCGTACCAAACGAATCCTAAGTTAATTTACCTTTAAAAAATCATGTGACAGACAAGTAAAAAATTCAATGACTATTTGTCATCTTTCTTTGGCTTTCTGTAACTTTCTTCAATGTGTTTTGCTTCTGAAGACCATTCCTTGAAAAGCTTCTTTATGTTTGGGACATTATAGTTCTGAGCAACAAAGATTCCACAGCCAATTCCCATTAAAAATGAGAAGCTATTCGTGAATATCCCCATCTCAATTTGCACGCCTCGGAAGAAGAAATCTTTTGCTGCCAATTCAAAGAAGAATATGATTGTTGAGACAGATGATGAACAATAGGCTGATTCAAGACAAGCTATTACTGCATTAAGGCTTCATTTGTGACGGCTTTCTTCCTGCTTCTTAAAGCGGATTTTTTGTACTAAAAATCCGCTTTAAGAAGCAGAAAAAAAGCTGTCCCAAACGAAGCTTAAATCACTGTAAGTTGGACTACAAAGCAGGCTGATTAAAGACATTCTGCTATCAAATTTTCATTTATTAGAGAATCCATTTGAATCTGCAACAGAGCTAATTTACCAAGAAAAAAAGTATCATACAGAAAGCTATCAACGGCAGAATAAATCAGAACATAATTTTTTGCACAAAATTATTGGAATGGTAACTATGAAGTTATACTTATGGTTGACACAACACAGCCTGAAGCCTTAACCAGGTTTGGGAATAGGCAAAACCCCATTCAAAGAAAGATAGCTAACATTAATAGAAAATACAAAAAAAATAAATGCAAAAAATACAAAATTTTATTAAAGTTTGCGCAACTTGTGCAATTACAACTCAAATTTCTCGATGATGCTCTCCTCTTCATAAAGAATAATCTAAGCAACTGAAAATATAATAAAATTTTCAAAACTACTTTAATGAAATAGCCCTCAAATTCTCAAAATCATCTGCGACTAAGGTTTCGTTTGGGATAACTTTCTTACTGCTTTTAAATTCTTTAAAAAGTAGTAAGAAAGCCGTCCCAAAATGAAGCCTAAATCTGAGCATCTTGTTTTTTTGTAGGACAAGAAAAATTAGGCAACACAACTTAATCAGCTAGAATTGTTGATACATTTAAGTTGAAACTAATCAAATGTAAGTTTAACCCAACATAATAACCATCTCGATCAACTCAGTCAACCATTTTAGTCAATAAGAGAAAATAAATAAAATCAAACAATAACAATAACATCAAGTATTTATCCCACTACATGGGAAAAACAAAATCAAACAAAAAAGAAATTAATAATTTACACTGGCATTCACATAACACAATTATAATAATCTTTAGTTTCTAGAAATAGTTTGTAACCTTTCAAAATTAAATTTCAATGAGATTAATAGAGTTGATTAAGATCACAACACAATCAATTGATTCACAAGGGATTTGTTGATCAATTTTATGATGGGATGAACCCATCATATAATTTATTGTGATACTCCAACAATGACAAATCTACTCTCCACCTCTAGTTTTGCTCTACCATAGCCATCCTCTCACTCATTGCCCTAGAGCTCATCTGCAAATTTGTTGTTAAGTGTTGCAGAGATGAGGATGCTTAGGTGGATGAGTGGCTTTACCCTTAGATATATGATACGAAATGAGCATATACGTGAAAAGGTTGGAATAGCGCCAGTGGAAGATAAGATTAAAGAGAGTCGCATTAGATAATTTGGTCACATAAAACGACGGCCTTCTGATGACCCGGTTAAGAAAGTAGAGGTATTAGATTTGACTTATGTTAAAAAAAGTAGAGTGACCTAAAAAGACTTGGTTAGAAAATATTAGAAATAATCTTTCTTTATTAGATTTAAACGAGAATTTAACTTTTAACATGACACAATGGAGAAAAAGGATTCATGTAGCCTACCACACGTAGTGGCACAAAGGCTTGATGTTGAAGTTGATGTTGTACTCTGCTACTAATAACAGTAACAACACTGCCTTAACCACTCTTGCTCCTCTACAACCTCTCTTTTTATAATAAATTATTTCTTATTTTTATTGGATTCCTAATGCAAGTTAGGAATTGAATTATGGAGAAATTTTAAAGTTCAAATTAACTGAAACTAGTTGTTCTTTAGTTAATTCCTATAGATTTTGCATAGCATCTTATTTAAGGTCATTTAAAAAGTATAAATTAGATTTCCGTTACATTTTTGAACAATGCATATTAAATGAAATTTCGAGATCCCTCTCTTGAAAGCGTACTTGCTGGATGTGAGTTTTTTTAATATTTTATAGGTGTTAAGGGGAAGACTCATACAAATGTGAGGTATAATTCTTTCTTTTCGAGTAATTTCTAATATTATTCTTGTTTTTTTAATTGATTAATTGTTGTTTTACGTGATCGTTGAAATTTAATTAAGTGTAATACATGCAATATTTTTATTCTTTAAAGTGTGAACTTAATTAATTGTTAATTTTATCATTCACCAATATTTTCTGATAAAATTCCAAATTTTGGGCGATCATTAAATTCTCTACTAATGTACAAAGTTATTACTTCCCAGAAATTACAAGTGGCATACTTTTGCCAAAATTATGAGTTAATACCCTAGAGTAATATATTAGGAGACATAAAACTCATCATTAATACCACCATGATAGATAAAAAGTCTAAACAAAATGAGGAATGTATTAATACCACCATTAGGAGACGTAAAACTCACCATTAAAGAAATAATCATGATAGATGTTACGAGGACTTCACCAATGAAAATTATGATAACCATTAACGACAAGTCGACAACCCTATAATATAATGAGGTCATAACAAGGAAAATTGAGGTTGATAATAATAATGTCGCTTACAAGGAGAATATATCCTAAAGCTTTATCTAATTAGGTAAAGGCTATGTATAATTTCTTTGATTGATAAACTATAAAAAGAATTATGCATTTAAATTTGAGAAACTAAAACTTTTTGGTCAAGCAAAGAGGTATTAGATAGGCATAGAACAATAATGAGAACGCTTAAGCCATAACCTATCATGACATGATTTAAAAAGAAATTGTTACTAAAAGAAGAAACTTACTCGTATATAACCAAGATTGACTGCCCGATGAGAACCCGCCCAGTTGCTATGGAAGATTTACCGCACGGGTCTTGGCTATATTTGATCTTTGTACCCTTCACGAGGCACAAGTAAAAATATTTCAGGTGATGAGGATGATCCCAATAGGTTTAGAGAATAAACAAGAAATTATGACTGTAAATTATTTATGAACAAATTTGAAGAAGTGTTGTTAAATTCTGAAACTACAAAGGATCCAAAAACAATGCTTTGTAGATTTAGAATTGGCTTAAGACCTAAACTCAAAAGATAGATGACTAGCCCTAGTATCAACTCATTTGAAGAGGCCTTTCAAATAGCTTTGGGTATTGAAATATAAAAATATTATTCACCCAAAAGAACCTCTTCAAGAACAGGATATTCCTAGAACTTTCACAATTTTAAAGGGTGTGCTAGTCCTACCCAGACTTATAATAGCACATTGCCGCAAATGTGAAAAGTTCAAACCTACTTGAAAAGGTTACTTCATTATAGAATAAGCATAAGAAGGTGAATCTTATCAATTCATTATCAATGAAAACACCATTCAATGCCTACCATCAATAGGTGTTAACTTAAGAAGTACTATGCATAAAGATGCCCCCTTCAAGTTTTGGTTTTTCTTTTCATTCAAAATAAATGTTATCATTATATCATATTGTTCTTTGGTGGACAATGCACTTAAAAAATTATTTACATTGAAGTTAATAATAATATTCCTTGTGGATTGTTTCTTTAATGTAATGATTGTGGTGTACTTTTTCCTGGTGTTACAAACTCCTTTGTGTGAATAAGGAAATATTTTTGCTTGGCATATACACTTAGTTCCCAATTTAGTTCAATTTTGAGCTAAGTTTGAGTCAACAAAACCTAAGTGTAGATCATATATACAATCAATCCCATGTTTAACATGATTACAAGTTGAATCTAGTTCAATTAAACTCAAATGTAGATTCAAATTTCTTCCCCAACTTCTCTCCTCACAAACAGAGCCTAGAATAACAAAACTTAAACACAAAATATATATCCTCCCTGATTTTGTCGCTTGAATGGGCCCAAGTTACCAAAGTCAACTTTTAATCGAAATATCTTCCCCAATTAAGCTCCTTACAAGCTGAGTCGAAATTAATAAAACCTAAACACAAGTCTATATGAATCCTCTCTAGTTTGTTCATTTGATTGGGTTGGATCGCCTATATGAATCCTCTCTAGTTTAGTCATTTGATTGGATTGGATCATCAAAACTCAAAGTTTCGTAAAAGTGAAGTGACGCAAATTATAGTGTTCTGGTTTAATCTTTCGATTAGATTTAAGATATCAAAACCCAAACATAAATCTCTGCAAACCAATTTTTTAACAACTCAAGTCAACTCATTTAACTAAACAGTCTGAGAACTGAGCCTAAGCATAATGCTCACTAAGTCCAATGATTGAGTTTGAAGGTTAACTCTTAGTTCAACAAGCTTTAGGGCTGAGTTTGCAAGAATTTTGAAATCACACACCTATTGGTCCAGTTATCGAGTTGATTCAACACACCCTTACAATTAAGCTACCACCACTTCAAATTTCAACAAGCCCAAAAATTTAAAAATGAAGACCAAAATTCTTTCAAGGTTAACATGTCAAGGATAAGCCCAAACATAAAGCTCAACAAGTTCAAAGATGAATGTCGAGTGTTTTGAATAGATTCAACACAACTCAGTGGTCGAGTTGGCATCTACTCCTAGTTCATCAATTACGAAGATCAAACCTGAACATTGCCCTCAGTGGTTGAGTTGGCATCTACTCCTAGTTCATCAATTACCAAGATCAAACCTGAACATTGCCCTCTCACCTCTCTCAGTTAAACGTGCCAAAGAAAAAGCCCAAGATTTATCCAGTTCAATAATCCATAAAGCCAAATAGGTTACCTACCAATTCTGAGATTCAAAAGCCAAACCTACACAAAGTTTAACACACAAGATCAAAATTGAATTGGTAATTTCCCCAATTATGAGGTTCAAGGTTGAGCTTAAACATATAGCTCAGCATGTCAGAGCTGGAAGGACAATTCGAGCTGGAAGGACAAAAGATAGAATTGGTACCCTTCTTATTCATAAACATGAAAGCCGAGTTGGGGAAATAAAATTTCCTAGCTTCAAAACCTAAGGTTGTGTTTTGTTTGATTTACAAATTTGACCTCATTATTAGTATACGCAATCATATGATGCATTTTAACACAATTAATAACATACAGATTTGACATAAGTCAACTTCATCCTACCTTAGTTGATTTTAGCACATATACTATGCTTATATGCTAACTTAAGGAACTTTCTTGGCTCGTTTATAGAGGTATATGTTAATGCCATGTTGATGGAGATCCGAGCTTGATTTTTACCCTCTTGAGATTCTAGAAAAGAAAAAAAATTGAAGTAGGAGTTTTCAACTCAGCTTCATCCTAATCTTTAAGTCAGCTCACAGACCTACCGGTCAAGTTATTGGGTTGATTCAACGAGCCCCTATGACCAATCTAGCACCCCTTCAAATTTCAACAAGTCTAAAAGACTACAGTTCCACAAGTTCAAAGATCAATCACAAATCTTTTGAAAAGATTTAAGACACTCCAATGGTTGAATCAGCTTTCACTCCTAGTTTATTAATTACAAAGATCGAAACAGAACATTTCCCTTGCCTCTCTCAAGTTAAGCATGTCAAAGATCAAGCCCAAGTTTTATACAACTCAATAGTTCATAAAAGCGTAAAGCCGATTTGGTTGCCTACCAGTTTTGATATTTAAAGGCTGAACCTAAACATAAAGTTTAACACAAATGATCGAAGATTGAATTAGTAATCCCCCAATTATGAGGTTCAAAGGTTGATCCTAGACATATAGCTCAACATGCCGAAGAACGGAGTGTTGACCCGTAACAACATAGCAACCTAACCCCACGGTTAGGGCAGAAACCACCTCAGTCCACGACAGACTACCCGCGATCTCGCACAGTGGTCGCACATAGAAACGCTCTCAGAACGACAAAAAAAAAACGCAAGCAAGGAAGATCGAGGACTTACCTCTCAATCGTTCTGCTGCGCCTCCAACCTCCGGTCGTGCCCTAGAGTTGCGACCGTCGACTCACCTCAGACGAAAGAAGCCCAAGCCGCACACAACTTCCGATCGGCCTCTTTCGCCACTGCCCTAACCGACTGCCGCCAACCTTCACTGCTTAGACCGGCCTCCAAATTATATAATATAAATAATATAATATTATATTTATTTATATAATATTATGTTATATTAATTTATATATATATATATATATATAGACTTGAAGACCTTTTTATGGGATCGATTCGCTCTACCAATCTCCTCGCTGTCGATTTAATTCGGCCGAGTCGAGCACTCTCTTAATTCCCAGCATCGAGGAGGGGACGCCGGAAGACTGCCGAAATTTACTCGAAAACCATGGAGTTAGCCAAAATTTTGTAAAGATTGAAAAATACTTAAATGACCCTCACATAATTGATTAAAAAAATAAAATTTTATTATTTTTTAATCAATTTAAAAATAAAGAAAAAATGATCTGAGCTTAAATTGATGAATATAAAGGACTTAAGTTAAATTTTGAACCAAAAAATAGCACTCAACATCTTTGCAGCTAGGGGTGTCAATATATGACACGACCCGAAAACCCGACCCTAACCCAACACGAAATTTTCGGGTTCGGGTCAACCTGAACTCGAAACGGGTCCGGTTCGGGTTAAAGTTTTCAACCCGTTTGAAAAAACGGGTCGAGTCCGGGTTGACCCGGAAACCTAATATTGGCCCGGACTGACCCGAAAACCCAATCAGCTCAGCCGTTCGCGGTCCGTATCATCCCTTGTCACGTCAGCTCCGCCATCCACTTCTCTTCTTTGTCTCATCACATCGCATCAGTCAGACGTCCGCGATTGACGACTCCGCGTCATCCCGAATTCTCGCCATCAATTGTCTCTTTCCCTTCACCTTATGCTGTCCACGAGAGTCCAGACTCCAGACAAACTGTCGTTCGCATGCCCTCAAAGGCTCAGTCTGTTCAGACTTTAAAATTTCGCATGTCGTCGGTCAGTTGCTGACTCGACGTCGCATTTTCCACTGCCGCCGTGCCGACTGGGCTCCCATTCCGTCGTTGTCTAGTCCTGTTCCAGGCCTTCCGACATTCTATCGTCGTTTCCAACGTCCATTGAGTCCGATTTCGTCCGCAGTTATCGACGTCCTAAGCTGTAGCCCTCGAATTCATCCCGTTAAATTCAATTTAGCGGGTCGTGTCGGGTTGACCCGAACCCAAAGCGGGTATGGTTTGGGTCCAAAAAATCGACCCGTTTATAAAAATGGGTCGGGTTTGGGTTGACTCGAATTGTGCCGGGTCAGTTCCGGGTTCAACCCAAACCCGACCCATGACCCGAAATTGACACCCCTATTTGCAGCATACTTTTGTGAAACATACTATGCTCGAATTTGAGAGACATAATTTATCAAAACATTATTTTATAAGAGTGATTGGTGGTGCAACAATACTTATGCTTGAAATATAGTAACGCAAAATCATTAGTCCTTGTATTAATACACACTTACTATAGACAATGCTGATACAAAATTTCATTTTTATGAGTAACCCCATGTAACTCAAGAATGTCACAAAATGGTTTACAAAGGATAGGATTTTTTATTGGGGTCTAAACCCTCAAATCAAGCATGAATTTCTAATTAATTAGAATCTATAAAATGAGAGGAAGGTAAAGTATTTTCATTTGTCTAAACCATTAAACAATTGATAGTGCACCTACTAATGGTTTATAAGGTAACTTGTGCTAATGACAAGTGACACAATCTTGTTTCAAAAAAAAATCAAGGAAACTAACAACTGATTTTGACTTAAGTTGATTATTCAAGAAAAAAAAATTTGAAAACAATGTTTTTGAGATTACATGAAATCAAAGCATATTGATTTGATGCATCTTTTAGCCAAATCAAGATCATGCCACTATAGTCTTTGATTGAAAACATTTATCCTGCATCTCTATCTGTCTTAGCAATGTATGATTGAAGATGGTTCTTTAAGAAATTTGAGAAATTCTATTCAAACTAAGAACCTTGGAGCTGTCTTTAGACTCTTTCTATTGGATAAATATCTCCTAACAGATAAACAATAGTTTTAAGAAGATCTATTCAAAGGGTTATGTCAATGCCAGGAGATGTCACCTTTGATTCAAATACACTAGACAACTCATTTGATTGTGTTGATCTAAAAAGCTAAAAGCTATGCCACGGTGATTAAAGGTTTAATGACTACTTGCTAATTCAAGATATCTATAGATATCATGAGGTTATATTTATTTGATTGTGTGTAAATGTATTAAGTTCAGGACTTGACTCTGACTTGCTAAAATATTTCACTCCAAGAAAAATTATGAATTCATTAAAAAATATTCATATACCACTAGATCCGCAACATGTGTAAAAGCGGACAAAAGGTGAATAGGCCCTTAAATGAAATTCCGGGCTATTTTCTAAGCAAAATCACTTGCGTAATGGATCATATTTAAATATTTTAAAATGTCCATTATGTATTAAATATGATCATTCGAACTAAATAAACACCTTGCATGTGCTATGACAAACCTATTAAAGTTACAAACACAAATATTCAAGAATGCTGCGCTGGGTTAAATGTTATAACCCGCATGTGCTCCAATTGTTACATTTAAGTCTCAAATCTAACAATTCGAGAATGTTGCGCGAATCTAATATTTAAACTTCATCCTCCTCCTAGAAAGGACTGGAGTTGACACGACTTGAATTACAAAATGCCTCCCAAAATCCTACAAAAATACAAGTGACCTTAATGTAACCTCGATGATGGCCGTGTTGACAGAAATCTCAACCGGAGGGGTGATAACTCTCAAATTCAACAAAAGTCCAAATTCTTGAAATTAAATACATCAACTGAAAACTTAAAATTAAAATTCATCCACCTTTCACAACCATTTGTCGGGTGATAAATCTGAAATTAACCCCAACTCACAAAGAGCAAATGCATGTCGGGTGTATCACTAAGATTCATCCTCAAATAGTCTTTTGCCAGCAGGGACGTGGCACATGCCCTCTGATCGGGTGTCTTTGCTGTAAAATGGCACCATTATATAACGATCACGGCCAAAGCCCGTATGTTCCCTAAAGGCATCAAACCCTCGAGAGATGAATCATAGGGTATATCTGATAGACATAGAACCCTCTGTCAACCAAGGTGGATTAAGATATATCCCCTTAGATAAACATCAACCCAGGTCTGCAAGGTATTCTTAGACGAAGCAACTCATGGCTGCCGACAAGGTTCCTTCTGTCAGGTTGGGTCGACTACCTCATATGACTAAATAGACTAGAGAACATGACAGCCCGGGATGACAGAACTATGGGATCTTGATCGGGCTCATCTTCACTTCCCCCACCACCAGTTTTAAGTTTATGGTGATAAACTCTAAATTCCAAACTTCAAAATTTAAATCCTAAAACTATTATTATTATTATATAATGGGTTTATAACCTATTTGACATCATTAACGACTAGCCTTAATTGAAAGTTCTCTCCTATTATCGGGAGGGGTAATTAACTATAGGGGCTTGCGCCTATAGGAAACCAGAACTCATATAAAAAATTCCTCAAAAAATGAGGGCGAAATCTCTGAGTAGTGTCTTATCTAAAACCCAATATGCCTTCTGAAAATTCCCCTGTAACCTAATCTCGTTAAAACTCTTTATCGTCGTCATCACACTTAAAAATAAAAGTAAAATAGACTGATGGCGCGGATATACTAGGGCACACACACAAAATGAATTTTTTGGAGCCCACACGGAGGACCGAATATAGAATTGGCATAGCTTTACTTGTAAAGCAAAATGTTGATTAGGCGAAGCAAATTTCCCAACTCACATAACTAAGGTTGAGATTATCTTGATTCACACTTTTAACCATATTTTTAGCACATGCAGTCATACCACGCATCTTACCTAAATCAACCAAGCATACACATTTGACACAAGGGAGTCAACTTCATCCTAGCACATACACTAAGCTCATCTACTAACATAAGTAACTTTCTTGGCTCGTCTATCAAGCTATCTCTTAATGCGAACGAGCTTGAGATTCCCCACTTGTGATTCGAAGAAAAAAGAAGGGATTAAAGTAATAGTGTGATGCCCCAGAATCAAATAGTGAAAGGATTCGTCTGACATTCACCTTGCGTACAACAAATTCCTGAACAGTCTCTTCGGACGAAAACGGCTCCGCGTCGTCCGAAAATCAATTTTTCTCCGAAATCCCGTGACTTTCTCTCTCCTCGGCTGATATTTTCATTTTTAATGATTTTCTCTCTCCTCAAAATGCTTTGAAATCAGCTTTATAATCTTCAGATCGGCCCGGCCGATCGCCAGATCGTCCCAGGACGATCAAACGAATTTGGATCGTCCTGGACGGTTCACAGAACTATTCTCAGGCCGACATTTTCTACAGTGCCAATCGG
Source organism: Dendrobium catenatum (assembly GCF_001605985.2). NCBI lineage: Eukaryota > Viridiplantae > Streptophyta > Magnoliopsida > Asparagales > Orchidaceae > Dendrobium > Dendrobium catenatum. The sequence goes on along the minus strand of NW_021318796.1, from coordinate 2,606,480 downwards.
CCTGGACGATGCGTACAGAAAATTACCTGGAGCAAATCTGGGCACATTCTGGAGCAGAATTTCCACTGATCGTCCCAGGACGATCCAGATCATCCTGGACGATCCAGATCGTCCTGGACGATCCTGGAGCAGATTTTTTTTGATATTACAACAGATCGGCCTGGACGATCTCACTATCGTCCCGGACGATCCTGGGAGGAAAATCCAAGTCAGAGAGGAACAGTAAGGGAACGAGGTCTCACAAATAGTCTTCGAGTCAACTTGATCCTAATCTCTGATTTAGATAACACGCCTAGGGGTAAAGTTATCAAATTGATTCAACATACCGCTAAGGCCAAGCTACACATCTTCAAGTTTCAAGAAGCCCATAAGGCTGAACATAAAGACCTATATTCTCTCAAGGTCAATATGTCGAGGTTGAGAACAAACATAAAGATCAACAAGTTTAAAGATAGATCTCGAGTGTTTTGAAATGATTCAACACACCGCAACGTTTAAGTCGGCATCCACTCCAAGTTCATCAATTACAAAGATCAAACCTAAGCATTGTCCCCTCACCTCTCTCAATTTAAGCACGTTAAATACCATGCCCAAGATCAATTCAATTGAACAATGCGTAAATCCAAATTGGTTTCCTGCCAATTATGAGATTCAAAGGCCAAACCCAAACATAAAGTTTATCACAAAATACAGGAGATTGAATTGGTGATTCCCCCAATTAAGAGATTCAAAGGTTGAGCCTAAATATATAGCTCAGCATGCTAAAGGTGGAAGGACATAAGATAATTGGCACCCTTCTTACTCAAACCTGAAGGCCAGGCTGGGGTAATACAATTTTCCAGCTTACACAACTAAGATTGAGTCTTTCTTTATCCACACATTTGACCTCATTTTTAGCATACACAATCATATGACACATCTTAATTCAATCAAACAAGCATACACATATGATGCAAATGAGTAAATTTCATCCTAGCTTAGTTGATCTTAGCACATAAGATCCCAATGAAGATACGAACTTGAGATGATCGTGTGGCCCTTTAATGGTCAGAGAATACCCAGCACAAGGCCGATTGAGGAGTATTTGAGCCGGAATGCTTACTTTCCAAGTGACTAGGTTAACTTTGATGATCAAACCATCATGCTAGCCATACAATCCTAAATTAGCGTAAAAAAAAAAGAGGCATCTGGCATCATAGTATCACATACTCCTTATAGATTTTAGTTTGTTTCTTTGTCGAGTTTAGTTCATACAATGCATTTGATTTGTGACTCATTGCATCCCATTCACGACTTGACTTAGTGCTTACTAGCAAATTACATAGACTTAACGAATCAGACGCTACTCGTCTTATTGACTACATCAACTTTGGCCAAAGCCAAGAAAAATCTAAACATCATATTTTCATTAGTGAACAAACTTTTTTGCTCTACATCATGTCATGGTTGTAAGTTCTATATATAGTCTAGGGTTCACACTAAGAAACAAAGCAAAAAAATCATGACATTTCATGTCCCCCATATGCATGCTAGATCTAGGCTAGTTCTCCTTGCATCATCATACTTTACATCATTCCTTCCCCATGTAATATGTAAGGCCAGTCATCGATTTCTTTATCCCTCAATGAAGGCTATAAGCCCCAGTTGTAAGCATTTTTATCACCAAATGGAAGCGAAAATTCTTACAAATCCAATTGATCATGGTGTCTAAGACCAATGTCAATCGTAGAGTTTAGAACTTGTGTTAGTCTTAGAGATTAAAATTTGCTAGACCCAATTCTACGAGGGACCCTTAGATGAGGTAACGCATAGTGTTAATAAGGATCCTCCAGTCAACGCTTAACTAAGTATACCAGCGCTCCAACAACCTCAGATGATGAAATCAAAGGAACTTGATCAAATCCATTATCTCAATTGTAAATTAAAGCCACCATATCTCCTTTCCCCTAAGTTCACAATATAATTTTGGATGAGGAAACTCATAGTTACTACCAATGATCATATAATTAGATTAAGTTAATTACCTTTTTGACTAAGTGGATTAGAAGTTAATGAACAATAACAATCTAGAATGACAAAGCAATGAGATCTTGATTAGATGTGTCTTCCTTTTCCCCTTAACTCATGTGTCAAGACAAGTGCCACCATAAAGCATTGTGAGCCCAATTTGCACATATCCCTCTAGTGGTCGTGGGGTTATAAGTTTCATTTTATTACTTGTTCCAATATCTTCTGAACCTATTGCCCAAATTCCTATAAGATCCTATCCTCTTTTCCTCAAGATACTTATAACTTGATTTTCATAGATTCCACATAGTATCTTTTTTTAATTATAACATGACCAAACTTAGACCACTTAAAGATTTTTGTACACAAACATTGCTCATTAATTGAGATTATTCTCGAATACACCCAAGATTTAATTAGCCTTAGGAGCTTTCTCATTTGAGAGATTTCAATCTATCTTCTATTGATCTTGTGAGTCTATAGAGTGTATTAGTCAGCAACGACCAATACTATATTACAATGTTGCAAGCATCTTTTAAAGCCTACAATAGCATGTCCATGTAAATGGAAAATCATTGCGATCACTTTATGATGAGTACAAATTGGAAATTATAGATCTTCTAAAAATTGATCCCTCCAATATGATTGTAAAACCTTCATTTGTGTCAGCACTAATAAACTAATGGCACAAATATCTACAACTTGGTATATTCAACTTATCGGTCGGCATATTCCTGAGAGCTATTATCGATACATCAAGACTTGCATCATAACCCTCGACTAAGAAGCATGAAATCCACCTAACCTTTGCTTGTGCAACACCCAAACCTATGCCACATCAAGTCCTGCAAGTAATGCCCTACAATCCAAAAAACTCATGCAACAACCCCAAGCATGTCACATAGCATGTACCTATCATGGAGCTTGGTGCTAACTTATCTGACTTCTTATAAGACATCTTATATTGAAGTCCCAGCAATTTCTTGAAGGTGGAGCCCTGTTTTCATAATTTTCAAAAAAAAATCTAGTAAGATTAAGTATTATATTAGGCCCCATGATTTTTCTCCTTCAAGATATACCATGCAAATAATTAGACTCTCTATATTTTACTTAACTACTTGTGTGTGGGAGAGATTAAAAAAAAAGCTAGAAAGTTGATATCAATCCTTTAAACGCTCAATTTCTCGCAATCATCAATTTCAAATTCTAAGCAATATCTCGATACCATAATTTTCTAAATAACAGTAATAGCTTCAACAACAACTTACAAACTAAACATTCTATATCACAGCATTTCAGCTAAATTCAACTACAGCAACAACACAGAGAAATGAAGCTTACAGCCTTAGCAGTCTAACGCAAAGCAATAAGCCCATGTGACCAAGGTTTTCCCCTCCAGCATCATTACACGCTATAATTTCTTCTTTTCCATCACCCAGCTTCTCCTACTTCATGTATTCATTAACTAACCCGGGAAAAAACCAAAAGCCCTTACCTTGCATCTCTTTATTACTATGAAGTAAGAAATGGGTAACCAACAAATTGAAACAAAACAAGGAATCCAGCAACATATACAGCAAATAGCAGGTTCCATTTAAAGAATCGTCATCTTTCCCTTTCCATAACCCTAAAAAACCTTCGAAAATAAAGTAATTGAAAGAGAAAACCTCACCGAATCTCTCCTTTCCTATGTTAGGAAGAAACGTATACGATGGGACCAGAAGCTCTCCTTCCCACTTCCACGGTATCGTTAGCGCCAATCGCTGTTCTCGTGGCGGCGGAGTGAACTCCGGCGAATGACCAAGGAGCTCCTCAGACTCTTGATGCCAACTTCGGGAGAATTCCTGTATTATTCATAGTCATCTAAAAAAATAAATAGGCTTTTATTAATTCAATTAAAAATGAAGATTTAAGTTTTATTTAAGACAGTTTTTTTATTATTTTTATAAAATAATTTTTTAGTTAAAAAATTTTTGTAAAAAAAATTACATAAACAATAAAAAATCTATCCCATACGGAGCTTCATTCTCTGAAAAAATTTTAATATCTTGATTTCTATAAATTTTTAATAAAAAAGCTTTAAATTTAATTTTTATGAAAATTTTAGGAATAAAAAAGATAAATTTACACATATCTATAAGATATTACAATTTAACCAGATTTACATACATACCACTTTATACTACTTTATTTACATATCTAACATCCAAAATTTTAATATTACATATATATTATCTTATATTAATTTAATATCAAATATACCATCCATATTTCATTTTCACCATCTATATATTTCATTCCTGCCACCCATATTTAATATAAAAGTGAACTATATATGATATATATGTAATATTAAAATTTTAGGTGTTAGATATATAAACAAATTAGTATATAATAGCATGTATGCAAATCCTCCTAAAATTTAAGTAAAAATTCTTAACAAATAAATGTAAATTAAATACTTCATTGTACTTATATTTTCATATTCAGTATATCATTTCTCCTATATTTATATGAATATTTTGTATAATTATTGATATATCATCAAAAAATTATCTTGATCAGGTGTGAATCTCGAGGCAAAATCAAGTTGGAAACTTCTAAAATTAATAATGGGACCATCCGAACTCCAATTTCAACAAACTTATAGTCGAACTGAA